>NC_139921.1:10644713-11244713 GCF_963514095.1 Eutrigla gurnardus | reverse complement strand
CACCAGTATGCAAAGTAACCTGTTTGTGACCTCCACCAAAGTGAGTGTCCTTTATTTCTTTGCTCCACTTACAGTTGTAATTTTCACTGTAGTCAAAATGTACAACTGCTTCATCTTCCACCAATCTCTCTTTCAGCTGCCTGATCTCTCTGAACTGGTGTGCTATGTTGAAGAGGTGAACCTTAAAACGTGGCAGGTCGTTCTTTGTTTGCTCCACCAGTTTTTCTAGGCTTGCCGCTTTCGTTTCCAGAGCGGTGTGCTTGCCTTCAACCTCAGTTGTGGTACCATCAGGAGATTTTTTCGAGTATGTTGACGTTTTTGTCACCCACTCATTCCATCTCACGATGTTGTTCTTTGTGGCTGGGTCCATCACAACTGGCAATGGGCTGTCTTTGCAGGTGTTGCAACGGTTATACGCGCAGTTGATGTTGCTCGAGTCACACACAGTTAATGTGACCAGGTCTGCCGGCTTATTGGAATCTATCAATCCAAGCTGCTGCAGCTTCTTCACTTTGGACGTGAACTTTTCATGTAGTTTGCAGGCACACGTCTCCCTATCCTGTACTTTTGGACTCACAATCCAGAATGGACGATGCTTGCAGAACTGCGAGCGGGAAATCTTCATAGAGGGATTTTCGCTCAGAAAGACCTTGTGGAGATTCTCGAGTGTGTCAGTGAGTGACCTCTTCCTAAAGATTGCACCATTTCTCCTGATTTCTCCAGTTTTTCCATTGATCACGGTCGTGATGTCATCTCTGTGAAGGAATGTGTAGATCTGCCTTCTCATGTCGTGGCGTCTGTTCTGTGCAACCTTCCTTCTGTCTGCCAGCTTTCTTTGTGTCTGATGCAGCCCTGCAGCATTATTTGCTTCAAGACGTTTTATTTTTTTTCTCAGGTTGTCGAGCTCCTTGTTTTTCTTCTCTAGCTTTGTCAGTGTGATCTTCAGTTTTTTAGTTAGCTGGAGTTTTTTCTTCGCGGACATTGTTCTTTTAGGTGTTGATGTCTTTGGACCAGAGGGTGATTGTGTTGCATCACTAATGGTCTGAGTTCTTCTGGTTGATGGAGTGTCCTCCTGGAAGAGAGAGTGAGACAGTGAGTGACTAAGTAAGACAAAGTGTGAGTGACTGAGTGAGTCAGAAAGTGACTGAGTGACTGAGTCAGAAAGTGAGTCAGTGAGTGAGTCCGAAAGTGAGTCAGTGAGTGAGTCAGGAAGTGAGTCAGTGACTGAGTCAGAAAGTGAGTCAGTGAGTGAGTGGAAAAGACAGGAGTGACAGTGAGAGAGAGAGAGAGAGAGAGAGAGAGAGAGAGAGAGAGAGAGAGAGGGCAGCAAGTGAGTGATCAATTGGTTGAGTGGGTGAGTGCTGAGATATAAAAGCAATAACACCTTGTTACAGGATTGTGGGGTGTCATTTTCGTCCCTGGGCTGTAGCACTGGTCTTGGCTGTAGGGGTTGGTCATCTGTGCCGGAGACATCAGATGGAGGGCTGTCGTTCAGAATTGCCTGGAGGAATTTTTTCTTCTTCTTGAACATCTTTGAGTTTTCATTCCTCTTTGCTCTTTGTTTTTTTTGCTGTTTAGCACTTAGCTCTCCGATAGACTTTAAAAGTCCCTTCTCTTTTCTCTTCTTATACCTGCATGTATTACAGAATATCAAATAATTCAATTCAATAACACATTTCTTAAAATTGAATTGCAACTTTATGTGTTTTCTTCTCCCAAATCTCAAATCAACCCCTAAAACTCAACCCCTGAATCCTAATCCTGCCCTCACTGATTTATCTGGAAAGTGATTGGATAAGAGAGCCTCAGGAGTCCTGGTGCTTGCTCTCGCTCGCACGTGCCACACACACACACACACAATTCTAACCTCTCTCTTTCCTTCCCTCTGTATTCTTCTACAAGGTCTGGATCAGACCGAATCTTTTCTCTGTGCTTCTGCACCCTTGCCTTTGTTGCTTCTCTGGCTGCTCTTTGTTTCGCCACATCTCCTGATCTTAATTACAAAGGTTATACAACATTATAGAATACCGCCGGTCTTGATACTTAACAATGTACTATACTTGTATATTTCTAATATGGTAACACTTTACAATAAGGGTCCCTTAATTAACGTTAGTACATTATTAAGCATTCATATATAAACTAATGTGTTAATTAATGCTGAAAATAAATGAAAAAAAAAAAAAGCTAAAATGGCTACAGCTAGCTAGGTAGTTAGTAGATATGAGAAGGAATGCTGCTACAGTATAGTATAACCCCTAGAAAACGAACCACAACATTTGTAGCCCTGATTATACATATATAATAAATTACTGAACACTTCATTTCATTACCGTAACAGCCTTGCATATGTTACGGTAATGAATGCAGAGCGTTACGGTAGTGACTGGCAGTTCCATGTAGCTAGCAATAATTAGCATAGCTAGCATGACTGGGCAGAAATATTTTGTTTGTATATTCAGTTTGGCTCTATAAAAGTTACTTTTCCACAGAATATAAAATAATTACCTACAAAACTATTTTAAATATACCCTGTTATGGTAATGAACAGTAGTAGTGTGCCAAGGGGTGTATATAATTACAGTTTTTAACATATCTACTGGAAGAACTTGAAAGATGATCTTACCTGGTAGCCATTTTGCAACTTCTCTTCCACACAAGGCATCATGGGACAAAAAACTTTATTTGTTGGTACACAGGGATTTTAATGGAGCCAAATATCTCTGTTACGGAAATGAACTGTTCATGCTCCGGACACATGTCCAGAAAATAATTATTCACAAATGGTTGGCCCAAAATGGTAACACTGCTAGTTAAAGGGTATAACTCCAACCATTTTTTGTATTTATATGTATAGGTTTAAAAGCCCGGACACGTTACGGTAATGAACTTCAAGGTTGAAATGTTGTCATAAAATAGAGTAATCCATCAAATGCAAAGACAACAGTAGTCCTACAATTAGTACATACCATAGTTTGATATATAATGCAAAAGTATGATTTTTTTTGTAGTTTAGTCTATCAAATCCTTACAGACATGTCAAAATGCAATTTCGTGAGAATCACCCATATATGCTACTCATTTACCTGTCTCCTGTCTTCTTGTTGATTACTTTTTTGGCCACCAGCCACTGTGGCAGGTGGATTTAAAATCAACCTGCTTCAGTGGGTTTTTACCAGCCAAAATAGTTTGTGCTCAGAAAATGCATACAAATTCTTGAATTGAATTGAACTTGTACAGAATACAGATTAAAGTGTGTGCAAGTGTTTTTTTGTTTTGTTTTTCTTGCCTCTAACTTTACGTTTTTTGTCCCGATTACAAATCGGTTTGCAGTGTTTCCCACAGGATTTTTGGAGACTATGGGCCCTAGTTTCTTAGACTAGGCGTAGTCAGCGCGCAGCGCACGTGCGCCACGCCGACGGGGTGTGTCCGCCTCGACTTTGCAAGTTTCGTGCACCGCGCAGGCACACCTCCCGTCTCGCCCAAGTGGGAAAGAGGGAGGAGAAGAAGGCTTGAGTGGGAGACGAGGAGGAGACGAGGCGTGGAGTGGGATTAATACAGCCGATTCAGATCTTCACCAATCAAATGAGCTCCTCTCCTCATCTTTAATGCGTTAGGGGAGGTTCAGTGCAAGATCCGTCACTTGACAACCCGATGACAGAAGCAGCGCTGCCGTTCCCACCACGCGCATCACGCACTGTGCATGCGTATCATAATAATAACAATGCCGATATTATAAAAAACAGGAGAGAGAGAGGGAGATGTTTTGGTCCGAGAGGCTGAGTTTCCGTTACGCGTGCCATCCGCCTTTGATCTGACGTCAGATGTGACGGGACAATCTATATAGATATAAATTCACGTGTTGATTCAATTAGTTGCATTAAATAGTGTTTGTTGTGATTATTTATTGAATTTAAATGTGCCTGGAACTGTGGAAACCTGCCTGTGAGGTCTCGGTGACGTGTACGCACTGCGCGCCGGTCAGCCAAACTTCCACTCCGCCAGCTGTGATTCGCATTGAATGAATGGACTTTATTTACGCCTTGCGCCTTACACCAAAAGTAGACCAGGTTGGAGCTGGCGGGCTTTCAGCGCAGTCTCGGCGAGGCTTTTTGCCACGAAACTTCCGCTGCACCAAGCTGAATCTGTGACGCCTCCCCCTGCTGCGCCGCCACACCCATCTTGGCGCAGGCGATCCACCAAACTGCCAAACTGACCGTGCGCAAGGCTACGCAGGTCGAAACTTGCATTACGCCGGCTCCGCCACCCTGCGCCACCCTGCGCTGCGCCACGAAACTAGGGCCCTATGGTGGGGGGGTTGCTCGTGATCCTTAAGGGGGGGTCCGGGGTCCCCCCCCCGGGAGAAAATTTTGAATAATTTCATTGTAATGCATCAATTTGGTGAATTCTGAGAACCAAAATATCGCATATCAATTACTGACCAATTTCTTACAAACTGCTGGTACTGATACAAATGTTGACATATTAAATGGGGTTGAGGAGTTTAAGCATTCAAGAAAAGATGAAAACAAAAATGACTAAAACAGTGCTGAGCCTTTATACTATTAGTTTATCATGACTATTATTATTATTAATAATATAAGTGGGTGAATATTCCTAAGCCTTCCTTGGTGTTTTGGTTTTTTACGTCGCTACTGGCCTATCTCTGAGCGACAGCTGTCAATGAATGCGAATGTGTTCTAGCGGAATGTGGCCAGGACAGGCGATGCGATGTGGGCGGGTACGGAGAGAAAATCATTTTAACTTTCTGTGATGCGAGTGAAGCAAGTACCGATCAGAATGTAGAATAGAGATGATTGACAGTTGATGTCAACAGAGGGTTTCACAGAGTTGCCGCTTGAACTCGCCGCCAAAATCCAGAAAAGCAGTCGGACAGGCAGAGGTACAAAATCGGCAGGCTAAGACTCGGAATCTAGAAACAAAACGGTCAGACAGGAAAACTCTCTATACAAACGCTGGAAAGCTGCTCTAGGAGACAAGACAATCTGGCACTGGCCCACAGGGGAGCACTGGTTAAATACACACAGGAGGGAAGGGATAACGAGACACAGGTGAAACACATAAGGGTGGGGACGGGTAATCACACAGGGAACGGAAGTGAACACAGAGACAAGACTATCAAAATAAAACAGAAAACTGACACATGACAGACCCTGACAGTACCCCCCCCCCCCCCCCCCCCTAATGGCCGTCTCCTGGCGGCCCAGGACCTTGAGGATTGCATCGGTGGAACTCTGCAATGAGGCGAGGGTCCAAGATATCCCGGGAGGGGACCCACGCTCGTTCCTCCGGCCCATAGCCTTCCCAGTCCACAAGGTACTGTAGGCCCCGGCCCCGCCGCCGAACATCCAGCAGTTTCCTGACAGTGTAGACAGTTTCACCAGCAATGAGACGGGGGGGCGCTGGGGGCTCGACCGCGGGGACGAGTGGGCTCTCCTTGACTGGTTTGACCCGGCTGACATGGAAGGTGGGATGTATGCGGGTGGACCTGGGTAGCTTCAACTTGACAGCAGAGTCATTAATGATTTTAGAAATTGGATATGGGCCCACATACCTTGGTGCTAACTTGCGGGATGGATGGTGGATGGGCAGATCTTTGGTGGAGAGCCACACTCTTTGTCCAAGGCGGTATGCTGGGGCTGGGCGGCGACAGCGGTCAGCCGCTTTCTTGTAGGCGACGGAGGTCTGGAGAAGAGTCCGGCAGGCGCGAGACCACATGCCTCGACACCGGCGGACCATAACAGCAGCAGCGGGGACTTTGACCTCCTTTTCTAGGGCTGCGAAGAGGGGAGGCTGATAGCCGAATACCACCTGAAAGGGGGTGAGACCGGTCGAGGCAGAGGAAAGGGTGTTGTGGGCATATTCGACCCACAGCAGCATCCTGGACCACGATGAAGGGTTATTTGAGGAAAGACAGCGAAGACCAGTCTCCAAATCCTGATTTAGCCTCTCCGTCTGGCCATTAGTCTGGGGTGGTATCCAGAGGAGAGGCTCCTAGAGGCCCCCACCAGCTGACAGAATGCCTCCCAAAACTGAGACACGAACTGCGGCCCCCGGTCAGATAGAATGTTCCTGGGGAAACCAAAGGTTCTTACAATGTTCTGGAGCATGAGTTCAGCGGTTTGTTTGGCAGATGGCAGCTTGGGTGAGGGAATGAATTTAACCATTTTAGAAAATCGGTCAACGACAGTGAGGATGACCGTGTTACCTTCGGATGGAGGGAGGCCTGTGACGAAGTCCACTGAGAGGTCTGACCAGGGGCGCGGTGGCACGGGCAGAGGGTGAAGGAGTCCAGCTGGTGGGGCATTGGAATTTTTCTGCTGGGAACAGACAGGACAGGCAGCGACATACTCTGACACATCCTTCTTGGCATTAGCCCACCAGAACCGCTCCAACACTCTGAAGAGGGTTCGACGGGCGCCCGCATGACAAGAGAACTTACTTTCATGAGCCCACTTAATAACCTCTCCCCGAAGGGAAGGAGGAACAAACAACCTGTTTATGGGGGTGTCAGGGGGTGCTGGACTTGCCTTGAGGGCCTCTGTTACCTTGCCCTCCACACTCCAGGTGAAGGCTCCCACGACGCAGGATTCAGGGAGGATGGGTTCTGGATCTGAGGAGTCTGACTCGGGTGCATGAATACGTGACAAGGCGTCGGGCTTTGTGTTTTTGCTTCCTGGACGATATGACAGGGTGAAATTAAACCGGGAAAAGAACAGTCCCCACCTGGCTTGACGGGCATTGAGTCTTTTGGCACTCTTGAGGTATTCCAGATTCCGATGGTCTGTCCACACAAGGAATGGTTGGGCCGCCCCCTCTAACCAGTGCCTCCACTCTTCCAGCGCCACTTTTACAGCCAACAGCTCCCGGTCCCCCACCGAGTAGTTTCTCTCCGCCTGAGATAATTTCTGGGAAAGAAAAGCAAAGGGGTGGATCTTATCGTCTGTACCTGATCTCTGGGACAGGACGGCCCCCACTCCAGAGCTGGAGGCGTCCACTTCCACAATGAACTGTTGATTGGCTGAGGGCAGGGTGAGGACCGGAGCTGTGGTGAAGAGCTTCTTCAGGCGCTGGAATGCATCCTCGGAGGACTGAGACCACTGAAACAAAACCTTGGGAGAGGTTAAGGCACTTAAAGGGGCGGCCACTGAGCTAAAATTTCTGATGAACTTACGGTAGAAGTTAGCGAAACCAAGAAAACGTTGTACCTCTTTCCGGGAGGTTGGAGTCGGCCACTCTGCCACAGCCTGGACCTTTTCTGGGTCCATTTCCACATGATCGTGGGAGACAACGTATCCCAGAAAGGACACTTGTTTTTGGTGGAATTCGCACTTTTCTGCTTTGACAAACAGTTCATTTTTTAACAATCTTTTCAGAACTTCCCGTACCATCCGGACATGAGACTCTTCATCGGGGGAAAAAATAAGGATGTCATCAAGATATACAAAAACAGTTTGATACAGGAGGTCCCTCAGGACATCGTTCACTAAGGCTTGGAAAACTGCGGGGGCGTTAGTCAGTCCAAAGGGCATGACCAAGTACTCGTAATGACCAAGGGGCGTATTGAAAGCCGTTTTCCATTCATCCCCCTCCCGGATGCGTATTAGGTGATACGCATTCCGCAAATCCAATTTAGTGAATACTGTGGCGCCCTTGAGGATGTCAAACACAGAGGAAATTAGTGGGAGGGGGTAACGGTTTTTGATTGTGATGTTGTTGAGTGGGGAGTAATCTATGCATGGTCTTAGAGTCTTGTCCTTCTTCTCAACAAAGAAGAACCCTGCCCCAGCTGGAGAGGATGATGGCCGAATTAGCCCTGCTGCGAGGGAATCATTAATGTAATCCTCCATGGTTTTTCTCTCGGCTGCGGACAGAGAGTACAACCGACCCTTGGGAATGGGTGCACTGGGGAGGAGGTCAATGGCACAGTCATAGTCACGATGGGGAGGAAGGGAAGCAGCTCTGCTCTTACTGAAAACTTCTTGCAAATCGTGGTAACAGGCGGGGACACCGGTCAGGTCAGGAGAGTCCTTAGACTGTGTCTTACTTAAGAGGTTAGAGTCCATGTCCGGGAAACAGTTCTGGTAGCAGTCTTTCTTCCAACCAATTACCTGACCGGTGGCCCAGATGAGATGAGGGTTGTGTTGAATCAGCCAGGGGTACCCTAGGATCAGGGGATGCATCTCGGAGTTGTACAGGTGAAAGTGGAGGGTTTCCACATGTCCGTCGGGAATCTGGATGGGGGAGGTCTGGTGAGTGACAGTGGCAATGAGCCTGCCGTCAAGAGCCGTGGCAAGGAGGGGTGTAGACAGCGGCTCACCTAAAACGCCTAGGCTCTGGGCTAGACTGGAATCCATTAGGTTAGCATCTGCTCCTGAATCAATTAATGCTAGTTTGTGCAGAGAAGAAGAGGCAGACGTCATTTTCACCCTTGTTAATTGTCTCTGAGATCTATTCTTAAGGGTGGAAGCACTCACCAGGGGTCTCGAGGGTGAAGCAGGCAGGGAACCACGTAGAGGACAGGAGGCGATGAAATGACCCAGCTGGGCACAGTATAGGCACCGACCCTCCATCATCCGACGGTGACGTTCAGCTGGGGTGAGGCGGGTACGCCCAACCTCCATTGGCTCCGGAACAGAGTTGCTCATGGAGGCCGAAGCTTGAGGGGTGCCAAGCTGGTCCAGTTCCCTGATGGAGCGACCCTTCTGCCTATCTCTCAGTCTCTTGTCGACGCGGGAGGCTAAGGCGACGAGGGCATCCAGTTCCACCGGCAGGTCCAGGGGAGTGAGATGATCCTTCAGGGTCTCAGAGAGTCCATTAAAGAAGGCATCCACCAAGGCAGGTTGATTCCAACCGCTGTCAGCGGCTAGCGTGCGGAACTCTATGGCATAGTCCATAACAGATCGTCTTCCTTGTCCCAGGGAATGTAGAGTTCTAGCAGCTTCTCTAGCAGGAAGAGTAGAGTGGAAAATTTGTTTGAATGTATCAAGGAAGAGAGGAAGAGAGTTACATACTGCAGACCGCCTGCTCCATTCCGCGATGGCCCACGCCCTGGCTCTCCCCGATAGATAGGAGACGATGAAGGCTATTTTAGCTCGATCCGAGGGAAAGGCGGCGGGCTGGAACTCAAAATGGAGCTCGCACTGAGCGAGGAAAGGGCGGCAGTCACCAGATTCCCCGGCGAATCTTTCCGGGCTAGAGAGCCGGGCGGGTCTGACTTCTGAGGGAGAAGCAGGAGTCAGGGTTGGTTCTGGTGCTGGAGCTGACGATGAGGACGGCGCAGGAGGTTCAGCTGACTGAGAGGAGTGAGTGGCTGAGCCCATGACTTGAAGCTGCCCGATGACATAGTTGAGCTGAGCGGTTACCGTTCCACACGGTTACCGTTCCACACTGCGCTGGGAAGCCTCGGCTACAGCCTGATGCAGCGTTCCATCTCCTCCTCCTGTTGCTGGAGCCGACGCTCCTGCCCTTCGAGGGTAGCGAGCAAGGCGCCCTGCTCTGCTGTGTCCATCGTGGCCAGATTGTTCTGTCAAGAACACAGAGACTGGCGGACACAAATGCAGGCAGGCAGGAATCAGTTCTCAAGAGTAATTTATTTCAGTCCAAAGGTCAAAATCCAGAAAAGCAGTCGGACAGGCAGAGGTACAAAATCGGCAGGCTAAGACTCGGAATCTAGAAACAAAACGGTCAGACACAGGAAAACTCTCTATACAAACGCTGGAAAGCTGCTCTAGGAGACAAGACAATCTGGCACTGGCCCACAGGGGAGCACTGGTTAAATACACACAGGAGGGAAGGGATAACGAGACACAGGTGAAACACATAAGGGTGGGGACGGGTAATCACACAGGGAACGGAAGTGAACACAGAGACAAGACTATCAAAATAAAACAGAAAACTGACACATGACAGACCCTGACAGTGTGTATATGTATTTATTGCAGCGCTCACTGTTAGTTTGGGGTGGGACTTTTTTTTGTTATTTTCATTCTGTATGTTTCGTTGTCTGTTTTGTTTCTTTATTGTTTGTACTCATAAAACTGAAAAACCAATAAAAAGAGTTAAAAAAAACAAAAAACAAACTATGTATGTAGTGCTAGGAAGTCTTTGTACACATTTTTTCACATCTGCTGGCTAAAGGTATTTGCTCACAGCTGTGAGAACAGGAATGGGAGGTTAGGAACCCAAGGTCTTAGGTGAGACTTACTGATAACAGGATGGTACTGAGTATGGCTGATCAATTTTCAGTGCACTTTTGCTGTGATTTTCATACTAATATTGAAGATCTCCAAGATTATGATCAAGCGTTTAAACCACCTGGACAATGGATTTAAAATCAGTTATTGTATACTGTGTTTTTCCACTATTTATTATGCTTTGTGACCTTGTATGGTCACTATGATGATTTATTCTTTTATTTTATTTGCCTTGTTAAACACTTTGTGACTTATGTCTGTGAAAAGTGCTATATATACTTTCATTTTACTTTCTTACTTAATGTAAAAGTAACCAAATTTCGCCCAAATATACCTGTTATCGTAACAATTATGGCAATGACCAACTTTAAAAAAGTTTCAAAATAAATGAACAAAACATTAATTTTTTGCATTTTCTTTGGTTACCATCTTGTACGTACGGGACTGTGACCAAAAAACCTAGGTAGGTACTGAACGATTTTGTACACCGCTTCACCCATGCTTGATTGGTAGTGTGCACGTGTTTTGAGGCATCATCAGCGACCCTCAACACCAACACAGCAACAGCATAATCTACAGTTCAGAACACACAAGCAGCCATAGTCTTTGTTTTACTGGTTTATGAGCAGATCTCTTGTTACTAACTTTGTTGACAGACTCACTGACTGAAATGCCTCTTATCTCCCAGCGGGAAGTAAAGCAAATGCCTTTGGTCCAGCCCCTGCTTGTTTTCCCACATACCCTGTTTTCAGTCCAAACAGATGCCTGTGTTGGTATCATCATCTTGTATCTAAACCCACGACCTCCCCACTGCAGACTTTGAAGTCAACGTCAGAGGTGTAAAACATTGACACTGTGGTTTTAAACCAAGTGGTCGATGTCACTTCTGCTGTTTATTTGGGTCTGTATGTTAGTTTAGTATAGCCCATTCTTCAAAGCTATGGATGGTAGCCATACTGCTTTAGGGGTGAACAAGTTTGTCCTTTAAACTGACAAAAAACTGGAGACATTTACCTAATCACAGGCACAGAACTGTATGTGAGAATTACAATTTGGGCCTCATTCACCAATATCTTCCTCATATCTTTGTTTCCCTTTAAAACTAAATTAAATTAAAATTAAGTTTCAGCTCCATTTGAAATTGAATATGCTTTTGCAATATGGGTAGTTAGCTCCTTAACTCCTCTTTTAGCTATATTTTGGGATTAAAACAGTTTGTTCATGAAACAGTCAAGAAATGTAACTGTTGTGCTGAGCAACACAAATTGTCAATTTATTCCATATTGCTCAGCGTGACATGTTTGGGTTTCAAATAATTACATATTGATATTTTTTTCTATAACTCAATATATAGAAGAAATAAGCAAAAAGGGCACCTATCACATTTGTGGGCCTCACTGTAAAATTGTCTAAAAACAACAATTGTTCAACAAATCTTGTGTATCTGGCCTTTCAAGCTTTGAAAGGTAAAATTTCACAAAGCTTGTAATTAAGAAACAGCTCTGAAGTTAATGCCAAGTCTAACATGGCAATGAAATATGGTGCCAGCAGTGTAATGGAGAATGCATTCCAGTGCAAACAATAAAACATGTTTTGTTTATAGACCTCTGGTATCAGAGAAACAATCATTTGTGTTTGTCTCAATTATATGCTTATTTTTTTATATGCTTTGCTCTGGTTTTATATCCCTCATTGTACACATATTCGATTACTCACACTCACTATTGGGCAAGTGAAAAGACAAATTCCTAGCTTGTTGGCCTGCAGCAGCTCCCTCCTCTACACAGGTCCAAAGAGCTGTGTTGGGACCTCACTAGAAGGACTACACAATGCGGCCTACAGAAGCCTACACATGCGGCCAGGACAATGGGACAAAGGAGATAAAAAAACTACAACCACCATTTTAGTGTCACCTCCACCTGGTCACGGGATCTGACGTCACACCGCTGGCACGCCATTGGCTGCGAACTGCATGGGACTCCAGGGGGTCCCCCGGTCCAGCCGTAAGCTATAAATCCCGCGGCCATCAGAAAAACTTTCTCTCTCCAAAGTAACTCACGTTACACCAGGAGGTGAATATAACGTCTGCAGCGTTTTTCCTTTGTCCTAGGCCGCAGTCTTTTCCCCAAACTCACTGGACGAGCAACAGACTGTTTATCCCTCTTTTTCTCTACTCGTTTTATTTTTCTTTTGTTTATCATTTTGGATCCCGAGGAGACCACCGCGACAGCGCGACACTCCCGTTCCCCGCGGTAAGAAGAAACTTTCTTCGTCCCAGCTGCCAGCAGAACGGATAACTCGACCCGTCTTTGTCTGAAATCAGCTGACTAAATCGCCGAGCCACGCGATTGTTCCTGCAGAAGGAAGAAATACTAACTGTTTTCTTCAACTAATTGGATCCGGCGCTGAACCAGCGCCCCACAAACTACCGTCCGCTGCCGGCGTAAAGAAACGCCATCAACGCACGGGACGGAAACCTCACATCGACGCATCTCACATCGACAAAAGTAAGAGGCTATTTGTCTGGGCAGAAGCAGAGATTCGATAGTGTAGGACATGCTTGTAATTCTTGTTAATGTGTTTTAAGTTCTGATCGCGGATCGCCGAGTCCGTTTGTCCATGTGCTGCTGTATGTGAATGTTGATTGGGTACCCACACAGCTGGGTTGATTTCTGTAACAGTGTTTTCGACTAACCTCCGCCATATTCGCAAGCTCAGAAAGCCTCTACTATCAGTTAAAAGACCGGTCTCGCGGAATAAACGCCAGTTCATTCACGCGAGCCCGTGTGGTAACGGCACGCTTTCTGTCCCTCCGAATATCGCTCGCGCATTTTCTCTCTCTTTGTTTGTGACCCGCTAACACACACACACACATACACGCCGCACACACGTGTCCTAAGCCAGCTGTTCCCGGCGGCCGCTAGGGACATAGCTACATCTGGTGGCTACATACGGCTATCTCTCTCTCTCTCTCTCTCTCTCTCTCGCTACTCCGTCAGACCTCAGTGGCTCCGCCCCTGAACGCTGCGAGGAATAGCTCCACCTCTCTCTCTCTCTCTCGCTACCCCATCGAACCTCAGTGGCTCCGCCCCTGAACGCTGCGAGGAATAGCTCCATCTGGTGGCCGCCCATAGCCACCTCTCCCTCTCTCTCTCTCTCTCTCTCGCGACACGCACGCACACACACGCACATGCACGCACACGCACGCACGCACACACATACGCACACACACACTCCACGTGTGTCTCTCCCTTTGTGTGTTAGGTAGTTAGGTAATAAGGCTTTGTTAATTGCAGTGTTATTGATTGTGATCATTATTACTGATTTTAATAAATCTTATTATATTATAACTAGCGGTCTCTTGTGCTTGTTGTGTATATGTCACTGGATAACAGCAGGTTGTGAAGGCTAGTGCTTGAATTTCACGCCTTTTTAATTGTTCGATTGGTTTTGTACTCCTATGCCAATGATCACGATGATTGGCATGTGAGTATAAAACCTCCATATTGAGACTGAATACAGTTTTAGGTTATCTTTTCCCTGATCCCAGGGTGGTGCCCCGTTTATTCATGATTATATCATGATGATAGATTAAATATAATTATTAATACCGATAATCACATTGATATTGATAGTTAACTGTTGATAACCAAATCTGCCCCTGCTACAACCCCAACATAATTGGTCCCCCGTGTGAGGCCTTCTTAAACCAGCTTTATCCAGAGATTTATGCACAATAACCTGAGAGGTATATAATAATAATAATAGTAAATATTATTATTGTTAATAGGATTGTTTAGAAATTGATTTTCAAGGATCGATTTGTTTGTTCCCCATTACTATTTGCCAAGCAAGTACAGTTGAGGGTTGCATATGCATGTTGTGATTAGCCATTTATTGTTTAACAACAATACTAACAAACACAGGGTTAGGGATACTAAGACGCGTTATAACACTGTTATCACTCACCAGAGGTGCTAGAGACACCTCACTACCAGTCCACAGACTGTTGAAGTGTATCAACATTTTCATTGTAAGTCACAGGTCGACGCCGCTCACCTGTGCACCCACATCAGCATAACAACATACATTCTTTTCGCTGTTAAAACCAAACAAGTGAAGCCACTGGGTTCTGCCTTTTACTAGAGGTAAAATGAGCAACTACGGCCCGAAAGAACAAGGAGCTGAGGCTCCCCAGGTATCAGTCGACGCAGGCCTGCAGGATGCGATCGCTGGGCAGGCCTGCAGGATGCGATCGCTGGTCTCCTCCACCTGTCCCTTGAGGACAGGGAAAACCTGGAGCACTACGATGTAGTGGCATGCAATGATCAACTGCAGGAGCTTGTTGATTATGTTAATCACCCGGCAGGGAAACCACAACGCACAATCGCTGACGTGGTGGGTCGAATCTTCCTCCTGTCTCAGCGCAGAGCACAACTGCAGAAAGCTGAGGATGAGGAGTTAATCAATCGACTGGGTCATGCGACCACCTCCCTGCGACAGGAAGTGGCCGAACTGAAGGTGGAGAGGGAGGAAGCCCTCCGCAGGCCATGCAGGGAGGAGGAGAGAGAACTCCAGCGTGAGGAAACTCAGGCTGCCCAGGTAGGTACACCCCAAGACACGGATATGCCTGACCTGTCGGACCTTGAAACCGCGCCCCCCACGGACGCACACCGTCCCATGCGCAGGGAGAGACTGTTACAGTCGGAAGAGGCCGAACGTCGACGCTACCAGGCGCCACCATCCACCCACCCACTGGAACGAGAAGCCCCACCTCACAAGTGGAGCTACTCCCAGCGGGATGAGTCCCCACGCCGAAGTCTGAGCCATTTCCCAGTGGCTCGAAGCTCGACGGGGGATTCCAGATTCCCACGTACCCACCACCGACACTCGGTAGGAGGGTCACGCATGCCTCGGACTCCATCCCCACCTCCAAGGGGGAGGGGTCACTCTGTCCGAGACTATTACCGTGGTGATAACGGGTCGTCAAGTGAATCAGATGGCCCATATCCAGCCGCAAACCATGGCCTGCGCACCCGACAGTTAGAGTCCCTCGCCAGAGACATTGAACGGTTCGATCCGACTCACAAAGAGTCGGATATTGATGGCTATCTCAAAGAGATGGACCACTGCCTGCGTGACCTACCCCATGCCTCCTCACGCGAGAAGCTCAAGCTAATCTGGAAGACCAGTACCAGACAGGTCCACAGTTTCATAGAAACACTCCCACCCAGAAACCGGGACCGATACTCCAGACTTTGTGAAGCACTCAAGAAGGAGTATAGCCGGTACAGGGACCCCGCCTCCGCCACGCTCGGCGCCCTCGCTGTTCTACACAGGAAGCAGGAACCACCCAGGGAGTACTATAGGCGCTTCAGGGCCGCCTATGCTCAGGGCCGTAACTCCCCAGGAGTGGAGGAAGAGCCTGCCTTCAAAGCCCTCTTCCTGCATAACCTACACGAAAGTGTGCGCTACGATGTCACCATGCACTGCAGGACATACCGACTCACCATGCAAGAGGTTCGTAATTTCGCACAGATGTCATGGGAGACCCGGGTGCGACCCGCAAGGTCATCCGGGGAGGACGCCAGAGTCCTGGGGGTCCAAACCGCGGAACACACAGGCCTAGGGCTGGAGGGAGATGAAGTGCCTCAGCCAAGGGTAAGTACTAGACCAGTACAACAGACACACCGGGAACCTAACCAGCAACAATGGCGACAGAACCAAGGGGGTGGGCCGAACGCACGCTCCTGGAATCACACAAAACCCAGGAACGAAAATAACCCCAGGAATAAGGTCCAGTTTGAACGCAAACAAGAGGGTAAGTATAATTCCGGCACGAAAAACCCCCGAATGCAAGAAAAGGATATGGACGACCTGGTCGACAAGCTGACAAAAGCGATAGGGTTGCGGCTCAACCCGGCCCAATGGTCACAGCCGGCACCAAGCTCCCCACAAAAGCCCGGCAAGAACCCGGACACGAAGCCTCCGCCTACATGACTAGGCCAGGCCGTTCCCACTTCCACCGCCAAGGTTTGCTTGGTAGGATGGGCGGGGGAACCAAAATCAGACTCGGCAACCAAGGCCATCGACCCGTCGCAACCCCCTTTCTTGACTTTCCTAGGAGATCTTCTTCGCAAAGGCCATGCTAGACGCATTTATACCTCGGTGGTGGTAGGGGGGTGTGTCAGCATCCTCGCCCTACTCGACTCAGGCTCTGAGATCAGTCTAATGTGCCAAGGCACCTTTGCGGAGGTGACCCGAACCATGCTCTCCCTAGGTAAACCACTTCAAATTGAGCCCTGCCACGTTAGCATCACCAGCTACACGCAGGACAGGTCACCCATCACAGAACGTGCGTGGGTGGACCTCACGTTTCAGGGAGTCACTCTTGTGCACCCCATCCACATTTGTGCCATTGACACCGAACCACTTCTCATTGGTCAGGATCTCCTGGACCGGCTGGCACCGCTTATCGACTGCCATCAGGGGCGCATCTGGGCTCAAGTCGAGACGCCAAAACCACTCCACCCCTCAGGTGGCCTCCGACGAACGAGTCGCCGTCATCCAAGAGTCCAGAGACCCTCTACCAATGCGGATGCCTTTTCCAGAGCCTAATCCCGGCTCTGCTCGAACCGCACCGCTTGCGAGCCCACAACTCCAAGCCGGCGACTTGAGCGCTTTCCGACACCACGGATCCTTCCTGTGTCCGCTGGAGAACCGAAACCCAGCACTGTACAGCCCTCATCTGGTTGGCGGTGTGCATCTCAATGACACCCATGTCCCAGAAGCAATCCTGGGGCTTTGGTCAGAGAAGACAGCCGTCAGTCAAGATCTGTACCACCATCTGTGCCAGCATCAACCTCTCCCAGTTTTCGCGCCTCTCAACCACCACCTCCTTTCCGCAGAATCACCGCAGATTCACCTTAAGGCGGTGGGAGTGTGCGCCCTCTCGATCCGTATTGGGAAGAAACAGGTTGACCATTTCATAAGCGTAGTGCCCAAACTACATCCACCATTCCTTTTAGGTGCTGATATTCTGGTCAGACTTGGCACCAAACTGGACACGGTCAATCAGATTCTTTGGTCCCAGGCTAACGCTAAGAGCGAGCCCCTGCCCATTGAACTTGAACACCTGACATCAGGCCAAACCATCCCAGAGGCATGTCAGGTTGCCAGCGAAGTTGACATGATGGTCCCTGCCAGGACCGCAGGCGTCCCCATCCGGCTCGCCATCCTTAAGGGACAGAAGATGCCTGGCTCCCAAGCATTCTTCCAGCCCTTACCCCATTTCTGGGAACTTAACCTTACAGTCTGTGGCATGCCCCTGCTTGAGTTGAACAATCGTTCAACCTACATCCTGGTCCAAAACTTGACGCATGCCCCAATCCAGTTGGGAGCACGAAAACCAATAGGGATGCTGGTCAACAACTCTTTCCATGACTTCGAACTGTCCATACCAGTCATAGGAGAGTTACCTCCCTCCCTAGCCAGGAGTAAAAACTTAGACAATGTCCTTTTCACGTTCCCAACCGCAATGATCACCATGGCCTGCCATGAAACCCTTCACGGGGAAGCCATTTGTGGCACAGCACTGGGAAAAGGGGGTGATCTGGTCGTCTACGCCTTAACGACTCAATCGACCGAAGCGACCTCAGGTGAGACACACCAACCACCTGAGGAACCCTATTCGGGCTTTGAGTCTGAGATAACCCAACAGCTTGCCAAAGCAGATGCCCTCACTACCGAGGACCAGAGAGACGCGCTACGGAAGTTGTTCCACGACTTCCTGCCGATCTTCTCCCGAGACTCGCAGGACTGTGGGGAGACCCAACTTCACACGGTCCGCATCCCCACTGATCCGAATGCGCCACCGACCTTCGTACGCCAGTACAGGATCCCGTTAGCCGCATACGAGTCTATCCGAGACATCCTGGACAAATTGCTGGAGAAGCAAATCATCCGGGAATGCAACTCAACATATAATTCTCCAATCTGGCCGGTCTTGAAACCCACTGGGAAATGGCGTCTCACCATCGACTACCGGCCACTGAACAAACAGGTTCCTCTCTCCCGCTGGCCCATGATTCACCTGGATCAGGAGCTAGCTAAAGTCAAGGGAGCCCGCTTCTTCTCAACGGTAGACATCGCTAATGGTTTCTGGACAATGAAAGTTGACCCAACCGACCAATATAAGCTTGCCTTCTCCTTTGGGAACCGCCAGTATACCTGGAATCACTGCCCTTTTGGGTATTCGAACTCCCCCGCCGAGTTCAACATTTTTCTCCACAAGGCGATGAGCGACGCGGCTGCACGCGGTAACCTCATCTATGTGGACGACATCCTCATGAGGAGTCGAACCTTCGAGGAGCACTTAGCTGAAATCCGTCACGTACTGGCACAACTTTCCGCTGCAGGAGCTAAACTGGCGCTTTCCAAAGGCCAGTGGTGCCGCACGAAAGTGGAGTACGTGGGCCTAACAGTGGGTGCTGAGGGCATTGAACCTCAAGCCGGGAGAGTGAGGGCCATTCAAGACATCAAAGCCCCAACCAGTGTATCAGAACTTAGGAGTTTCCTAGGCGTCTGCAACTACTCCCGACAATTCATCGAGGACTATGCAGAGATTGCCAAACCTCTCACAGACCTCCTGCGCAAAGAACAACCTTTCACCTGGGAAGAGACCCAGGAACAGTCCTTCCGCCAATTGAAAGAAAAGCTCTGCTGCGCACCTTGCCTGGCTTACCCAGATAAAGACAGGGAGTTTCACCTTGAGGCTAGTTTCTCCTCCAAATGCCTCAGCACCGCCCTGGCACAGAGATACGACACAGACAAACGTGTCGTTGCTTACGCAAGCCGGCCCCTCAGCGGTGTGGAGATTAAGTTCTCCGACTGCGAGAAAGCCCTCCTCGCCACGGTCTGGGCAGTGGAACACTTTCGTAGCTACGTCGGGGGCCAGAAGGTGATAATCGAGACACATCACCAACCGGTCACTTTTCTAAACAGCCAGCGGCTGAGAGAAGGGCGGGTATCCAATAGCCGTATTGCGTCATGGATGATGGCACTGCAAGGCTACGACATTGAGGTAAAGTATGCCCAAAACCACAAGATGGCCTTGGGACATGGTCTAGCTCAATGCACGCACTGCGACTGCGAAGAGATGTCTGTAAGCCGGCCATGCCCTGTCACCACGCCATCACTGCCCACCTCTCATAGGTACTATGATGAGAATGTATGTAGAGACCTCCCCAAAGTCTATATCGATGGCTGCTCTTTCCACCATGCTAACCAGCTCCAAGCTGGGGTCGGAGTGGTGTGGACCAACCGTAGCGTTGATGAACCTAACCAGTACCAACTTGGCCCCAAGACAAGTCAGTACGCTGAAATTGCGGCAGTCCTCATAGCCCTCCAACAAGCCTCCAGGCAGGCCATGATGCAGGTCGTGGCCTGCTCGGACTCCAACTATGCCCGCCATAGCTTCATAAGCCACTTCCCCATGTGGAAAGAGAACGGCATGAAAAACGCCCGCAACAAGGAGGTCAAACACGCTGAGCTCTTCCTAGCCTGTGACCAACTGACGACAGGTCATGGACTGACTGTCTACTGGAAGAAGGTCAAAGGTCACTCCCAAACTCCCGGTCCTGACAAGGATGGCAACGATGAGGCTGACCGCCTCGCCAAACTGGGGGCAGAACAGGGCATAGTTTGGGAATTCAAGAACGAGTGGCTCCCAAATCTTCAAACTTATGCGGTGAGTGCCATCACTCGTCGGAGGGCAAGAGAGACACAGGAGGATGCCCAGATCCGCACCCAGGCCCTTCACCTAGGTCGCGAACTTGGAGACACCGACTTGGTGGCAATGCAGGAAAACGACCCGGTGCTCCAAACCATCCGTCAGCAAATGACGAACACCCTGCCACCCGTTAATGCACAACTCCCGCCAACGGAGACCAAAGAGTTGCAAACTCTCCAGTCCCAGCTCAAAAACCTGACACTGGAAAAGGGGTTGTTGGTTTATACCCACGGTGGTCACGGACCAGCCCGCTGGGTCGTCCCATCTGACCACCGGGGGGTCATGCTTGCTCACGCTCATGACTCACCTGTCGGAGGCCATAGGGGTGGTAAAGCCACACTCAAGACTCTCCAACAGGTTGCCTACTGGCCAGCAATGGACCACGATGCAAAATCTTATGTCCAAGGATGTCTGGTGTGCTGCCAATTCCAGCCAGCTCACCCACTGAGCCGAGCCCCACTCCAGCCGAGGGGGATCACATTCCCATGGTCCCACCTCCAAGTCGACTGGATTGGACCGGTTCCTAGGTCGTCCCGAGGTAACAAATACCTCTTAACGGTGACATGTGCCTTCACAAAATGGGTTGAATGTCTGCCAGCGCCCAATGACACAGCGATCACGACGGCAACCCTGTTGCTAAATCACGTGTTCAGCCGCTGGGGGCTACCCCTCTCAGTTGATTCGGATCGGGGCACCCATTTCACCTCAAGCGTCATGACTACCATGTACGACATGCTGGGAGTGGAAGTAAAATTCCATATTCCATATCATCCCCAATCGTCAGGTCAAGTCGAGCGGGCTAACCGCACCATTGTTAACATGTTGAAGAAATATGTCAGTAGCAATGGTAAAGATTGGGACAAGAAATTGCCCCTGGTGTTGATGGCCATCAGGGCCACCCCACACCGCTCCACGGGGGTCACACCGTTTGAGATGATGACTGGGAGAGTGATGACTCTCCCACTGCATCTTTTCTACCACCCCGAGGACGTCAGCGTGGCAACCGCCTACACAGCCCACCAGTACGTGACCGACTTACGCAACCATCTCAGGGCCACATTCTCATGGGCCCAGGCAAACCTTGAGACTAGCTCTAAGGGGGCCAAGGCCTACTACGATAGGAAAACATCTCACACAGAATATGAAGTAGGCGACAGGGTATTCTATTTCAGATTCGCCAAGCCGGCCGGGATCTCTAAGAAGTTCCTCCCAAGCTGGTCAGGGCCCTTCGAGATCGTCAGTAAGCTATCACCAGTGGCTTACCGCATCAGGGTCTCACAACCAAGGCACCCAGCCGCATACAAGTGGGTTCATGCGAATCAGATCAAGCCCTACAAACCTTTCACACCCCTTAGAGAGATCACAGTTGCCACACCCGAACGGGGAAGGCAGTCTCCCCCCCACCAGGGGGAAGACTCTTCATAGTCACAGTAGGATGTAACCGCATGCACTAACACCTAAACATCAACCTTTTCATGATACACAAACTCTGGTGTGTTGCAGGATGCATCTCCCTTGGATCGTTGGCATTCTCCTCGGCCTGCGAGTCACCCGGTCCACGGAGGTGGTCGAGCCAGGACCACCAACCGGCATCGTGCTGCAGGGGACACCCGGACTACTAATCACCCATTGCGACCTCTTCACCCAGAGGGTTTACGTCAAACTAGACCCTTGGGATGTCTTCCGCAAGCACATCCGCCTTCCCCCACGCCTAACGGAGGGAAGGCTAAGCGGGACTCAAACTCACGACACCATGGAACATACTAGGCAGACAACCGTTCACATCCTTGAACAGCTGCAGAAGTTCTTGGTCACCGAGGAGGACCTCAGTGCCAAGGAAAGACCGAAACGGTTCCTAGGTGGACTACTCATGGCGGCATCAGCCGTCGGGTCTCTTTTCTCCATTGGCCTCTCCGCGGCCAACTCAGTAAGCTTAGGCACACTCCAAAGACACATGGGTGAACTCGATGAGGAGATGCCAGAAATTCAACAGAGAATCCTCCTTCAACAACAACAATTGCAGGACTTAGGAAAGACCCTGCAGGGGACCATAGTCACGGTCAACTTACACTCCATCCTGCTCAATAACACTGTGCATGCCGTAGAAACCTTATCAGAAATCGTCAGAGAAGACATAACATATGCACGCGTAGTCAGAGATCTTATGCAAGACCTCATCAGGGAGGTAAGCTCATCCGTTACTAGCCTGGGCGCTGGGAAAATCCCAGCCTATCTGGTCCCGTTAGACCTTGTCGAGAAGGTACTCCAATCCGCTACGACCACAAGGGTGCAACCTTCACAAGTACATTTGGCTTATAGTCTTGGCAGTGCAATCCCGATCTCTGTAGACCCTAAGAACCTGGGCATCGGATTCATCCTCAATCTGCCTATCATAGAGAAACAGAATATATATAAGCTAAAAGCTGTGTTAAATGTTGGGTTTTGGAGAGATGCTACACACATTCACCTCAAAACACCACCAACCGTTGCATACCACGACGACAACCCCTCGCTTTACCTTATTCCCAACCTTGACATGTGTACCAAAACCAAAGATATCCATTGGATATGTCCGAGCAATCCTTTCATCCGGGATGTGACTACCTACCTCTGCGGTCTGAGGACTGAATCACCAGAACAAAGGTGCCAGGGAAGCATGTCTGCCAAGGATGAAAGAGCGGAGACAAGAGTACAGCGAGCAGGAAATAATTGGCTTGTCAACACACCAGCCACTGAAGTCCTACTGTCCCACGATCGCCATGATACCGCCACCAAGCTAGCCTTGCCAAATCAGACGATATTTGTAACAGTTCCCCAAGGAGCTACTATACACATTGATGACATAATACTCCATCATCTCAACCCGGACAGGTACAACGCGGAGATTGAGATCATGGATGCATTTATTGGCCACAATCTAACGATTGATAAAACCCTCCAACAATCACTTTTGGTTGAAGGAACAAAACTAGTGCTGTTCACCCTCAAACCGACGGGACTCACTACCACACCCTTTAATCACATAAGTAGACCGATACTCCACCAAGGAAACCCGGTCAGTGCAACCGCCCTCGGGCTCCTGCTTAGTGGCTGGATCATTACCGCGATCATAGCCTACATTATGTACAAACACCTGCAGAAGCTGCAAGCTACACTGGACTCTCTCCTGTTCGTGTCACCACGCTTCACACACCTCCCACAGGCTAACTCCAACCTCCTCCGGGAGTAAGCCTAGCGACCACTAACCCCTTTCCTTTTTCCTCGCTTTCCTTCCGTCTTCGTTCTGTTTTTCATAATAGGAATGGGTCCTGTTTGAAATTTCCTGAATGAAATGATAATGCTGATGTTTGTATAAATTGTGCCTTAGTGATGTTTAATATAGGTTAGATAGTTAGAAGTCTCTGCCCAGACTTTGCCTCAATCTCTGCCCAGACTTTGCCTCAATCTCTGCCCAGACTTTGCCTCAATCTCTGCCCAGACAATGCCTCCATCAAAGTCATGGACTTTAACCTGAATGAACTGTTTAACCTCTTTTCCATGGAATATACAGACTGTTTGGACTTCCACGTGTTTCAAGGAATACATGGACGGTTCGGCCCTTATGTTGCTCCGAAGGTTGCGTCCCACACCTCAACCTTCAGACCAAAAGGGGGACTGTTGGGACCTCACTAGAAGGACTACACAATGCGGCCTACAGAAGCCTACACATGCGGCCAGGACAATGGGACAAAGGAGATAAAAAAACTACAACCACCATTTTAGTGTCACCTCCACCTGGTCACGGGATCTGACGTCACACCGCTGGCGCGCCATTGGCTGCGAACTGCATGGGACTCCAGGGGGTCCCCCGGTCCAGCCGTAAGCTATAAATCCCGCGGCCATCAGAAAAACTTTCTCTCTCCAAAGTAACTCACGTTACACCAGGAGGTGAATATAACGTCTGCAGCGTTTTTCCTTTGTCCTAGGCCGCAGTCTTTTCCCCAAACTCGCTGGACGAGCAACAGACTGTTTATCCCTCTTTTTCTCTACTCGTTTTATTTTTCTTTTGTTTATCATTTTGGATCCCGAGGAGACCACCGCGACAGCGCGACACTCCCGTTCCCCGCGGTAAGAAGAAACTTTCTTCGTCCCAGCTGCCAGCAGAACGGATAACTCGACCCGTCTTTGTCTGAAATCAGCTGACTAAATCGCCGAGCCACGCGATTGTTCCTGCAGAAGGAAGAAATACTAACTGTTTTCTTCAACTAATTGGATCCGGCGCTGAACCAGCGCCCCACAAACTACCGTCCGCTGCCGGCGTAAAGAAACGCCATCAACGCACGGGACGGAAACCTCACATCGACGCATCTCACATCGACAAAAGTAAGAGGCTATTTGTCTGGGCAGAAGCAGAGATTCGATAGTGTAGGACATGCTTGTAATTCTTGTTAATGTGTTTTAAGTTCTGATCGCGGATCGCCGAGTCCGTTTGTTCATGTGCTGCTGTATGTGAATGTTGATTGGGTACCCACACAGCTGGGTTGATTTCTGTAACAGTGTTTTCGACTAACCTCCGCCATATTCGCGAGCTCAGAAAGCCTCTACTATCAGTTAAAAGACCGGTCTCGCGGAATAAACGCCAGTTCATTCACGCGAGCCCGTGTGGTAACGGCACGCTTTCTGTCCCTCCGAATATCGCTCGCGCATTTTCTCTCTCTTTGTTTGTGACCCGCTAACACACACACACACATACACGCCGCACACACGTGTCCTAAGCCAGCTGTTCCCGGCGGCCGCTAGGGACATAGCTACATCTGGTGGCTACATACGGCTATCTCTCTCTCTCTCTCTCTCTCTCTCTCGCTACTCCGTCAGACCTCAGTGGCTCCGCCCCTGAACGCTGCGAGGAATAGCTCCAACTCTCTCTCTCTCTCTCGCTACCCCATCGAACCTCAGTGGCTCCGCCCCTGAACGCTGCGAGGAATAGCTCCATCTGGTGGCCGCCCATAGCCACCTCTCCCTCTCTCTCTCTCTCTCTCTCTCTCTCGCGCGACGCACGCACATGCACGCACACGCACGCACGCACACACATACGCACACACACACTCCACGTGTGTCTCTCCCTTTGTGTGTTAGGTAGTTAGGTAATAAGGCTTTGTTAATTGCAGTGTTATTGATTGTGATCATTATTACTGATTTTAATAAATCTTATTATATTATAACTAGCGGTCTCTTGTGCTTGTTGTGTATATGTCACTGGATAACAGCAGGTTGTGAAGGCTAGTGCTTGAATTTCACGCCTTTTTAATTGTTCGATTGGTTTTGTACTCCTATGCCAATGATCACGATGATTGGCATGTGAGTATAAAACCTCCATATTGAGACTGAATACAGTTTTAGGTTATCTTTTCCCTGATCCCAGGGTGGTGCCCCGTTTATTCATGATTATATCATGATGATAGATTAAATATAATTATTAATACCGATAATCACATTGATATTGATAGTTAACTGTTGATAACCAAATCTGCCCCTGCTACAACCCCAACAGCTGGAAGTACTCACCTAAACTGCACATGTCTATATGCACAGTGCCAACTCCTCCCTGTCATTCTGCTGCATATTGACTTGGTCAAAACTACCTTATTTTCTTATAATGTTATTATGATGTTGTGATATTTCCCTGTTAAAAGTCTTCAATTTACGATACGTTTCATACATCAAGGTGTCGGGCATACTAATAAATCTCACACAGTGTTGTGGTGAATAAATATCATGTTGGTGAGGAGTTTCACGCACAGCCAGTGGTTGACTGTTGGCTAATGCTCTTAAAATGCTAAGGAATTGTTTGTTATTTATTTTAAGATCCACCAGAGGGATTTTCTGAACCTCTGATCACCAATTAAATCGTGTGATGAACATCTGCTCCAGTCGCAAAAACTCGCCAACTGTGCGAATGCGTAAGTTAATAGTCGTATAATATGACTGCCCCATCATAAGAGCACTACTAGATCTGATTGATTAAAATAATTTGACGAGTGCGCTCATAGCTCAGTGGTAGAGTTACTTCCCCCTCTACTGAGGCTTTCTGCAGCAGTCCTGGGTTCGAATCTGCCTTGTAGCCCTCTTTTAAAGCACGTCGTCCCTCTTTCTTGTCCCTTTCACTCTCACGCTGTCCTCCCACAATAAACGGCCAAAAATATAACTTTAAAAAATGAATGTGTTGCTAAGATGTATTTTTATACTATATTTGAAATGTTGCTGTTTTCATGACAAAAGCTGAAGAACCCCCCCCCCCCCCCCTATTTTCCTCTGGTGGTCCATTCCATAAATACCGGTCCCTAAACAACGTATTCTCATGAATTTTCGTATGGAAACGTACAAAAAGTTATGAAAAAAATGTTCCTGTATTATCTTACGAATTTCGAAATGACACCAGTGCGCATGCACAATTTTTTCTTGTTTTATCCTACGAATATCAAAATGACGCCAATTCAATTCAATTCAATTTTATTAGGGCTGTCAAAAGATTGATTTTTTTAATCGCGATTAATCGCATTTTGTCCATAGTTAACTCGTGATTAATCGCAAATTAATCGCATTTTTTTTAGCACATTTTTTTTTCTTCTAAATGTACTTTAATGAATTTTTTTCATATTCTTAATACTTTTAACAACATAAGGGCAAATATACTTGATTTATGAACATGTTTATTTAACACTTCAAATATCCCCTTACCAAAACATGGGATCAAAACACGGTTATAAGAATATATCACAAACAGTTAAAGTGAACATGTCACAGGAGATAGTGTAACAGGAGATAAGTACAGTTAGGATATAAGTGCATTGGCTTGCAAGTGATATCTCAGACTGGACGTACTTCTATGGTAGCTCATTTCATACCCACAGTACGCGCAGATGACTTTGGTCTTATCGACTGAACCATCCGGCAGTCTTTTGAAGGTGAATTTGCCGTTCACAAATCGATTTTAAACGCGTGTGGACGCGCCGCTTCCCAGTATTGCACGCTTGGTGGGCTGCCACTAGAGGATGATTGACAGGCGCTCTCCTTCAAACAACATATTTTTGCGAGCGTTCGCGAGCGTTCCCGAGGCGGCGAGTTGAGCCCGGCGCCTCTGATTAGCATAAAGTAGATTCGACTTATACTTGAGGAGCGGCCAACTCGCGCGCCGTCTCTCGACATTCGCCGCAACGCTACCAGAATACAATGAATGGGACGCGGGGAAACACCGCTGCCTGTGGACGCGCACCTTCCCTCTGGATCAAGACTACAGGTGCCACCGACGGCCATAAATCATACAATGCGCGTTTTTTTTTTTTTTTAATACCGAGCGTTAATCGCGCGTTAAAAAAAATTAACGCTGTTAAGAGGATGTTGCGTTAACGCGTTATTAACGCGTTAACTTTGACAGCCCTAAATTTTATTTATAGTGTCAAATCACAACAGAAGTCATCTCAGGACACTTAACACATTGAGCAGGACTAGACTACGCTCAAAATTTCAAGAGTCAACACAATTTCAAATTCCCAACATCACCCAGGGGCAAGCGTTACAGCGACAGTGGCGAGAAAAAACTGCCTTAATAGGCTTTTAGGCAGAAATCTCGTGCAGCCCAGGCCCTTGGGTTCCAACTGCATTTGGTGTTGGTAGTATAGTAGTAGTAGCATTAACAGTAGTGGTGGTATTAACAGAAGCAATAGTATCAACAGTAGTAGTCCATGGCAGCAGGCACAGCCACGCCGAGATGAATCCATCCCAACCACGTCGCCGTAGACCAGAAAGCAGGAGTAGTTGAGCAGTCACACAGCGGGCAGGTGGAGCTACAATGTGGTGTTTCCAGCATCAGGCCAGTTAGCAGTCTGCATCGGTCAGGACCTCAGTGGACTCTGCTGGACCAGAAAGCATAGCCAGACTGTCAAGTTAGTGACAGTAGAGATGCCGATTTTAGTCAATTACTTTAATTAAAAATACAGGCTGTAAGAGGCAAACAAGACCACAGCATCGGTGCAGTCCGGATCAGGTTCCACCACGGTCAAGGGAGACCTGCTAGGCAAGAGAGCACAGGGACTCCGGGGGAACATACACAGAGAGAGAGCGCGCGCAAGAGAGAGAGAGAGAGAGAGAGAGAGAGGGGGGGGGGGGGCTCAGTGTGTCACTATAATCCCCCAGCAGTCTAGGCCTATAGCAGCTTAACCAAGAGCTGGCAGCCCTAGCTATAAGCGGTGTCAAAGAGAAAGGTTTTAAGCCTACTCTTAAATGTGGGAACAGTGTCTGCCTCACGAACCAGAACCGGAAGACGGTTCCACAGAAGAGGAGCTTGATGGCTGAAAGCTCTGGCCCCTGTTCTAATTTTGGAGACTTTAGGAACTACAAGTAACCCTTTGTTGGGACCTAACCGTTAGGACTACAGAATGCGGCCTACAAAGCCTACACAATGCGGCCAGACAATGGGACAAAGGAGATAAAAAACTACAACCACCATTTTAGTGTCACCTCCACCTGGTCACGAGATCTGACGTCACACAGCTAGCGCCCTATTGGCTGGCAACTGCATGGGACTCCAGGGGGTCCCCCGGACCAGCCGTGAGCTATAAATCCTGCGGCCACCAGAAAAACTTCCTCTCTCCAAAGTAACTTGCGTTACGCCAGGAGGTCAGCGTAACTTGAACGCGTAATGTAGTTGGCCTGTTCATTTCAGTCAACCAGGGGAGGCAACTACATTACACGCTCATGTGACGCGGAGTAGTTGCGCACAGCAGATCAATTCCGGCCGCGCAGCATCAGAATCGGCGACCGCACGTGCGTGTGAACGCGTAACAACATTTGTCAAACAGTGACAGACAGACGTGCGCACGCTGCTTCATATGTACGCCGCTTCTTGTTACGCGTGACAGAGTCTGCGCACGTCGTTTCCGCGTACATGTGAGCGCCTGACAAAAATGTTCAATTATCTTCATGCGAGCGTTAATGCGTGCGTTCGCTAAAAAACGCATGAATGTTACGCGTAGTTACTCCGCGTAATGTGATCACAGGCGTGCAGCAGCCATCACGCGTGAACGTGCGCGTGAACGCGTGACCATTATAAGTCAATGAGGAAACTACATTACACGTCAGGCGCTGTGTGCTGCACAGGCGTCAAAGCACGCGGGTGTGACGCGTTCAGTTGATAGTTGCGCAAGTAATATGAAACGATTCTGACGCCATACACACACACACACGCACACGCACGCACACACATACGCACACACACTCCACGTGTGTCTCTCCCTTTGTTTAAGCTTAGCTTTGTGTGTTAGGTAGTTAGGTAATAAGGCTTTGTTAAACGGATAGTTCGGAATTTTTGACATAAGACCTATTTTCCAAGTGAGCCGGTGTGTTCGAGACGTCTGGAGACATTTTCAAGAAATTTCATTCAGTTCGTCTAGTTGCCGAGATCGCGTATGCTATGGCTAACGCAAGTCAACGGTTCTTAGCTAGACGGGCATTGAAAACAGTCTTGCCCACTCCACAATGCACCAGAGGCAAATCCATCATAACGGCAGACTATCGATGTACATATCTGTGTTGATAGAATGTTTGAAATAAAACCAACCTTGCATTTTTAAGGATTTATGTCTCAGCAGCAGCAGCCTGTCATACTTCCTAGTAGGCTACGGCAGCGGCGGAGTGATATCACCTAGCGCTTATAAGTTACCGGTTCTATAATAGTTTGTTTACCTGCTGTCATTGCTACAGACGCAGAGTAGCCTGCAGTGCTAGTTTCTTTAGTCTGACAGAAATGGCTAATTTTGGGGAATATAGTGAAACTTATGAGAACTGTGAAGAGGAGTTTTTTTCCACCCAAACGCAACCGTATCTGTACGAGCCGGAATATACAGAAGAAGAATTGCGCGAGAGGGACGCTCAAAGGGCGTCCACAGACGCTCGTGTCCCCACGAGCGTCTGTGGAGACAGAGATAGCCCCCGCTGGAGCTGAGAACCGGGACCGAACGAACGGGGACTGGTGGTGCCAGTGCAGAAATTGTACAGAAATGCCGACCGAAAACTAATCTTTTTGCTGCAGGGAGTGGGGCCTGGTCATCCCACAGATGCAAGAATTGGAGCTGGACGCAAGTTTCCAGCAACTAGATGTGTCTGGACAAAGCATACCCCGAGACAGAATCTGCATAACGGAGCACCAGGACTTCGCACCCCTTCTCAGTCGCGGAGTGCTGGAAACATTCTTCTCCGTTGAGAAAATAAATTGGAAAAAAAAACCCAGACCGGCTGGACCCAACGGCCATTTGTCAATATTGTGAGTGTATAATCCAAATGACATGTGTTGACTAATTGTGTTGCATAGTTGGAGTACATGCATGAACATGCCATCTATAAGATTGTATTGATTGCAATCAATCAATCAATTAATCAATCAATGCTCACAAGAGTTCACTTCCTTCTTGTTTTAGGCAGTACCGCTTGGTGGCTTACCGAGTCGTTCTTGAGTGGGGGTTGAAAGGAACACAGCTGGGCAAAGGAAACCGGCGTGTTCTCCCATCCTGTGTGGTGACCAGCATCCGAAACAAATACCCTTCGGCCACTGGACAATATGTTGGCTTCAAGGAAGCACAAGATGCTCTGAGATTGTTCTAAGCACAACACTACTGCAGGCTACTAGAAAAAATGTCTTACTGCACCGTATCCTTTCAAATACATAAAGAATACATACATTTGGTTACAGATGACACAATAAGTTGATGTTACTTTGTATAGTTTTACTTCTTTATATACACAATTGCACTTTAGAGGAGATTCCAACAGTGTTCTAATGTTTACAGTAACATTTCAAAAATAATGTGCATAAATGGTTCAATAAAAATAAACGTTTGCTGCTGAACTTTTCTTTTTTTACTAATACTTGTAAACAGTACTTAGCACCTCACTAAACCACAGTTAGACTATTCCCCTTCTTTCAAATCGAGAGACATGGTCTGCAATACATTGATCTTTGTCCGGTCTCGGAGTGGTGGCTATGTTGTCGGGTATAGTTGCTGGTTGCTGGATATAAAACTCTGGATCTGCACACTTCACAGTACGATCCTTGCGCCTTTCCAGAACACGCTCCACCAAATCCTTTCGGAATGTCTGCCTCGTTGGCTCGTACATCTTCCTGGCAACCCATCTTTTTGTTTGTTTGGGAAAGGACAAATTGAACCTTGGAGTCCCTGAGGGAGTTCAAATGCACAGCAACATATACAAACCAAGTCTTGGCAAGTACATTTACAGTGTACTTGTTACAGAGGGCTTACAAATTTGAAGTTATCTATCATGTATAGTTCTTACCATCAGTGGTCATTGCTTGTTGACGGCCCACGTTCTCATTATGGTCCATCACAGAGAGAAGAATGCGTGCCTTCATACAGCTGTAGACAAAGTGAAGCCTCTTCTCACTGTACTTCAGCATTGCACTGTGGTACACTTCCAGGGCTCCTGCAGTTTATATCAGTTGGTTATTACCTTGTGAATGTTATCCAAAAGGTTGATATTCAAAAATAGTTTGTAAATAGATGTTGAACAGTCTATGCCTTCATTAATTCAATGACAAGCACAGTAGAAACTCTCAATGGCAGATGTGCTTCTATCTAAAGCACTCATGCCAGCATGTTATTTTGGATAGAGCATTACAAAAGAGTTCAATTTGTGTAAATGTGCAACTAAATGGAAGTAGCAGACATACCTGTATGTTGGAAGAGAGTCATGTGGTTGAGGTCTTTCAACAGGTTCTTGTTCAGGACGTGGTCTGACAGTGTCTTGAATGCAGCAGAGTCTTTTTGCAGCCATCTCTTCTTTCTCTGATGCTCTTCAGTGAGGTCCTGGTGATAGCAAGTCCTCTCCTGTCCGTCTTCCTCCCACCGGTGGATGCCACAAATGTGATGGAGAATGGACGTCCAGCGGCGTTTCAACTCCTGCCAAACAAAATGTTTTTCAGGGAAACACACAGACATTATAAAAGAAACCTGTCTTTAGCTAAGTACAGAAAACAAGAACAAAAAAAAAAAGTCTAATGAACTTACCGCTGCATCACCACCGCAGGTCTGGCAGGACCACCACAGGTGATTTGTAATTGCCTTGAGCCAAGGCTGCAGATCGTTGTTTTTTTTTTAGGTTTGCAGCCGCAGTCAATTTCTTCTTCAGTCCTAAGAAATAAAAGGACAATGAGGGCAGGGATGAGAGAGAAGAGGGGGTGGGGGAGGTTTCAACCAAGTCTGATTGCATTTACTAAGAAGTAGTGATTTTCAAAATGAAACTTCGTGAAGCATTTTCTTTATTTTCTGAGCCCAATAGATGGCGCTCTCTGTTCAACAAAGGGTTGAAGGCCGATATATTTCCATTGCTTTCAACCCTTTGTTTAACAGAGAGCGCCATCTATTGGGCTCAGAAAATAAAGAAAATGCTTCACGAAGCTTCATTTGGACATCACTAATAAAAAGCTTACCTTTCACTACATGCCAAGGGTCAAACTGGTGATTGATGTCAGGGTAGGTCTCTCTCATCAGCTTCTTGATAGAGGGGGAGCGGTCTGTAGTGATCACATCCACTCCAACTCCTGCCTCAAGCAAGCGGTCCAGCCCCCTCCGAAAACCCAGTGTCTCCATTGCTGGTGAACTGGTCGCTTCTGTAACCTTTGTAATGACAATCAGTATACATTTTGAGCAACTATTTCACTCTTCACCAATCACTCAATTGCACCCCCGACCCGCCAACCCACCCCAAACACACACAACTGCAATGAGAGGACAAGTTTTATATACATTTCTGTGTATTTACCTGAATTAAATCGGACATGATGATTTGCTTGGTTTCATTAGTCATGAAACTGTATGTGGTGTACTTGGCACTGTATCCAGGTGAATCTGAGCGACCATCCCCACAGATTGAAAGCCTTCCACCTGTCTGTAGTAGATGTCTCAGTATGTCTTCGTGCTGGTCACAGTATGCGGCCTCAATTACTGGTATGAGGTAGGTGGCTTGCAGGGAGTAAAAGGTTGTCTTCTTTGGAATTTGTAGATCCAGTAATTCAGCCCAATCAGATATTTCAGTGTATGTAGAACCTGTGAACAGGATGGATGAGGCCACCAGCAAGTTGTTTACTGGCATCCCGCACAGTTGAGGACATGACTCCCATTCACCTGAATGCCCATTCAAACAGCTCCACCTGATGCGTATGCCCGTCCCTCTAGTGGTCACTGTCTTGTCGTCCTCTTCAATCAAGACTCCACACTGGTGGCATGTTTTGAAGAGCTCCATAAGCTTGGACTCATTGACAATCCATTTTCTTTCTGCCCAGTTCTTGGCTCCTGCAGTGGAGGGGATGTCAATGTCAGAGCTGGAGGACCTTGACGTGCTGTCCAGTGGAGCAAAGCTACTGTCAACTAGATGACTAGAAAAAGCCTCAAATGAGCTCATACTCTGGTCCAGTGGGTTGGCATCTTCAGATACTTTTTCCTCCTTTATAAACAACAGAAAACAAATAAATATGCAAATATCTCTAGTGTTTCAATAATGTAGTGGACAATAGATGTTTTATTGCCGGTGAGCCTAAGAGCAGACAGACTTTATGAAATGTAACTGTGAACCTGAATCTTTTTGTAACAGAATTCAGACATGCAATTGTACAATTCTGAAGATGCTGCATTGTACAAGAGCGTATAATCAGTGCCATCAGTGTATGTCATAAATGTCAAACTACTACTAATATTTATTTTGAGTCAATTCCTTACTTCTGCTGATGGCAGTTGGATTTCTTTCGCCTGGCCTGACGCTGCACTGTGGATCTCCTATACAAAATATATGAATGTCATGAAAATACAGTTGTTGTCACAGATCACAATATGAATGAAGCAATCATATAAATCACACAATAACCTCAATTTGGCTCCACTTCCTGAGAGGACGGAAAGCAAAATAGAAACCAGATGAGGAACGCCGTTTCTGTGGGCGTGGCACTGCCTGTTTTGGAGTCTTGATGAAAAACTCGAAAAACAGTGCACCAGAACACTCAGTTGAGTCCTTGGATGATACTGTTCCAGAGGGGTCCTTTTTAGGGGTGGACTGTGGCACAGTGCATATCTCCTGTGTAAACTTTTCAAATAACAAGATGAAAAAAATTTAATGTAATGTATTACAACACACAAGACAAATAAATCAATTTTGTGGATTGTAAAGAGCATCAAATTCAAGTACAGCTCTGCAGTAGGCCTACAAGGTTTGAGAGACTGTTGGACCAATTCATAAACCACCACACTTCAGAGTAATCTAGGATGGTTGCCTGTGGGCCATGCACTGAAGCCTCTTCTGTTGCCAATGCAACCCAAAGTTACAGTATAACACTAGCATAAATTCATGTTCTTCTTCGGGAATATTATATCCTATATGCAAGTCTCTCTCCCTCTCCCTCCGACACTCACACAGACCATAAGCCACCAGACAGATAGACAGACACACACTAACACCAATGCTTTTTGTCCTGGCTAACTAACTCTCTGCCAGGGTCCAGGGATGTCATTCCAAATGTATCAGCAGCATTTTAGTTGGTAACTTATGGTCCTTGAACGAACAATGCACAACTGTCTTTTTAAATAGGTGGTGAACAATGTAAACATCTCTTCTGTAAATCAAGTCACACTAGTTGTAAACGCACATAACTCTTTTCATTCCACGTGCATTTGAGTTCCAACTTATTCCACTCTGCCAGGCGAGAACACTTGACGTTACCGGTACATGAAAGCACACGGGTTAGCAATTTGCGTATAAACTTACAGGCCTTCTAGAGCTTTAGCTAACGTTAGCTAAAGTGATCATCAACCTGTCAGTAGGCTAACATCATGAAAGGGGCAAGCTTGAGTAGACTACCAACCTGTTCTGTGGCTGTTGCTGCACCTGGAAAGACGGATGGCACCGCATTCGTTGTCAGAAACGTCTTCTCTTTTGTAACATGAAAGTCGTCTGGTTTGAAATGAGCGCTACAGATTTTCCATTTGCGTAGAGTCTCCGCAGGTGTGTTTATGTCCAACCCAGCAGCTAGAAGCCACAGTTGAGTCCTTTCTGGATCTCTCACTGGAAAGTGGTGGAAACTTTGCGGTGCCCATCTGTAGGTTTTATTTCCACAGTTCGGAAATGCACACTGAATTACCATGTTGTTTTAGGCTACTCGGCTACTGTGTCCCGCCGGGCTTCCATCACGCGCTTCTCCGTTGCCGTGTTGTGGTTACTTCACAACTAACCAGAGCAAAGTAGAATTCCGCTGCTGCTGAGAAACTAGTCACTCAAAAAATGAATGATTCATGCGATGCGAGGTTAGTTTTTTTTTCAAATATTATTCTATCAACACATATGTACATCGATAGTCTGCCGTTACGATGGATTTGCCTCGGGTGCACTGTGGAGTGGGCAAGACTGTTTTCAATGCCCGTCTAGCTAAGAACCGTTGACTTGCGTTAGCCATAGTATACGCGATCTCGGCAACTAGACGGACTGAATGAAATTTCTTGAAAATGTCTCCAGAACATACCGGCTCACTTGGAAAATAGGTCTTATGTCAAAAATTCCGAACTATCCCTTTAATTGCAGTGTTATTGATTGTGATCATTATTACTGATTTTAATAAATCTTATTATGTTATAACTAGCGGTCTCTTGTGCTTGTTGTGTATATGTCACTGGATAACAGCAGGTTGTGAAGGTTAGTGCTTGAATTTCACGCCCTTCTTAATTGTTAGATTGTTTTATGCTTCCATGCCAATGATCACGATGATTGGCATGTGAGTATAAAACCTTTATATTGAGACTGAATACAGTGTTAGGTTATCTTTTCCCTGATCCCAGGGTGGTGCCCCGTTTATTCATGATTATATCATGATAATATATTAAATATAATTATTAATACCGATAATCATATTGATATTGATAGTTAACTGTTGATAACCAAATCTGCTCCTGCTACAACCCCAACACCTTTATTCTGAGAGCGTAGTGCTCTAAGAGGACAGTACCCAGATAGCATACAGATGTGGGCCACTTCAGGCAACAATCCGGCACTGTAGGCATTCTTCTGGCCCGCACAAAACAGATGTGAGCCTAAAGTGTCCCATGTGGTAAATGCTACATTCGGCCCTTATATCACAAAACAAATATGGCCCATCTTTGGCAAATACGTGGCAGAGTAGGGAATGGTTATTCTTTAAGTGAACCAAGGCTGGGCCACATATGGTTCAGCACACGTGGCCCACCTTTGCAAAAACACTATTGGGCCAGTTTTGGCTAAAATACGGCAAGTTAGCATCGACTAATATGTATTTGAGCCTAAAGTGGCCCACATGTGAGAAAACGTATGTGGCCCACCTTTGCTGAAACACAATTGGGCCACTTTTGGCCGAAAGACTGCTAGTTAGCATTGACTAATCTGGATGTGAGCCTAAAGTGGCCCACATATGAGAAAACATACATGGCCCACCTTTGCTGGACCACATTTGGGCCATTTTTGGCCGAAAGACGGCAAGTTAGCATCGACTAATCTGGGTGTGAGCCTAAAGTGGCCCACATGTGAGAAAACGTATGTGGCCCACCTTTGCTGAAGCACAATTGGGCCACTTTTGGCCGAAAGACTGCTAGTTAGCATTGACTAATCTGGATGTGAGCCTAAAGTGGCCCACATATGAGAAAACATACATGGCCCACCTTTGCTGGACCACATTTGGGCCATTTTTGGCCGAAAGACGGCAAGTTAGCATGGACTAATCTGGGTGTGAGCCTAAAGTGGCCCACATGTGAGAAAACGTATGTGGCCCACCTTTGCTGAAACACAATTGGGCCACTTTTGGCCGAAAGACTGCTAGTTAGCATTGACTAATCTGGATGTGAGCCTAAAGTGGCCCACATATGAGAAAACATACATGGCCCACCTTTGCTGGACCACATTTGGGCCATTTTTGGCCGAAAGACGGCAAGTTAGCATCGACTAATCTGGGTGTGAGCCTAAAGTGGCCCACATGTCAGAAAACGCACGTGGCCCACCTTTGCTGAAACACATTTGGGCCACTTTTGGCCGAAAGACGGCAAGTTAGCATCGACTAATCTGGGTGTGAGCCTAAAGTGGCCCACATATGGTTCAGCACACGTGGCCCACCTTTGCTAAAAAACATTTGGGCCACTTTTGGCCGAAAGACTGAAAGTTAGCATCGACTAATCTGGATGTGAGCCTAAAGTGGCACACATATGGTTTACTAATATGGTGGGGTCCATACTTTTTGAAGTACAAATGTGCCAGGACAAGAAAAGACAAGACAAGTTAAGTTAAGTCAGTTTGCTTCTCTGCTGTCCACTATTCAGGGTATGGGGGATAACAGGACCCAAATGCAGACTCAAATGGAGCAGTTTATTATTTTAGAAAGAGGTAAAAACAAAAAAAACAAAAATAAACAACAACAACAGATGATCAAAGTCCAACAGAAATAAAGTAGCAACAAAAGAATCAACAAACCTAAGTCTCGGACAGAGGAAAAAACAAGAAATCCAAAAGAAAAACAACAAAGTACTAACCAACACTTGAACTCACAAGAAAACACAAAAGGATGCAAGATGCAGGCATGGAACATGGGATAATGCAGGGGATGAACACAGACGATCCGACAAGGACAAAGCGGGAGACAGGTTAAATACACAAGGGAAGAAGTGCAATCAGGACAGGTGAAACGCAATAATCAAACAGGCGGGAGAACACAGGAAAACAAGATAGAAGCCTCAAAATAAAACAGGAAACAACTCCATGACAATTCCTTGCTCCTATTTGTAACTCCCGCTGCTATTAATTATTTGTGCTTCTTTTGTCCAGATCATCTGTTGTTGTCAACTTGATAGGGGTGGAACTTTGTACAAGTCCACGATGACTTTGTTCCCTCCTTGCACTCTGTGTTAATGCATTTATGTGCTAAACAAATAAACCTAAACCTAAACATAAGATAATAGATAAGTAGATAGCCTATTCCTTTTTCGGTTGAAATGTTCTATGATGGGCATGATTAACAACGTTGCAGCAGGAACGACCTGCAATAGGCCTATTGCTCCATCACTCATTCTGGAAGAAGCTCGCCACTGGAGCCCGATAATATAATACATCCATGCTGGAGCCCCCGTCCAGCTTCTTTGCTGGAGCTTGCTATGGAAGCAGAAGACTGAAGACTTTTAGGCCTGAACTGACTTAATTGTGTTCACAACAAGCAGATGGTGAATTCTGAGAGTTGTTCCGTCTGACACTCATACCAGCAGGAATTACATAGCCTACAGTATAGTCAAGTTTAACTTTTTCATCTCTTAGTGCAATATTATCTGTCAGTATAAATAATCTGCTGACTGTGATGAATTTTGTTTGCTGATTAAAGTTATATATATTGACCAACGAGTTGATCTGTGTAGGCCTATGTATTGTGTTTGAATGTGTGATAAAAGTAAAAGCTGTGCTGTTGTGCACTTCATGATTTGGTGCTCTTGTTCCCTGCTTTTACTAGTCTGTCTATTTTTAAAATATTATGGTCGTCACTCATATTTCAATCATTTTAATACTGTAGCCTACCTATCTGCTTTAACTTTACCTGCCCAGGGACTACAGACGGAAGTGAGCTGTTGAGTGTTGCTATAATCTGGCTCAAAGCATCTCTTCTTGTCTTACAAGATTAATGTTTTTTGTGCATTGTCCCTTTTTTAAATAAATAAATTCAATTCATTAAATGCACAACTGTACATTCCTTGACAGAGTGTGCCAATAAGAGCAGAGCCTAGGCCAAGAGTGACAGTATGTGAACAGAAACCGCTTCCACGTCACATAGAAAATGACTGGCAGGTCGACATTGAAACATGTATTGACCTTCATTTACCTGAAAATATCATCCACAGTGACAGTTTTTTTTTTTTTTATTAAGTCAACGCTTTTAAGTCTGTAAGGATCGTATCTTTATTCAAACTCTACTTTCCGTTATGTTTTTTTCCGCTTCAAGTTGGAGTTTTCCAAATAACGAGTCTCTTTGAATGCATCATATTCGAATTGACGAAAGGTAGCAAGGGAGCAGAAAGTGCGCGAAACGGAGATCCAGGAGAGAACAGAAGTCACGGTGAGGTTAGTCCCCGAATGAAAAATAAATGATTTTTTCTGTGGGAAACATTTAGCTCTTATTGTTGGAAATAAACATTGTTTTGTTAGGTTGCCGGTGCTGCAAAATGTTAGCTAGTTAACATTCAGTTTTTATACAAGGTTGTGACCAGGCAGACATGGCCTAGTTGTTTCCCATTTATAGACCTGGCGCAGCGCCACAGAACCAAGACCAAGCGCCACAAATTGATTATGCTTTTTTTTTTTTTTTTTCTCTTATCAATGCAATATCGTTACGTTCATCGTAGCGCGGCTCCATTTTGGCATTCTCTCTCTCACACACGCGCACTCACACGCACGCACACACACACACACACACACACACACACACACACACACATGTGAATGTGTATTTTGTTTGCTTATGAATTTATACGCATTTTTAATTACAGTGTATTATACTGTCATGATGATTTTTTACAGTAGGCTAAGTGTGCTTATTGTTGTTACAGACATTTGCTGGTGGAAATACAGCTTATTGAACTCATTAAAGGTAGCTGCTCTGGTGAAATACAGTTTTTGTTTTTATTTTTAATACTGCTCGTATAGATCATGTATGTCCTTTTTTTGCCGAGAGTACTGCTTTGAGTGTCGTCGGTGGGGTCGATATCAAGGACACCGTGTGGCGGATCATGAAAAACCTATTCACAAACTCCCTGGCCAAACAACTGAACTGGCGTGGCGTGAACGGGAAGACGGCCTTCTACAGCCTCCAGTTAAAAGATGTAATTACTGGTGAGTGTTAATTGTGGGTTATATTTTTTAGTGATGTGTCTTGATGAATCCTTCCTTCCTTTTCTTTCATGCTAGATAGGGGTGCTGAAATTAATCATAAAATCAATTTATCAAGATGCAGATCTGAATGATTATGTATCAGTGTGGTAGCAGACAATATTCTATTCTATTCAAATAGAATTCCATTGCTTGTTGATTTTCTTGCTGCAGCTACAAAACCAAGTCTCACAGTGACAGGCAAATAGTGAAGGCTGTTCGATCATGTTCCATGTGTGTGTTTAAATTTGTTTAAGTTCATGACGACATGAGTTTTAGTAGTGGCTGGCAGGGAGAAGATACTGGAGCACACGGTCAGTTTTAGAAGTTTTTATTACAGTGCCAGTGCTGACATTTCTGCACGAGTAAGTCTTCTTCAGGGCATATTAAGGGTGCCAGCTCAGTGAAGCATGTCTGATTGGAGGAGCAGGTAAGCTGCATCATATAAAACAGCTCATATGTGACGACACAACACTTAAAGCTATGGTCTACGATTTGGAAGATTGGTAATTATTATTAACATTGTTTATACGGCGATTATGGTCCTGTGGTCCGATCTACAATATAAATAGCAAAAAGAACCAAAAAAATCTATTCAGTCTATCAGCCGTGGGACTGCATAGAAATTGACCAATGCTATCCACCCGTCACGGTAAGCTTGCATTGGCTCGTACCCTCCATCCAATCACCTCGTCTCCCCTGCTCCACCTCGTCCCCACCCCCTTACGCTTAGAAACTACAAGTAGTTGTAACTGCTCTGAGCTGCTCAGCCACAGACACATGAAACCACAAATTCAGCGCCTGCTGCCCCTTCACCCCCGGACGGCCTGCCACTGAAAGCGGTGGCAACAGGGTACAGGCGCTGCTGCCATTAGCGTTACCGAGCACAGCCTCAGCCTACAGCGGGGTTTATGTTGAACAGGTAATCTTTGGTTTTATTGTAGAAGTTGTGACTGTGAATCCGACATTTTACTCCACATTCAAAGCCGTGTTTATTTTCTGCAGGTAACAGGCTTGTTGCTCTGATCTGCTCTAGGGGGGCATGTCGTGAGGAGGCTCGGAGGGGAGGGGTTTCTCATTGTCTTTCAGACCGTAGAGCTTTAAGTAATATAATTAATTAAAAATGTTGATAGTCTAATACTCGTTATAAAATACTTATAATACAACAACATATACACCCAATCACATTTTATGAGGCACCAGTTTAAAGCTGCCATTCTTAAATAGCTCTGTTTGCTTTGAAGAAGACATACTCTGTGGCACATACTGTGCCAAAATGTCAGCAGCCTTCACCATAATAAAAATGTCTATGTGCTTTATCATCTTCTCCAGCTATTTATCTGTCCCCTGCTCTAAGATGCACCAGTCTGCAATCAGTTCGTCAGCTGAAAGCGAGAGTTTTCCTCCTACAATTTTAGTAATTGGCTGGTCATGGCTAGACTCTTTTCAAACTACATTCATTGCTGCTCAACTACTGTATGGGCAAGATATAGCATGTCATGCAGTTACCCATTTCTCACCATTGTGTGCCATCTATCCAAAGCTTTACAGTTTTCTCCATTTTTAGGAACAGTCCGAAAAAATCAGCTGACGGCCACTGCAAAAGACCAGGAGGTGGAGGCCTATATTAAAAGGTGGCTTCATCTCGCCGGAGATAGGGACGGTGGGAGGAGAGAGAGAGAAGAGAAAAGGCGATCCACACAGCTCACACGTAAGTTAGCTACAATACCTATTTTGCAATATATATGTGATACTGTTCTACAGCAGAAATCAAGATGAAGCTGTCGGCATATGTAAAAAAAAAAAAAACGAGGGCAAAGTACAGAACAAATATTACCAATTCTAAATGAACTAATATAATTAAAAAAGGCAGTGTTGTGACTTTTGCCATTTTTTCCCGCTATGGTCAGTTAGGAATTAGAAGCTTGTTCAGCCACCATGCAGCAAGCATACCTATTTTCTTGTAAATATAAAGATTTCTCTTGGCAGTGATGGGACAGTAATGTAAACTGTAACTGGAATTGTCACCCATTGCCTTTCTTAAAAGCCAGTTCATGGGTCTGAAAAGTAGGGAAAGCCTTTGATCTGACGTCAGATGTGACGGGACAATCTATATAGATATAAATTCACGTGTTGATTCAATTAGTTGCATTAAATATTGTTTGCTGTGATTATTTATTGCATTTAAATGTGCCTGGAACTGTGGAAACCTGTCTGTGAGGTCTCGGTGACGTGTGCACTGCGCGCCAGTCAACCAAACTTCCACTCCGCCAGCTGTAATTCACCTTGAAATGAATGGGCTTTATTTGCGCCTTGCGCCGAGAGTAGACCAGGTTGGAGCTGGCGGGCTTTCGGCGCAGTCTCAGCGAGGCTTTTTGCCACGAAACTTCCGCTACGCCAAGCTGAATCTGTGACGCCTCCCCCTGCTGCGCCACCACACCCATCTCGGCGCAAGCGATCTACCAAACTGCCAAACTGAGCGTGCGCAAGGCTGCGGCTGGTCGAAACTTGCATTACGCCGGCTGCGCCACCTCCGCTGCGCCACGAAACTAGGGCCCCTGGTCTTACCTCAAACTTTTCCCTTTAATGCTGCATTCATGGTCTTCAGCTCCACCATGTGGTCAACTGGTGTAAATACACAGTGATTGTGTGAAAGAGGCTAGCTGACTGATTGTCATCTCAGACTTGATATGTGGTAGGTTTAATATGTAGGATGGAGTTGCTTCCAACTTAGAGCCTCAGCCATGTTGCAATGGAATATAATACTTACCTTGGCATAATATATAAAAAATAAACACCATCTCCCCCTGTAGAACAACCAATCTGTTCCTCACTCATGTTTATATTTTGGGAACAACAGAAAAGAAAAGAAAAAAAGATTTAGACAGTATAAAAAAGGCCATGTTGGAGCTGCTGGATGAAGTAAATGCTGATGTGGAGCCACTCACATGAATGAGTTAGTTAAACACAGCACTGCTTTACTGAGTCAACAAAATATGTTCTTTTGTGCATTTCTTAAAGGGCCAGATGAAGACGAGACAATGCTGGGGCCATGAGTGAGCGTGTTCCGCACATGTTCTTCATGTTTGTTTTGTTTGTGTTATGTTATATGTTATATGTTACGTTATGTTAAATAAAATAAAGTTCACTGTTCACAAGTTGTTTCTCGTGTCTGGTTATTTCTTCAATTCTTCAGGAGGTATCTTCATCTTTGACCCTGAGACCAACAAGACTGGACCACTGCATGCCACCATTTAACACAGTATCTGGAGGTACCATAATGACATGTAGCCTCAAATTCAGACCAGTTCAGGTTTATTTATATGATGTGTTTATATTTGACATAGTACTTTGTCATGGTTTGGTTGTGACTCCAAAGTGTGCAGGCTAGACAAGATCATAGACTGTAAACCAGTTCTGGGTAAGTCTGAAAGCTAGTTCTAATGTCCATGTGGGATGTGGGCCAGAATAAAATTTACAGTGGTGGCCCACATTTGGGTGAGTGCTGGTTTATTTGGTGTCGGCTGACATTTGGCACTGTGTTGGTTTGGTTGTGGCCCACTTCTGGCAAACAGCTGTGGACCACCCACGTGCCATCATTCCATGTGGGATGTGGGCCAGAATAAAATGTACAGTGGTGGCCCACATTTGGGTGAGTGCTGGTTTATTTGGTGTCGGCTGACATTTGGCACTGTGTTGGTTTGGTTGTTGCCCACTTCTGGCAAACAACTGTGGACCACCCATGTGCCATCTTCCCATGCCGTACTTGGGCCAGAATAAAAGTGTACAGTGGCCCACATTCGGTTGAGTGCTGGTTTGTTTGGCCTGTTTTTGGTTGACATCTGGCATTGTGATGGCTTGGTTGTGGCCCACTTTTGGCAAACAGGAGCGGACCGCCCAAGTGCCATCATTCCACGCGGTATGTGGACCGGATGAACATGTCAGGTGTGGGCCAGATATGGGCCAAAAGAATTTTGCTATCTGGGTAGGGTTTAATGAGCTCTTTAAGATATGATGGTGCCAGTCCATTAAGAGCCTTGTAAGTGAGGAGAAGGATTTTAAATTCTATTCTGGATTTTACTGGCAGCCAGTGCAGAGAAGCTAATACAGGAGAAATGTGATCCCTTCTTCTGGTTTTAGTCAGAACACGAGCTGCAGAATTCTGGACCAGCTGGAGAGATTTAAGAGATTTATTAGAGCAGCCTGATAATAAAGAATTACAATAGTCCAGCCTTGAGGTAACAAATGCCGGGACGAGTTTTTCTGCATCTTTTTGAGACAGCATTGGCCTAATTTTAGTAATGTTACGCAGGTGAAAGTAGGCTGTCCTCGTGGTTTGTTTAATATGCGAGTCAAAGGACAGGTCCTGATCAAAGATAACTCCAAGGTTTCTTACAGTAGTATTTGAGGCGATGGCAATCCCATCAATAGTTGCTATATCTTTAGACAGCGAGCTTCGGAGGAGTTTAGGCCCAAGTACAATAACTTCCGTTTTATCTGAGTTTAACATCAAGAAATTGCAGGTCATCCAGGATTTTATGTCATCCACACATGCCTGGAGTTTAACTAGCTGATTGGTTTCTTCAGGATTGATCGATAGATATAACTGAGTATCATCAGCATAACAATGGAAGTTTATAGAGTGTCCTCTAATAATGTTGCCTAAAGGAAGCATATATAAGTTGAAAAGAATTGGTCCGAGCACAGAACCTTGAGGAACACCGTATTTAACTTCAGTGTGCCTGGAGGATTTTTCATTGACATGCACAAACTGAGATCGATTGGATAAATAGGACTTAAACCAGCTTAATGCGTTTCCTTTGATGCCAATTAATTTTTCCAGTCTACATATTAGAATCTCATGGTTAATGGTGTCAAATGCAGCACTAAGATCTAGCAGAACAAGTACAGAAACCAGTCCTTTGTCAGAAGCAATAAGAAGGTCATTTGTAATTTTTACCAGAGCTGTCTCTGTGCTATGATGTACTCTAAATCCTGACTGGAAGTCCTCAAGTAGACTGTTATTGTTGAGAAAGTCACACAGTTGATTGGCGACTACTTTCTCAAGGATCTTAGAGAGAAAAGGAAGATTTGATATTGGTCTGTAGTTTGATAAAACCCCTGGATCTAGAGTAGGCTTCTTAAGAAGAGGTTTAATTACAGCTACTTTAAATGACTGTGGCACATAGCCTGTTAATAAAGACACATTGATCATATCTAATAGCGACGCGCTAACTAAGGGTAAGACTTCTTTCAGTAGCCTGGTTGGTATCGGGTCTAGGAGACAGGTTGAAGGTTTAGAAGAAGAGATCATTGACGTTAGTTGGTTTAGGTTGATTGGAGAAAAGCAGTCTAAATATATATCAGGTCTTAATGCTAGTTCTAAAACTCCTGAGTTTGAGGGTAACGCGGTTCCAATTGAAGGCAAGATGCAAGTAATTTTGTCGCGGATTGCTAGAATTTTATCATTAAAAAAGTTCATAAAGTCGTTACTACTAAGATCTCTAGGAATGCATGGCTCAGTAGAGCTGTGACTCTTTGTCAGCCTGGCTACAGTACTGAAAAGAAATCGAGGGTTGTTTTTATTTTCCTCTATTAAAGATGAGTAGTAGGCTGCTCTGGCATTACGGAGAGCCTTCTTATACGTTTTAAGACAGTCCTGCCAAACTAGGCGGGATTCTTCTAGTTTGGTGGAGCGCCAGATGGTTTCAAGTTTACGCAGTTTTTGTTTTAATTTACGAGTTTGGGAGTTATACCAGGGAGCTAACTTCCTATGCTTTATAGTTTTCTGTTTTAGCGGAGCAACAGAGTCGAGAGTCGTTCGCAGTAGGCTTCCAGATTCATCTATAAGAGAATCGATCTGGGAGGGACTAAGATTAACATAAAAGTCCTCCGTTTCATTAAGACATGGAAGTGAACTCAAGATTGGCGGAATTACTTCCTTAAACTTAGCTACTGCTCTATCCGATAGACACCGAGAGTAGTAGCTTTTTCCTAGAGGAGTGAAGTCCAGCAACTTTTGAAGGAAATTTTGAGGAAAGATTATTAAGTTTTCAATTTCAACACCATAAGATAAGACGAGGTCGAGAGTGTGGCTATGACAGTGAGTCGGTTTATGTACACTCTGACTGAAGCCAATAGAATCTATTAAGGAAGTAAATGCTACACTAAGGCTGTCATTTACAACGTCCACATGGACATTAAAATCCCCCACAATGATTACTTTATCTGATTTAAGGACTAAACTTGATAGCAACTCAGAGAATTCAGATAGGAATTCAGAGTATGGACCAGGAGCACGATACACAATAACAAACAGAATTGGCTGCATTGTTTTCCAGTTTGAGTGCGAAAGGCTGAGAATCAGACTCTCAAATGAGTTATAGTTTAGTTTTGGCTTAGGATTGATTGACAGGCTTGAATCAAAAATGGCTGCAACTCCTCCTCCACGTCTGCTGCCTCGAGATATATGAGTATTAATATGGCTGGGAGGACTAGCTTCGTTTAAGCAAACATAGTCTTCATCACGCAGCCAGGTTTCAGTCAGGCAGAATAAATCAATATGATTATCTGATATTAAGTCGTTGACTAATACTGCTTTGGATGAGAGAGATCTAATGTTTAAGAGTCCACATGTAATTCTCTTATTTTGTTTTACTTCATCGGAAGTGCTAATTTTTATTAGGTTTTCATGTGAAAACTCTCTTCTGTTTGACCTGATTAATTTGGTTGGTCGGGGGACAGACACCGTTCTTATGTGGTTTTGGTTTTGGGTGGGTGACTGCTCTAAAGGAGGCGCAGAGAAGTGTGTAAGACTGCAACTCTGCTTCCTGATCTCAACACTGGTTTGTCATGTTCTAGGACTACCAATGAGATCAGCGATGTTTCTAGATAGGAGAGCAGCTCCATCCAAAGTGGGGTGGATGCCATCTCTCCTGATCAGACCAGGTTTTCCCCAGAATTATTAACGAAGCCCACATCGTTATCTGGACACCACCTCGACAGCCAGCGGTGGAAAGATGACATGCGGCTATACATGTCATCACTAGTAAAGTTTGGCAGGGGACCAGAGAAAACTGGTCCCCTGACCAGAGAAAACTGGTTCGCCAGTGCGCATGCGCGATTCCCTGCAGTGAAAAATGGCTTCCATTCCTTTCATTCATAATGGAAAATGCAGCATAATGCAGCATTTTAAAGCTGTTTCAGCATTAAAGTACGTTTTGATGACATTCCTAGCGAAAAATATGCATTTTGTTCTCATATTAATCCTTCATTGAATGTATATGATCTTTCATTTGTTGGTTAGGGTTAGGGTAAAGGTTAGGGTTAGAATTAGAGGAGCCTGGGATCAGCAATCTTGCGGTCGCCGGCTAGCCCCCTCTACCTCCTGAGCTAAACCCCCCGAAGGTTATGGTCAGGCTCTGTGTAATACGTAGGAAATCATACGAAAATATCGTGCTTTACTTTTCGTACTTTTTAGTACGAAAGCTGAGTGAGAGCAGCCTGCCCTAAACCAACCAAGACAATTATCACAGTATACAGCTCTGTTATCTCTAACAACTTATCCAATTCATGATGTACATGTTGAAGAAGTTTGCAATGCTTCACTTAGAGTTTATGTGTCTATTAGGGGTTAAGTTAGATCGTTTAGACCAGGCATCCCCAAATGGCGGACCTGTGTGCCTCATATACTCCGAAAACGTGGCATTAATCAAAAGCGGGAATGTGATGCGCCACTACGAAACAAAGCACAGATATTTTGAGCAAAGTTATCCACTGTAGGAAAACAAGGTTAATACGTAATGGTACCTACGTAAACTGTGTATGTAAGGAAACTAGGGACGGTATTAAAATATGTATATCAATGTGTATTAATCTACAATTTTAATACCTGCTCTCGTAAAAGGGGCACCATCTGTTGGTCAGACAGAACTTTATAGAATTCACATTAATGACTCTAATGACCACTTATTAATTAATTAACAATTAATCAATATCATTTAATAAATCAGTCTCATTTCCTTAGATCATAAGTTCTTGAAATAGGGATCTTTGTATTCTGCACAGAAGAAATATCCACGGACAACGACTTTATGCTTTGGGGGAATTTATTGATTAACTAGGGATTAAACAAAAGTGAATAAAACAATAACAGATGTAATAAACAAAACACCAATACAACGCCAGAAATATAACTGGAAATGTGATTAACAGATCATCTAGCACGTTTGGCGATAAAGGCGAGTGTGTTCTGCCTAAGAATTTGGACTCCTTAGTAAGAGGAAAAGTGAATAATGGGATAAATGACCTCACAGATATTAGGTATTTAACAAACGCTATACTTAGTTTCACCCTGCAACTCGGTCATTACTGTTGAATGCGGACTCGGTCTTGCTTTGTGATGCTTCTTCTCGGCTTACTGAAACTCCAAGCGGTTGCTCTTCCGTCGGTGACGTAGACCCGAACGGATCTTCCTTGCCGTGGCCCGAGGGAACCGTTAGCACCGATCTGCGGTAGTTTCGTAACAGCGTCCTTCTTTGCCGTAATCCGTCTTAGTTAAACAACTGGTTTCTCCTTGAGTTCGGCCTTGGGTGACTTAGGTATAAGCGTTAGTCAATATGCCAAATCTTGTGGCCGCTGGTTGAGTTAGCATTGATCAAAAATTCTTGCGTAAGAAAAGCTAAAAATGCAAAAATGAAGAATCTAACGACAAACTAGCTATTAGTAACTAAGTAGTAAAAGTTAGGAGCTAAGAAAGGGACTAAATTCGAAGAGGGTAAGAGCAAAGGCGAAGGCCGGATGGCCAGCGCCTGGTGGCACGAGCGGGGAGGCAAGAGCCGGGAGGCCAGAGCCAGGGAGGCAAGAGCTACGGGTGTCTGTAACATGCAGCGTTTATGCTGACCGAGGGGGCGTGTCCAGGAGGGACCCGTTCAAGTTACAGTCCGAAATCTTTGTGATTTAAACTGTTAAACAAAATGAAATGCAATCCTATGACTAGAACGTTTGAACGCCATCTCCCCGTTATGGTCAAAGTTGGCACATTGCATATAGTTCTCACACAGAATGATAGGTCAAAACAAATGAAACATGTAAACTGTAAAAATTTCTCTGTACAAATCATTTTTGGTAGAGTTGAAAGGAACTTTGATCCAACACATAAAATGCAAACCTATCAAGCTAGCCCAAACAAGTTTGGTAACTTAGTAAGCATTTTGTCCTTGGTGATGCGGGCAGATTAATGAACAAACATATTTTCGTCTGACTGCGTGAGTGCAGTAGTTAAGTCCATTACAATGACGATGTTAATTTTTAGCATTTTTGGTAACTTCTCTGTCCTTCGGCGTAGAACAACGGGAAGTTCGCCAGTATGCTTATAATTCCTCAATGATTATTATGGATGGTTTTAAACTAATGTTGAACACATATATCATCCTTTTCTTGGATTGGTCAAAATGTGAACATGATTCCTGCAGAGTTCATGTGACCTCTCTCTGCCTGCCAGCAGACCAGGGGCCTCATGTACTAAGAATTGCGTGGATTTCCTACTGAAACATGGCGTACGCTAGAATCCAGAAACTGTCGTACGCACAAAAAAAATCAGATGTATCAAAGTGTGCGTACGCATGGATCCAAGCACTTTTCCTTTGTACATCCCAATCAACGTGGAATTGAGCGCACATGTAGAAGTGCTAAACTCCTCCCTGTCCACGCCTCCATTTAAATATGCAAATGCATTTAAATAGGGCCTGCACCGGGGATTCCCCTCTCTGCACCATCAGATCTACAAAATGAGTAAAGGGAAGAAGCGCAACTTCACCGAGTCTGAGCTGGAAACGCTCTTAAACGAAGTCGAGACTCGAAGACCAGTATTATTTGGTAGCCTCTCATCAGGCATAAACACAAAAAAAAAAGAAATGTGAGTGGGAGCGTGTGTGTGAGGCAGTGAACGCTGTGGGGTCGGAGCAGCGCACGAATCACTATTACTTTTTGTAAAATATATATATATATATATATATATATATATATATATATATACGCTACCGTTAGTGGGAAACAAACAGAAGGACAAAACAACTTCATTACAAGGATTAACAAGACTGATCACACTTATATTAATGACTGCAGAAGTGCACCGTGGCTACTGCAGTGTGACATTTCCAACTTTACGCACGCGTTTATCGACACAAATACTGAACACAAGGAGGCAATAAAGGGCTTGTTAGATAGCTCTGCCGCTCTATTTTCACTAGGGAAAAACAAATGCACATATTTGAATGCACGTGCCCAAATGGGCATTGTGCTGGTTTACATTCGGGGCGCAATTAAACGGATACATTTACTCACCGAGAAGCCACCCATCGCGCACCGTGCCAGCCTCCAGCCTGTTACCAACCATGCTATTAGTAAGAATGAACGAGTCATGCGTTGAACCAGGCCACCTTGCCACGATGTTGGTGAGCTGCATTTGCGCATCACATATTATTTGAACATTTATTGAATGAAAATGTTTCCTGTTGACAAAAACAAATTCATCCTGTGATGGCGCTTTTATAGCAACATGTGTGCAGTCAATAGCTCTGATTACATTAGGGAAACCGGCTCTTGCTGCAAATTGCGCTTTAATGTTGGCCTGTTCAACAGCATTGTATGGGAATTTGATGTACCTGGATGACATTCTGATCCCGTCCCACACAGCTGGCATGGCTCGGCTCAGAGTGGACTGGCACACTCCTGACCGGTCGGCCAGTTCCCTCTGGAAGGCTCCTGTTGCCAGAAACCCCAGAGTGGTCAGCATCTGTGTGGACACGGACAACCCCTGGCTCCTGGCTGTGTTTCTTTCTAGGGCCGGCCGCAGCTCTGCGCACAGCTCCAGTAACACTGGCCTCGGCAACCTAAAACGACTCATGAGCCAGTTGTCGTCATTTGCTAACATATCTTCCCGTTTTATAAACACCCTCTCACGTCTGATGTTACAGTTTGCGATGTCTTTTAACAAGGCCAAGGCTGCCATTGTTAATGCCATTTTTTCATCACTTTGCGCATGCTTTTATATCCATCCATATGATTGCAAACACGTGTGTGTTAATTGTCCATTAATGTGTCTCTGATGTGCACATTACTCTGAGGACTAATTGTTTTCACATAATTAACAGTTTCCCAGCATCACCTCAGAGTGTCGCCAAAGGAACAATAGCTGTAGAAACGTGCGTACGCCAGCCATGAAGCTGGCGTGGGACACCGCACATTTCCACGCTCATTTCACTTTTGATACATCTGAACGTTGGTGTGGAAAATTACGTACGCCACGTTTTTGTGCGTACGCAACATTGATAGATGAGGCCCCAGGGGTCCGTTTCACAAAGCAGGTTTAGTAAAAACCTTGAGTTATTAAACCCTGAGATCAGGGAAACTCTGGTTTTTCGGTTTCACAAAGCCAGTTCAGCCTAAATCTGAGTCAGTTACCCGGGTAACATACTCCGTGAACCTAACCTGCTCGCTAGCAGGTTTGCTTCAACAAACCCTGAGTATCTCCCTACATGTCTCCGCCTTTTTCCGGAATCTGAACCAACTCTGAAAAAATGTGCCGTCCTTTCATCGTCAACCTAATCGATATGGAAATAAAAGTGATTCTAGCAGCTTTGCGTCGCGAGAGGATTTTGATTACCTTTCCTTTCAATCACATTAGATATTATCTAAACAATATTCTCTGACATTTTCAACATTGCATATTGCGGAGATAATCCGCAACCAGATTCTTTGCGGAGCTAGCTTTATTGCGAACGGGAGATTTATGCAATGTTTAAGTACATTCCTATGTTGAAATATCTGCTTATATTTACTGTTTAATATGTGAAATATGATTAAAATGATATGCCTTAGTCAACGTATTTTCGCAATATTCTTATGCTTAATTTTCAACTGAAGCCACTTTCTTTCTGTGCCTGGGGGGATTACTCCCAATGAAAATCAAAATGTATTAATTGCGCTACTTTGTGAACTACAGGAATTGAACCACTGCCACCTGCACCATAGGCAGCATTGCTAACCGTTACACCACAGTGTCGCTCTGCAAAGCTGAAAATGAACACTTATTACCTTTGGATCAATCGACTGTTTCATTCAGTTATACACATTAAAACGTAACACTGTTCTGAAACCGAAAACTCAGAGTTGCCCATCTCAGAGTTGGTCAACTCAGAGTACAGGGTTAGATTCAGCGTTTGTTGAACCTGCTTTGTGAAACGGGCCCCAGGTCATTAGTTTATGACTCCCAGAGGGGAGGAAGGGGTCTTCAACATGACTTAGGAGCAAATGGTGAGGAAGAGATAAGGTGTTATCCTTTATACTTCAATCGAGGCTCTCTGTCAAACAAAGGTGTTAATCAGTTTCCTGCTGTGTTTAGGTGCCTCAAAGTCTGGTGACTCTGAAGGTCTGGTCCTCCTCGTTCGGGGGTGCGAGGAGAACTTGTAGATGCTCTGATTTAAGGGTTCGTAAATCCTCTAACCGAGCCATAAAGCGGCCTCACATTATCTCCAGTTAGTCCAGTGACCTGTAGGAGAATGTTTACTCATCTGCTGCAATGGGACCTTTGTCGGTATATCTTTTAAGGGTGAATAGTTCATCTTTCGTTCGTTGAGAAGTCACATCCGAGAATCGTGGTGCTGTGGCCCCTACACCACTGAAGTCCAAGCTGAGGGCATGCAAACTAACCGAACTGCAAGGCCAGTATGACAGATCTACCCAACTCATCACAATTAATTTCATTTCAGAAACGTGCAAACGATCGCTTCGTTAAAGGTATCGTGGGTTTTTTGGGGCAACATAAAAAAGCATTAAGTGAAGTGCTTGAACGCCGATGCTGAGACATTATTTTAGGGGAAAGAAAGAGAAGAGTTGTGTTGTTTTTAAAGGCCTTAAGTTCATTCGCTTGGGACTACTTTATTTTATTTGTGGTAAATTATTTAGTTGATTACTATACAAGTGTTGAAAATTGACAATAAATATTGTTGAATCCATATGAAAATGTAGGTTAGGCTATAAGACATAAGTTGGACTTGTGAGGTTCGGACCTTCACTTGGAGGAAATTTTAGTTTTGGACCTCAGTGACTTTTAATTGAATGCCCCTGGACTAGAGGGAGCCTGACTCAGCAGTTGGAAGCTACTGATTTATGATCACAATGAAACGCAGTATATGCTTCCATGAGTAACCAACCACTGCTGACTGACGTGAAAAGCATCACTCATTTTGAATGTCGCCACAGACACGGAGATCCTATTTCTGGGCAAAGCAGCAAGTACAAGCACTTTCATTAGTGGGTCACATGATCAATCACCATTGTTTTAACTCACTCTTTGATAGATAAGTTAAAAGACAATTAAATAGAATTAAATATATGAAAATATTACGGACTGCCACTTCACTTAAATTAAATTGTATTTATAGTGTCATATCACAGCAGAAGTTATCTCAGGACACTTAAGGCTCATTTATGCTCTACGCTAGACCCACATACGGATACGGACGGAGCCTTCTGTCCGTTCTCTGCGTACATTTCGTCCGTATTTCTGTCCATATCCTGCAAGCTTGCGGATGCGTACCGATACGGACCAAACGTTGCAGTTCCAACGGAAATCGTGGGGGCAGTGTCGGGCATTGTACACAGAAAGTGCCGTGAATAGCATACACAAATTAAAAAACGTTTTAAAAATGACTGATCCCTGACGTGAGGAAGCGATTGGTGACCGCTAGTCGCTCAGCCGGCGTCACCGGTGAATTGTGTGAGTTCCCATACTTAATGTGAGCAGCCACCCGGCGAAGCCAGCTGTCGAAAGCCCCGACGGACATCCTGATATACTGAAAATTACGTTCGTCATCAATTTCTCTCATCTGTAAAACCAATGACTGGAATTCTCCGTCCACACTCGGGATGTATTCAGTGGTCTCACAGACCACCGCCGTCTACAACGCTGCCTGCATTGCATTATCTCCTCCATTGTCCAGTCGCCATGTTTGTTGTTGTGATAAACTTATTTTTTTTCAACTTTATTGGAGTAACGTTTTAATGTGAACGACGCCCTCTAGAGGATGTTTTGCTCAACTTCCATTCCAATGTAGAGGACGCATGAAAGCATGAGGGCAGCGACGTTTAGAACGTTGATAACGCACGTCTCTATTTACGCACGAAATGGAAGCATAAATGAGCCTTTACCCCCAATTTCCACTGCATACGTCTCCGCTGCGTTGCGTCTCCGCCACGCCAGCGGAGCAGATACGTTTCACTTTAGTCTATTGGTCAATCCCCAGCAGGTCTGCTGCGCTGCGTGTCCGCTGCGTCTTAGCTCCGGCAGTCCGCAGCTCTCCGCAACAAATACGGAGGACTTCTATTTCTGGCAGATGCCGGACCACGGCGCAGCAATTCAGCACAGAGCAAATATTGCGAAACAGGAAATTCGGTGCATAAAACATCCGGTTACTTACGATGGATCATATTTCAGTTAACTACGTCACAAAAACGTCAGAATGGGCGGGGCCAGGTACGGAGTCAACAGGTCAGAGGTTTTCAGAGTTCTTTAACTGCAGTCTCGCGCAATTACGTAATTATCGCGTCTCGCGACGCCACAGTCGTTCTACCGGACTGTGCCGTGGCGGACTCAAACGCATCCTGTGGGGATTGGCGGACGGCGGACCGAAGCCGGATCGGAGACGCACCGCAGCGGAGACGTATGCAGTGGAAATTGGGAATATACTCATGATTTTCAGAGTTAATACATTTTCCCAGTAATACAACACCATCATTACCGCATTCCAGCAATAGTGGCGAGAAAAACAGCCTTAATAGGCTTTTATGCAGAAATCTCGTACAGACCAGGCCCTTGGGTTCCATCTGCATTTGGTGTTGGTAGTAGTATAGTAGTAGTAGTATTAACAGTAGTTGTAGTATCAACAGAAGCAATAGTATGAACAGTAGTAGTCCATGGCGGCAGGCACAGCTACGCCGAGATGGATCCATCCCAACCATGTTGCCGTAGACCAAAAAGCAGTAGTTGTTCAGCAGTCACACAGTGGGCAGGTGGAGCTACAATATGGTGTTTCCAACATCAGGCCAGTTAGTAGCAGTCTGTATCAGTCAGGAACTCAGCGGACTCTGCTGGACAAGAAAATACTGCCAGACTCCCATTAGTAATTCTGGAGGAGTCGAGTAACAGTAGAGATGCTGATTTTAGTCAATTTCTTTAATCAATAGTCAGCCACCTTAAAAAGTGAGTTAAAGACTCACTTAAATGTTTTAGATCGTCAAACTAATTTTAATAAAAGACAAAGACAACCAGTTTTTAAATTATTATTTAAATTGTCAAAGGGAAAAACTATTCAACCCTACCAGGCACTCTGTGAAAGTAACACCCAAGAATGATTACTGCCAGACCTTTATCTGAACATTAATTTGATATAACCTGTCTGGCAATGTGAAGTAATTAAAAGTTCTCAAAAACAGCACTCAATGCTGTGATCAAAAGTACAAATGAGGAAACATTTCCATTGATCAGTCCGGAAAGGGTTACAAAGCCATTTCTAAGGTTCTGTGACTCAAGCGAACCACAGTGAGAGCCATTATTAACAAATGGAGAGAACATGGAACAATAGTGAACCTTCCCAGGTCTGACCGACCACCAAAACTCAACTCAACTCATTCACGAGGTCCCTAAAGAACCCAGAATGACGTAGCCCGGCAGTCTGAACAGCCATTCTAGTTCAGATTATCTATGTTTTCAGGTTTGGTGGCTCGCCGCTGCCACCTAGTGGTGTAACTGAGTGATAGGAAGTGGTGCACTGATGAGTGTTTCCAGTCAGAAAAAAACAACAGACACGAGTGTGGAGAGTGAGCTTAGCAGCATCAGCAGAGAGCTGTTATTAGCACAAAACAATAGTTCACTACTTGTCTTTAAAGGTTGTATCAGCGATTCTGGTTGCCCTCACTTCCGTTGCGAGATCCAAAACAAACAGAGCCAGCTAGCCCCTCCCTCCCGTGTTTTGAAAATGATCATGGACGTCAGCTGACCTCCTTTAGCTACTACTTGCACGAGCGTGAAACACCACAACACCCACCCCTTGTCTGTGATTGGTTGGAACACTGTTTATTTTGCTTTTGAGGTGTTGGTAGCACCATTTGTTTTTGTGTGCGATCTCGGAGCCTAGGCTGCCTAGAGAGACGCGTTTTTTTGACGGCCTGCTTATGGGGCGGGCAGCTAGCGGATCTTGAGGTAAAAACAGTTGAATGTGATCATTTATGTTTCGGCCCAGAATCGCTGATACAACTTTTAAAGTAGGAAGTAGCAAGGCTACGTTAGAAGAGTTTTTTGACTGTGGAAAGAGAAGTCGTCCGACGTCGCGGAGGTTCCTGACCCGTCCGAACGACAGGGCTATTGAATATCCCGGTGAGTTAGCTGTTAGCAAATACGGTGAATTAGCACATTCAACTAGCCTATGTGCTGACCTGCAACGTCTCTTTAGAGTATGAAAAGACCGAGGTGAACTCTGGCTTCTTCTACAAGAGTGCTTGGGAGAGGGAGAAGCTTGTGGCTGCAGAAAGGAAGTTAATTGAAGACCGCGTGCAGAAGATCATACCTTCTGTGTGGAGTTTGCATGTTCTTCCCGTGTAAGCGTGGGTTCTCTCCGGGTTCTCTGGCTTTCTCCCACAGTCCAAAGACATGCAGGATGGGGATAGGTTAATTGATGACTCTAAATTGCCCGTAGGTGTGAATGTGAGTGTGAATGGTTGTTTGCCTCTACGTGTCAGCCCTGCGATAGACTGGCGTCCTGTCCAGGGTGTACCCGGCCTTCGCCCAATGACAGCTGGGATCGGCTCCAGCCCCCCCGCGACCCTGAATACAGGATAAGCGGTAGACGATGGATGGATGGAACTAGCACGGTTAATTAGCATTCTGGTTGATAACTTGAAAAAGGTTTATAACTTCAGACTGTGGATTTATTGTGTTAAAAAAACAGTTGGGATATGCTGATAAGCTCATGAGGGGTATTCCACCAAACTCGCTAATTAAAGCGGCGCTTACCTGGTTAAGCCTGGTTAGAACTAACGCCAACTTCCACTTGCGGCTAAACCCGTTCCATTAACGCATTTCAGCCGCGCCTTGTTGAGGCTAATTCAAGCCAGGTTAAAGTTGTCTTGTGCTACGCCGTTCACAGGATATGAAGCCAGCCCAGAATTGTGAATGTCGAATCATCGAGAAAATGGCAGAAAAGACCAGATGGAAAAATATTGATGGAACTGTATGAGGAGTACAAACCCATCATAACCAATAAAGGGAATACTGTAGTGATAAATAAAAATCGCGAGGCTGCTTGGGCAAGAATTGCTGAACGATTAAATACGGAAGTACCGTTAAGAGTAACATGTTCTGATATAACTCTGACTACAATTTGTCGAACGTGACGATAGCGTAGAGATAATGTGCCGGCTTTGCATGCCGCCTGCCACGGTTCAATTCCCGACTATGGAAGTTTGAGAAACTTCTTTCTTTGTCCGGAACTCTCTCTCTCTTTTTTTTTTTTGATAGGCCTAGTAAATGCATCTACATTGATCAACTCATTTATCTCAACAATTCAATGAACACATTCAATTAACCTATTAATGAACTCACCTGAAAGGAATTTATGTGGCTGAAAATTGCATGCAGCAATGCCTTTGTCATTGGGATATACATGCTATTAATAATAACATCTTTATGCCTATCATGTTTTTGCAAGTTATATTTGGGTTCTGGGGAATTGTATGACATATTTATCATAGTTAAGGTAAAATGTTGGTCTAATTCTCTGATCTAAAGACAATTAAACAGGCAAAAAAACAAAAAAAAACACACATGAGATGTCTTCGCCAGGATGTGAACCTGCAATGCCCACATCCGGGGGCAGGAGCATCACCACTCACCCAACTGGGGGCTTTAGATAATGATATGGCCAGTTGGTCTTAAACAAAATAAACGATTTATTCATATTTTTTTAATTGCAAGCGTGTATTCTTAGACGCTTGATGAAAATATAGTCTGTTTGTACTTGATATATGTAATTTTGGTTATTTTTGGTCTTTCACGTGACGAAATCACGAGGACTAGGCTTGGCGGAACCTTCTGCTGGTACAGTTGTTTCCGACAGACGGACTTCTCGGAAACCCCCGCTAAAGTAAGCCTGATGGTTAGCCTGCCCCGGAGCAGGCTAGTTTGGTCGGATATATTCCCATGGTTACTTAGCGGAGAGTGCCTCAAGTCACGTTGATGGAACGCAACTCTTGCTAAAGGTAGCGAGGCTTATCGAAATTAGCCCGGCTTTGCACTTAGCGAGTTTGATGGAATACCCCTCAGGTGATATTACGAATGGTGTGTTTATTTTGAAAATGTGTAAATACTTAGCAGCATCAGCAGAGAGCTGTTATTAGCACAAAACAATAGTTCACTACTTGTCTTTAAAGTAGGAAGTAGCAAGGCTATGTTAGAAGAGTTTTTTTGACCATGGAAAGAGAAGTCGTCCAGCGTCACGGAGGTTCCTGACCCGTCCGAATGACGTGGCTATTGAATATCCCGGTGAGTTAGCTGTTAGCAAACACAGTGAATTAGCACATTCAACTAGCACGGTGAATTAGCATTCTGGTTGATAACTTGAAAAAGGTTTATAACTTCAGTCAGACTGTCGATTTATTGTGTTAAAACAGTCGGGATAAGCTGATAAGCTCATGGTGATATTACGAATGGTGTGTTTATTTTGGAAATGTGTAAATACTGTGAAAAAATGCTAATTAGGCCTGTTGGTCAGCTAATTCAGATAATTTAGCAGACATGGTTAATATTATGTGCTTAATGTGTGAATATATTCTTTGTGAGCTATTTTATTAAGCATATGGATGCAAAAGTTAAAGCATATGTGAGTGAAATGTTAGTATGTGAAGTATGAGGGGTTGTGTGATAGTGTGTGTAACTCCGAGAGATAAAAAAAAAAAAAGAAAGAAAGAGACAACACACAGTGGACTTTTGATAAGGACAATTATTAATTTTCCCTGCACGTTTTGTGCAGGCTGGTTTTTTGTTGCGCTGTTCTACAGACTGGATCGAGTGCTCAAGCTGCCTTCATCCTGCTGCCTTCTGGTTCCCCCTCATCATTCCCCTCCATCACTGCTCACTGGATCTCCAGTCATCATCCCCATCATCTTCAGTCCTCCTCTCCTCTACTCACCTCACAGCCTTCATCGTGTGTAACCAGGATGGACAGTCTTTCTCATAAAGGGTGGTAGGAAACTTGAGTGCACTCAAAATAAACTGAAACATTCACAAACTTGGGTTGAGTAACCAAAGACTGACTCATACTCACCCTGTTGACACAAGAGTACATTTTTTGTTCATTGAGATCTCCATTTTTTGTTTTTATTTTGGTTGGGTCCCAACGATTTATTTAACAATTTATTTGTACATTGATACAAGGTTGAATACAAGTTTATCGCTAAATTTAATGGTGATAATTAAGTTGCCATATTTGTTTTGGTATTGATAATTTAACTTCAAATTGGGCCAGATGTGTGTTTAAATTTTGTCATGCCCGATTGTGTACCAGGTTAAAGGTCCTCGTTACAAATATAAAAAAGTGTATTGAAGTGAAAAAAATCCATTTAAAGCTTTTGTTTAACTTAAAGGTGAATACCGGAAAAAAGTGAAACAAACCGTTAAACATTGAAACAGAAACCAATACAGTGAATTTAAACGGTTTAGCTGTTGGTCTGAGTTATTGTGGGAAGAAATAAAAGTGTTTAATTTACTACTTTACTGCTCTATTTTACTTTCAGTCTCCTCTTAGAACCTAGACATTAGACATACCTGCAGGGTTGGTGGAACCCACGCCAGGTGGGTTACACAAGCATCACATGTTGCGACGAAAACCACTGCTGTCCATAAAGAAGACAAAAGGCTCATCTCACATTTGTCAAAAAACATCTTGATGACCCCAAAGACATTTGGGATAAGATTCTATGGACTGACGAGTCAGAGATGGTACTTTTTTGGAAGACATGGGTCCCAGTCTGGCGGAAAGCTAACACAGCATCACACAATAAGAACATTTTTTTACAGTTTTTCTGCTATATATTTTACACTTTTTCCCATGTATTTTAAAAGCACAGGAAAACTTTAACTGTATGAATGGAATACTTTTATTATGTGTTTTTTAACATTACTGCAAAATTAAATTTTTCTTCAATGCCAAAAATAGCAGACATTTCTGTAATTTTACAAAAAAAAGGTGATATGTCACTGTCAAATACATTAAAAATACTGTTAATTATACATTTAAAAATAATCGCAAGAATATACATAACTAAAGAAAGAACTACTTTCTCATTTTGCAGTTTTTAAATATTGAACAAAAAATACCTAGATATTAAGTTATTAATAATTCATTTTTGACAAAATTAGCAAGTTTCTGTAATTTTCCCCAAATCATATTTGTTATGGCTATTATAACCCTATATTATATCCCTGTCAAATACATTAAAAATACTGTAAATAATACTTTTAAAAACATAATAGCAAGAAACTACGACTAAATAAAGAAATATTTTGTCATTTTGCATAACTTATCCTTACTTTACAAACAACTGAAAAAACAAAGGTATTGACAATCTTATGAGACAGTTCAAAACTACATTTTAACAGATTTTGACTACATTTTATTGCTAAATTTGCTGTCAAATACATAAAAAATACTGTCAGTAATACTTTTTAAAATGTATAATTGCAAGACAATATATCAATAAAGAAATAAATATTGTGCGGGAAACCGGAGGAAACCCACATGAACATGGGGAGAACATGCAAACTCCACACAGAAAGGCCCCTGTTGGGTTTTGAACCTAGGACCTTCTATCAGTGAGGCAACAGTCCGTTCCACTGCCATCTATGACCTGAACTTGGGGTCAAGGGCACCTGTCATCCTACATGACTGCCAGAGTTCGTCCATCAGGCGTAAGATGGGAGAGAGCCCGAGTGTCTTTCCACTATACATGCAATTCCCTCAGATATTCATTGAAGGGAGGAGCAGTAAAGACGGCGGGGCTAGAATGCATCTGCTAAGAAAGCACTAGCAGGGGCTAGTCTGATTGTTGCATATCCTGCAGGAGAGCCAGGGCCAGGCTGAAGAGGAGCCATACATGTATCACAACCATGAAAGATAATCATAACTGCCAGTAGAAACTCTGACCCCCAGCCAAAGCAGAACACTAGCACCAGGGAATAGTGTAGGCCTATGTAGTGAGAGGGGAGTGAGAGCACTCTCTTCACTGAAACAATACTCATGTTGTCAATCTTAGCTGAACGAACACATTGTTGTTACTGTAGCACCAAGTTAGCATTAGAGAACACACTGTGGGACCAGGATAGGAGACAGTGTATACAGTGAGAGGGAAGCCTGAACACTGGCACCAATCCTCACATCGTGTCAATATCTATTTTGTGAAAAATATTTTGTTGTCCCCCTTTTTTCCCAATTTAGTTGTATTCAATTCCAATGCACTTTAGTCCTTGTCACTGCGTTTTCCCGCTGTCTGACAGCGAGGATATTCAGCAGGGAAGCGTAGCGCGATATCCTGCATGCTATATCCTGATTAGACACTGAACAAATGCCACGACTAACCAGTAGTCACTAGTTTTGCAACAATGACACCCACACGTGTACACTGCCAATTGTGTTTGTGCGAAGCTCTGGCACTGCCAGGGATCGAAGTTGAGTCACTTGCAGTGGTTGACTTGTTTTTAGCTATCCTACTATCAAATGTGTGCTGCAGTTGCACAGTAAACACTTCACTTTACAGCAGAGTCCATGTACAGTTGAACATCTATAGGTATTCTATCTCATATCAAGCATCACTCTTTGGATTAAACCTGCAAATATCACTTGTTTTTGTCAATTTGAAAAAAAAAAAAAAACACAAATAAACACTAGCAATGAGGAGTAGTCAGTGGTGATAGTTGTGTAAAATAGATCTTGCTTATAGTTTTTAATGTCGTTTTCGCTATTGGTTTACCGGAATAATCATCCAACAATTTCACATAGTACACGTTAAAGCAAAACTTCACCCCCAAAATGCACACGTCGTCAACATTTCCATAAAATAAAATACATTACAGTATTACATCATAATAAATAGGGCCATAGTACAATAGAGGTTAAAACAAGAATAGTGCAAGAATAGTCAGCAGAGGCATCGCTCAATTGTTTTGTCTTGTCGGCCCTTTAGGAAGTGACGGAAAACATCAAAAGATACAAGTTCAGACATTTTCAGATCAGCCTGGAGATTGTTCTCCAGGGTTCTTTCCAAACCCGGAGGTTATCACCGGAGGTAGAGCATTTGGCTGGCAACCGCAAGATTGCCGGTTCGATCCCCGGCTCCTCCTAGCTGAGTGCCTGGTGTCCCTGAGCAAGACACCTCACCCTAATTGCTCCTGGTGTGTGAATGTCTGAGTGAATGGGTGAATGTCAGATATTCCTGTAAAGCGCTTTGGAGAAAAGCGCTATATAAATGAGGCCATTTACCATGCATAACTACTTGAATAATTCAAGTGTATTTGCCATACATATGTTCATCCAAGTGCAAGTGCTGGTTTATGTGTATCCTACCAGGCATATTATAACCATTATGAGCTCATCTACTTCTCTTTATTACAAAATCTATATTGGCTGTGGGATAAAATCAGTGACGTCATGAGCATTACTTGCGTGTTGATGAAATTGAATACAGGCGTGTGTGATTGCAGGCAGGAGGAAAATGAGAGAGCATGGGAGAGCATCTTACTGCCTCCTTTAGGAGGGAGTAAGAGGGAGTTGTTCGCACCCATCTAGGACTGCCGGCGATGAAGACAGGTAGAGCAGGGGGTTAGTTGTTCCTGTGTTAGGAGGGGAGGGTTGCTGCCTCCTGTAGAAAGTCAGGGCCGGGACTGTAGAAGAGTGCAGTAACGGCCACTGCTCCTTGTATGATCTTCCTGCTGTTGTGGGTGACACTGACACCCAACCGAACTCAAGCTGTTTCCCCGGGGAATTGGACAGCATCTCAAGCTCAGACCCCCGGGGAGGGTCTCGCCAAGTGGGAGAGTTAAGTATGGTTTAAATATTGTTGTTATATGTATTTCTGTATGTATGTGTATATAGGCCTATCGTGTAGTTTATATAGTGCGGGGAGGGAGTGAGGGAGGGGTAACTAAGTCATGAGCGGGACATCCACATGGTTTCACTTTAAACAGTGTATTGTGGATTGCTGTGATTTCTCAGGTTGCTGTGGTTGATAATTGTGGTTTGAAATGGTGTGTCTTAAGCGAGAGTCTAGTAGGCTGGGTGAACCCTGCCTGAACTTCCGGGAAATTTGGATTTCGCTCGGCAGTTTAGGCTGGACACCCTCAGGCTTACTTTCGCTGTTACATTGCCAGAATCTTTGGCTCCAATCAGAAACGGCCATTCTCTCCTGGCACGCTATTGGCCGGTGACGTGACGATGACGAAACATAATGGGCATCGTTCATTTGAACGATGCCCATTGATCCCGCCTCTTGAGCAGTAGAAACAAAGCGCAGCTTCCCGGCCATTCTCTCCTGGCACGCTATTGGCCGGTGACGTGACGATGACGAAACACCCGCCTCTTGAGCAGTAGAAACAAAGCGCAGCTTCCCCAGACTAATGTTCAATCTTAAAAGATTGACCTTAGTATGGTGAAAACCAGACTAAGAGTCTAGCCCTGTGTGTAGTGATTCTTCACTTAAATGAAGCGTATATTGGCTCTCCTGTTATAGATAGATAGATAGATAGATAGATAGATAGATAGATAGATAGATAGATAGATAGATAGATAGATAGATAGATAGATACTTTATTGATCCCAAAGGAAATTCAAGCATCCAGTAGCAATAACATACATAGAACATACATTAAACATACATTAGAATCTATACAAAAGCTATATAAAATAGAAAGTGACTAGAAATAAAATGTTTTATACAACTATAAACTATATTACAACTATAAAGTGACCAAGTGTCCATTGTCTATTGTGCCTCCTGCCATCACTGAGAGCTGTTGTATAGTCTGATGGCCAGGGCGACGAAAGAGTTCTTAAGTCTGTTGGTGGAGCAAGATTGGGACAGCAGTCTACCACTGAACACACTTCTCTGCCTGATGAAGGTGTTGTGCAGAGGGTGGTGGGTGTTGTCCAGTATGGACAGCAGTTTGTCCAGGGTCCTTCTCTCTGCCACTGTCACCAGAGAGTCCAGCTCTGTGCCCACCACTGAGCCAGCTCTCCTCACCAGTCTGTCCAGTCGGGCAGCGTCCCTCTTCTTGCTGCTTCCTCCCCAGCAAACCACAGTGTAGAAGAGGACGCTGGCCACCACAGACTGGTAGAACATCCGCAGCAGTTTTTTACAGATGTTGAAGGACCCCAGCCTTCTCAGGAAGTTATGTCTCTGTTATGACTGGATCCTCTAGTTGGTTGTAGCCCTCCTCACCTCAATGAATTAGCTTTTATATTTAACTTGTGATGATTGAATAAAAATGACCTTTTGGATTATACTCTTGTGTGATTATTTAAAGGCTCTGACACTGGCAGTATTTTTCTGCTAAAGGACAAAACTACATTTATTACAATATTTTGCATGTATCTTTGGTTAGTTCAGGCTTCAGGGTTTCTTTTTTAATTTTTTACATGTTTAAATCAACTTGCAGGGACATTATAATTTTGTAAATGAAATTAATCAAAAATGTACTTTTGCAATGTAAATATGTTGCACACCATTGTTTTTACTATTTTTACTGAGTAAAAATATTTACCTTTTAAAGAGTATTTACCTGAATGCTTAGGTTGTGGTGTAGATGGAGTCTGCTAACAGAATGTCTAAAACTTTTTAATTGACACAATTTGAGAACACAAAATATAGCAGAGGTCAGAAGAGGGCGAAGACCTACATCAAACAAGAAACAACTCTGCATCACACGAGTTAGGGCAATTGATTTGCAGCCAATCAGGGACGAGTCTGCTGCATTCACGCAGGGAGCACGCAGGGAGCATGTGATGTGGACAGAAAAGCACACAGTGTACACTTTCAGCCACAGCATACAGAGACGGAGCAACATGCAACATGTCCTCATGCCTTTGCTCTACTCAAAAACAAAAAACAACTGTTAGTGTGTTTATGCACCAGGCTGCTTTCCCTGGTAGTCACACGGCTCCATAATATAACTAAAAAATACAAAATACAAGAATTTCATGCATCGGCCTACAATGGGAAAATGGTTGAATATGGTGAAATACAGTAAAAATGTCAAATATCACTTCTTTTGTTCATAATGAAAAGCTAACATACCAGAATGCATGGTTTTATACTGCAATGCCAGTGAGATTAAAAAATGTGGTTTGAATGGAAGTCAATGGGGCGTTTTTTCGCCACAAAGGTGTCCAGAGGGAGCATCTGGAACTACAGAAAAAATACTAATCCAATCAAATCAATTTTGTTGCTAATCTTTGACATATCCAAGCCCATATGGAAAATAACTAATTTTTGTGGGGGTTTTTGCGTTAAATGAAATGAAAATACTCAAACTGGTATTTATAGGGTTAAAATTCTGAAAATTATTGAATGTTTGATTGTTTTGAGCAAGGTGGAAGTTGTTGAAGAAATTTATGGAAAAAAAATAGAAAAATATATTGATGTATGATGATTTTATAGCTTTTTTATAGTTTGTAAGTGCATGGCTTTTTTCGCCACGAGGGTGTCCAGAGGGTAGTAAATTTGAGGAGGGCATGAGGGTTAAACAGTGTAACAGTAACAGTAACTGCTACAGTGCAGGCTATCTAGCTTGCAAGTTAAACAGTGTAACAGTAACAGTAACAGCACAGATTGCATTTTCTCCATTTCAAACTCCCTTATTTTTCACACACCAAGTACTACTGGTATCCTCTGCATCTGTTCAGACTTGAAGGAAATGGAGTATTACAAAAACATCACAAAATACAATTGCGTTGTAGTTATGAAGTCAGAACTGTTATGTTTCTTCTTGCTTAAATCTCAGTTTCTTCTCTCTTAAAATCTAAGTGTGATTTTTTCCTGTGCACAACGAGTCACTAAATCAAGTCATTAACAGGAAATCCCTTCTGTTTGTTGTTGTTCTTTTTCAGCCCTGGTCCCCAGGTTTTTTGTGTTGTCCGAGGTGGATTTTTTCCCAGAGGATGGCTTTCCCCAGGAAGGACGGCAACAACAACTTTGGACACTGGCCACTCCCCCAGGTCACTCTGCAGAGGTAAGGCTCTGCACAAGACCCGTTTCTGTATTTAAAGTGTAAAGACAATTAATGGCTAGATAATCCTCAGAAATAGTGATTAGTGAAAGTTATTATTTTTAGCACTGCATTTAAGTTTTCCTTGTGTCTTAACAGATGCCTTTTCAAACAAAATACAGGCAAGGGGACCAAAGTGGAGAAGCTGGGAAACACAGCAAAACCTTCTTGTAGCTGGACTACCTCAGAACCTAATTGGGCTGCAGGCACCACCTCATGTTAGAAGTAGTGCCAAGGACACTAGCAGAACACATGACAAGAGAATAATCAGTCAGGAAGGAGAAGGAGAGAGCAAATGTTTGTCGCCACCACATCAAAACCTCCCTTTTTAGGGCTTGTCCTGCTGCCACCTCCAGTGGACCTGTTATCTCTTTTATTTGCATAAAAACAGGTGAAACTATTCACAATCACTTGTTTCCTTAATTGACAGATATATATCCCTGAAGTTTTTACTTGATGTTATACTGTTATGATTAAGTGCTCCCTTATTTTTTTTGTGTGGGGGGGGGGGGGGGGGGCAGTGTATTGAAGCATTTCAATTGGGTGCCAAAAAGATTTGTAGTGGATACCCAACCCTATATGTGTGTGTATATGTATATTTGAGTCTTGGTTGGTTTGATGTTTTGATGACACCAATATTTAACCAAGATTTGACCAGGAAATGAAAAAACAACAACAAAAAAACGAGAGAAAACAATGAGTGGTATGATTTTTTTAATTCTACAACAGCTGCAAAATTTCACTTTCAGAAGATTATGAAGACAAGTATTCTGCCTTTTAGAAGTGTATTCCATCCATCCATCCATTTTCTACCGCTTATCCTGTATTTTTTAGGGTTGCGGGGGGGGCTGGAGCCGATCCCAGCTGTCATTGGGCGAAGGCAGGGAACACCCTGGACAGGCTGCCAGTCTATCGCAGGGCCGACATGTAGAGACAGACAACCATTCACTCTCACATTCACACCTACGGGCAATTTAGAGTCAGTATCCCCATCTTGCATGTCTTTGGACTGTGGGAGGAAGCCGGAGAACCCGGAGAAAACCCACGCTTACACGGGGAGAACATGCAAACTCCACACAGCTACCCACTACACCACCGTGCAGCCCCCAGAAGTTTATTCTTACAATTAAAATATGTTAAAAGTAAAATATTTTGTAGTTATAGAGAGGTTTCTTGTAGATTAACAATATTCTTTGTCATAACAATGGTACAAATGGTACAAATAATTACTGTTTTTTTTACAGTTTAATTTTTTTAGATGACAGTATTGTTCCGTTTTTTACAGAAATTTTTTTTGTCACCCCTGCTGCCAGAAAATAACAGTTTTTTTTTATTAGTTTTTTTTTTTACAGTGTTTAAGTGTGATGGTCTGGGGCTGTTTTGCTGCTTCAGGACCTGGACGACATGCCATCAACCATGAATTCCTCTCTATGATACAATTGAAGCGCAGTTGGGTTATGCAGCAGGATGATGAAAGCACACAAGGAAGTCCACCTCTGAATGTCTAAAAATCAAACAAAATTAAGGTTTTGGAGTGGCTCAGGAGCCACCACGAGAATCCCCAGGCAGAGAGCCAATAGTTAGAGGAGTACATTTTTGACTGACAGGTCTTATAGCCAATGAGTTTACGATTCTAGCGGTATGTTACATAGGGGGAGGGGGCTTGAGGCTGAGAGCGCAGCAGCTCAGAAAGGTCAGACTGTGACCTGCAGATATGATAGTTATGCAGCGTCTCATTACAGAAGGCTGTTATGTAAAGAAACATTAAAAAAATGTTGGTTTTATTAGTAGTAGTTGTAGAACTGGTGAAATAAACAACAACAAAAAAGTAGAATTATATACCTAAAAATACCCATAATCTCATTTGGAACACTTTGTTCCAGATGCAGCTCCGTCTGACATTGCCCTACAACACTGCACTTGCAAAGCTCATTTTTGGGTGTCTTTTTATCTACTTTCTACCAGTTGTTGGTCAGGCTTGTGGCTGTGGCTTCATTCAACTTTTAGGCCTATCTATAACAGCCACAGCGAACTTGTTTCATTCAAAAAGAAAAATAATTTAGGCGAGGCAAAAAAAAATGCAATTTCCACTATGTTTGAGCTGCAGTAACTCAGTGTCAGTAACACTTAGAGTAAATCTGACACCTGCAGAAGAAAATTCAAAGGGTTATCTTTCAGGAATGCTCAGCTTTGTGCCTGTAGTCATAAGGGTTCAAAAACAGTAACCATTTTACTTTGGGTATGTCGTTTTCAGCCTTTTCTTCAAAAATAGGACGGCCTTGCAAGAGGCTAGGCTACTTCTGAGGTTGAGGTAAAGCTTAGCCTTGTGATGAAATGCATGCACATTTTATTATTATTTTCTTTCATGAATGACTTAAAACCATTGGTGAAACACAACACTGGCAATGTGCAGTTCAATGCACAACAGGGATTTCTGGGTTACTGTACAGTGGCGGCGACTAGCGTCAGGAGCTGAAACATCGCTACGGTAGAGCTAAGAAGGCTCTAAGAGTGCTCCAGACCACCCTTACCAACGTATGACGTACGAAAGAGATTTGTAGCAAAGAACGTTTCGGGAAACACGCAAAATGTTAAGTAGGAACTCTAAGTAGGGGTTACGAATGACGTAGTGTTAAGAAGGCTTTAAGAAGGCTTCGGGAAACCGGGCACACACATGCCCTGCGGGAGAAAGAGAACAGAAAGGGGAGGGGGAAGAGAGAGAAAAAACAAACACAACACAATATTTAAAATTTTAAACCATTAAAAGATTACATGACATTAACAAAATACACAGTTATTTTTCTGCTAATGTTTCAGGTTTGGGGAGGAACAGTATACATGGACCGGCGTTATAGTTAGGATACAAAAAATAAGCAATTGTATTCCATCACAGTTGTCTGACCATGCTTACGCACAGCATCTAGTGGTAGAATAGGGGAACTGCAAATAGGAAGCATTGCTAGTGTCACAGCATGCGTTAAACAATCATATCCACTCATGTTCCGTATTTTCTTTGATTAGTTATTACTCAATTAGTACTTTTGTGTAGTTAGGAACAGGCATGTAGTCTTATTGGTGTCAACATCTATAAAATACACCTGTGACAGGTATTTGAAAATGTAACTCATCTTGCATCACGTGAAGGGGTAGAAAACAAACGATCACAAGCAATCTTTTTGGTGAGAGCAGTGGCTTATGAGACTGTACCGCTTCCCCAAACAGATATTGGTATATTTATGCCATGATTTGGGACCAAAGTTGGAGTGAGACACTAAACGAACGCAAGCCGTTCCTGCTCACATTCAAGTCCTGTCCACTCTGGGTTTTTTGGCCACCGGCATGTTCCAGCGTGAGGTTGGAGACAGATCGGGCATTTCCCAGCCCACAATGAGCAAGATTATGCCGGCAGTGTTCTATGCCATCATTTCCCTTGGCCTAAACTACATCCAGTTCACTTACACAGATCAGGGATTTCACGCCATCACTGGATTTCCAAACATAATAGGAGCGATAGACTGCACCCATATGGAAATAAAGTCGTGTTCAAGTAATCTTGAAACCAGAGCGTTTAGATAGAACTTTGTTTACGGCATAACGCCGCAACGGTGTGTACGTTTAGATAACAATCCGGCTTTGTGAGCAAATGAGACAGCTACGTGACGTGTCTGAAAATCTGATTAGCTTGATGCGTCAAAACAACTATGAAAGATGAACTTTTGCTCCTCTTGCATATTTACACGACTCTTCAACCCCAAGCGAAGTTGCTGTGCATGTTGATACGTATAACGGCAATGAGCAACTGCCGCATTTTATCTTTGGAGCGTTTAGATAGCAGGTTGTATCGCCTCGTCTCTGTGACTACCTCCGTTGCCATCTCAGAGGTGTAATATATTATTATTATATATAGTATATATTATTCTGTTACGCCGTTACGCCTCGGCGAGCGTTTAGACTGATGACGGGGCAATATATAACAAAACGAGAAAGCTATCTAAAAGGGGCAACTATCTCTGTGATCACGATGCCAGAGAGAGCTGTATCGCCAATTATGCTGGCAATGTGCATGTCTAAAGGTGAGATCTCGGCTGTGGTCTGTCCTCCAGTTGAACAAATATTGTCTCTTTGCAGCAATCTCTTTTTTTGCAGTGAGCATTATATCTAACCATTTGTTTTATTTTATTTTTGTTATGAAAAGGATCTCTCCTCGGATCCGACAGAATTAACGGCACTGGTAACCATGTCCATGCGCTAGTTACATCGGCTCTAAGTGTACTAAACAACAGCTTTTGTATAGATTCAACATCAGTAACCAGCACCTCTGTTGCAGAAAAGTTCCTCTTAAAGTTGCTCTTTTGGCCATTATTCCAGTGAGGGGAAAATAGGAATTTTCACATTGTTTTTAAATGGATGTTTTGTTACCATATATGGTTAATTTGGGGCGTTTCCCAAATGTGCACAAGCATGGTGGTTTATAACGTGCAATTCATCAACACTGATTGTGCATATGACTGGAGTGCGCATATTTAAATTAAATACCATTTTTTTTTGTATGCACATTCTAAATTTGATTGGGAATAGACAAAAACCTTTTCTACGCACTGCTGATAAATGAGGGCCCAGAGCCCTGGAAACCAAGATCCTGACTTGTGTGATGCCAATTTTTTTGGGCCATACTTTGCGCTATAATTGCTGCTGGCTTCATCCTGTCTGTAGAGGTTCACCACCATCAAAACCCTACAATATGATGACAAATAGGCTGGTAGGTGGACATTCAAATACATGTAGCATAGACTATATGTCTCTTTATTTTGAGTGTTGACTCCGCTGACCAACCTTCACAAATTGTATTTTTTACCTGAGTTTTTTTTCACACATCACACCTCTCAGAGCGATGATGCACTATTTTTTCCACATATGTGAACATTCCAAGAGAACTCGGACCCCTCTGAAACTAACCATACTCAGACCACCTCGAGGTACGAGTATGGTTCGCTTTACCTGTGCATTGTAAGCACAAAGCTCTGCAGGTTCCATCATATTTTGCCCTCTAGGCTTTCTGTTAGCGACACACTGTCACAGCAACCACCAATTAATTCAGGAAGAATATAGAATCTGAATAAAATACCGGGTTTAACGCTTTCTAAACTCTCCAGCAACAGCGGCAGATCTGCTCCCAGTAAGTCTTTTCTTTGTTATGGTCTGTCATCTGTCTGACATATAAAGCTCAGGACAGACAGACACGGGCAAAACTCCTCTCCTCCATTTTCTACAGTGTTGTCACCAGCGCTTCTCTGTAAAGTTTTTCCAAGCTGAGTTGTCGTCCAGTGTTTCTGAACCTTATTGTGGTTGGCATGCTGATGAACTGGAATCTCTGAAGTCGCACTGTCAGCAGATATGCCTGTGTATACAGTATGTGTACTACATAAATGCATCTATGGTAAATGGAACGATCTATGTGCGAGCCCCATTTCTGATATTTGTCTAATATGTGATAAAGACCCAGCAAGGAATTTCTGTATCCTGTTGTCAAAACAACATGCTGTCAGTGTTTTCACCCAACAGGGTTGAGCAATAGGCCTCAGAACAGCAGGGGGAAGGAGGAAACTTCAAAAGTCATGTTTACAGAGGGTCCACACACACACACGCACACACAAGGTCAGGAGGAGGGGGGTGGAGCATCTATCTATCAACTTCCTGTCCCTCCTCACACAATCTTCTTCCCCTCTTCTGTTTCATTTAGGTTATAATTTACTGTAACATAAAACACTGCAAATAAAAGGAAAAATGCATTTATTTTTGTAATACAATATTTCCAAATCTTTCATACACACACGTCAAAAAAGACTCTTTTAAGGAATGTCATGGGGAAAGGAAAACATTTCAACACAGGTCGGCTCTTCAATGGAACAACTGAGCCCAAACAAGCTCTAATACCGGGGATTAGTTTAAATCAACATGGTAGCATTATTAGGTTACCTTGATCCGAGGGCATGCTGAAATGACAGAGGGTGGAGTTGGTAGACATGAAATAAACTGTAAACCTTCAAATTCCGAAATAATATTGGGGAAGTGCATGAATTCACTGGTTACTAGTACACAATTAAATGTAACGTTAGTAAAACAAGGGGACTGTGGTTCCAGAACTACGCATAGTAGATTTTCAACTTTTACTCGTACAAGTTTGATCGTGGGATAATAGGCCATGCTAACATCGTAGCTGTTCCATCAACACTCAAAATAATGCCATAAAATACAATGTTGTTTGTACCATGGACAGACCATGGTTTATAATCAAACAGCTACTGTTTACCAGGCAGCAACCTCCAGTTATGAAAAGTGAAGGAAAATCTGAAGTGCCTTAAACTTGCATTCTCTTTCATGGCCATCAGGGGGCGACTTTTCCAAGTCTGATGGAATGAAAGTCTATAAGAAAAATACCCTAATTATCACCTGATTTATTATCTCAGTAAGCATTAATTAACATAAGTGTATGGTCTCATTTGTGAGTTTCAACATTCTTCAATACAACATGATGTTCATTTCGTAAAAATGGCCATATTTCGAGACCATAAAGCAGGATATGCTTTAGGGTACTGATGGTACCTATACAATAAGCTACAAAGATTACTTTAACACACAAGTTTATCTTGTATTATGGTAGCTAGCTTTGTTAGCAGCTTCACACCAGAAACCAGATGAAGTCAGAAAAGATAGATAAGGTTGCGGCATGGGGTGCCGCTCTGGCGCGTTGGTCAGATCCATCCGTCGCTCCTCCACATTCAAGATGGCGATGGCTGAAATGACGAACTTGGGGTTTTAAAACCGTAGTCCTAAACAAATGGGTGACATCCTGATGACTTCATACGATCTATGTGTTGGACCCATGCACTTCCACACCCTTCCCCCCACCGTAAGTAATCTTTCGCAAGGACAACTGCTCTGGATGTTGCAGTCACATGGATGTGTTAATTTGTGTGTCCATCACAAAAATGATCCTGATTAACTTTCTATTATCATTGTGTGAAAGACATGAAATTAAATGTACAATTGGTGTCCCTGTATATAACAACAATAGATAGCATTTCATGATTATTTCATGACCTGCCTTTATACTGGGTTGAATAATGACATGGCAGACGTGGAATGGAAAACCGCAGACATGCTCTGGCAATAATTCTGTCAGATTTTCGGTAAAGATAAAGAAATAAAGCATTCAAAGTCCAAAGGTCCATTTGACTTTATTACCAACTAAACTGTCCTTGCGTGGGACAGTAGATCTGATTAAAATAGTTCAGGGGCCAATAAATAAGTTTTGTACACACTCACTCTGATACTGTACACTCACATTCACCTCAGGTAAGCACATCCCAACTGAGTAGCAGCATACAGGAACAGGGATTCAAACAGAACTTCAGTCCTGGTTTTCATTGCCCTTCCAATGGTACCAACAACAACTATCTTCGAGTATAAAAATGTTTCACATTTAATTTGAAAGTTATGTCTTTAAAAAACAACAACAAACAAAGTAGCCGAAGTGTCAACTCAATCCATGAGATTTCAAAAGTATTAAAGCTGACATGAGTTGATGGTAGAAGGACGTCAGCTGTTTTAACATTGGAGTTCAGTTTTTCTGTGCAGGATGGAGAAACTACCCTCTACCACCAGTCTCCATGTTGTCCATGCTACTTGTTGTGACTCAGTACTCCCTGGCCTCTTTAAGTTCCATCTGAAACACTGCGTCAAGGGGATTATCTGAACACTCCAGACCATTGTTGGGCGGCCTGACTGAGTGAAACAGACTCCAGTCCCCCTTGCACAGGATCCAGGGGAGCACATCCACCTTGTAATGCAGCTCTTGAGAGAACTCTGTACTGATCAAATTGGGTGCTCCTGATCCTTTTCCTCGTGTGATCAGTCTCATCTGATCATCGTAGCAGCAGTGCTGCGCTGCCAACGTTGTGCTGTCATACGACAGCATTGAGCGGATGCAGAATCTGGCTGAAGGTTTGTAGATGTCCAGGCGTTCTTTGGGTCCGCTTGCGTCCCTCCAGCGGTAGGTCTTGCGAAGTTTGCTGTCCTGGATGTTAACGGCGCTGTAAACAGCCTCAGAGGGGTAGGAACATGGGCAGCTGGGCAGCTCTGTTAGCACCTGGTGCAGGTACTCCTGGAGGAAGTCATTCTTGCAGCTTAGCCACTTCTCACAGCTGTCTACGTCTAGATGTGGGGAAGTGAGAATTAATCAAGAAGTGTTAACATTTATCAGTTAGTTTAAGAATAGAATTTAATGTTTATTTCACCTTAAATTTATTGTGGTTTTCACACTACGTGACCGACTGGCAATTGAGATCCCACACACAATTTCATAATTAATATATTGTTTGTATATTAACAAATAGAGCTGGGTTTTGAAAAAAAGATTTTCTGATTCATATCGATCTTCATTTGAAAGATCCAATATGGATTCATAAAATCCTTGCATTAATTTTTTTGATATGCCATTTCCTGTATCCTCTGCGTTAGTCTCGTGTGATGCGCAACCATATCATGTACAAAAACATGTCAGAAGCTGCTCCACTTAAACCAACGTCAGGCCTGAAGGCAGACGTGTCACAGCATTTTTATTTAAAAATTATGAGGACAGAGGAGAGCTGGACAAAAGTGAAGCCATATGCAAGATGTTCAAACTAGGGGTCACATGTTGTGGAACTAGTACAAATCTCTTAAACCATTTAAACAGACATCACCTGCTGTCAGCACAAACGCTATCAGCAAAGACGTCCGAGCCCAATCAAACCTCACTGGAGAAGACATCGACAATCGAGTTACCGTCAAATTCTCCAAGTGCTCAAAAAATAACTTAGGCTATAGCCTCATATGCGGTCATATGCAAGGATATACGGCTGTACAGTGATGATGAAAATGATGCTTCTGACGTCTTAATGATATTGGAGCCACGCTACGTTAGCTACTCACTAACATATGAGTGAAGTGGCGCTCCCGAAGTCTGGTTGTAGCCACCTTATTTACACTGTCTGACTGGTGATGTGATTTAAAATCTGAAGTTGTTGTAATACACTGGAGATATAACATGGTTCATACTGGATGGGTTAGCTAATTATGGTTGCTTGTCCTTTAACTGCTGAACTAAACAATGTTAAGTTAAATAAACAGTGCATTAATGTTACTGCTTAGGGGTCAATTTCTAACGTATACATTTTAAATAATGCACCAGCTTAGAGAGTTCCATCTTTGTACAGGCGGAACTTTTTTTTTACTGAAACTGAAATATCTCCAAATTAATTGATATTGAATCAAATCGATTAGGAAATCAGTTGCCATACCCAGCCCTATGAACAAAAGTTAGTCCCTAGCGTAGAGAACTGATTCAGCACCAGCTGTTTGCCTTCCAGCTGACTGGTAATGTCCAGTCATATCTGTGCCACTACACACTTCTCACATCACTCTGTTAAAAGGCTCATGCCAAGAGTTTTGAATTTACAGTCAAAAAAAGACTAAAAAGAAGAGTCTGAAAAATATCCTGCCATAAAACATTTAGTTATTGTGTGAGGTTCTCAGTGAAACCCACGTGTAAAAACGTTTTGGCCAAATTCTAAGCTACTCTGTCTCTTTGCCTCTTACAGTGAATATAGGCCTGAGAGGAGAATGTCAGACACTGGATCGTATTCTACTCTCCTGCTGAATCCTCTGTTATGTTTGTAGAGTGAAATGAACGATCATGTTCTCTGGCCAGAGCTCAGCAACAGGAGAGCAATAAAATGGAAACCAAAAAGCAATTCAAACATTTGTTGGGGTCAGTGTCGTGTTTCATGGTGTTTCTGACAGATGCAGCTCTCAACATGCTGGGAGGGGAGGTTTCTAAATATCAAAACCAGGCATGATGTTTCATATGCGGCCAACTGTATACTGTATATATCGCTCAATTTCCTGATTAATAAAGGACATGTATTAAAGTGATGGTTCGGAGTGAAATGCACCCTAGGTCATTTCCACCATGACATCCAGCCAAATACCCCCACGGAAGCATTTTTAGCGATGGTCAGCATTGGTCAAGATAGCCGCTATCAGCCGAATGGCTTAGTACTAGCACTATAGTACATAGAGTATATCTCGTAAATTACCCCACTAATAATGCATGGAATGTTACCAAACTTCTGCAGTAGTACACATAGGGTCTGGACTCACAAAACGAGGCATTTGAAAGTTTGTAAGTACACCAGGAGTTTATTTAAAAAAACACTTGCCTGATAGCTTCTATCCTCGGCTGCTATGCTACCGCAGCGTAGATGCTACTTCCGTGTTTACCCAGCCGATGCCGTGACGCATGTTTCACGCGAGAGTATGAAAACGCTAAATGATTATAAATGCTTGTATTATCAGGTCAACACATTTTTATAAATGCTTGTATTATCAGGTCAACAACTGTTGACAAGTGTTGACCTGATAATACAAGCATTTATAATCATTTAGCGTTTTCATACTCTCGCGTGAAACTCGCGTCACGGCATCGGCTGGGTAAACACGGAAGTAGCGTCTACGCTGCGGTAGCGTTAGTTAGCGTTAGTAGCCGAGGATAGAAGCTATCAGGCAAGTGTTCATTTAAATAAACTCCTGGTGTACTTACAAACTTTCAAATGCCTCATTTTGTGAGTACAGACACTATGTGTACTACTGCAGAAGTTTGGTAACATTCCATGCATTATTAGTGGGGTAATTTACGAGATATACCCTCTGTACCATAGCGCTAGTACTAAGCCATTCAGCTGATAGCGGCTATCTTGACCAATGCAGACCATCGGTAACACTGCATGAAAAGTCGGATTTTCGTCCCTGTAAACGCCCGGAAATCTCCCTTATTTTCAGGAGTTAACGACAATTTAGCAGCGAAACCGCGCCTGGCCAGAGATGGCTTGAATATCCTCACTCTGGATTGGATGAAACCACTAGTTTTAAACAAGTATAATCGCTCGTGATTGGTTGGCAGATCTGGTCATTATAAATGTAAAGCCAACCCGCGTTGGCAGATCTGTCACTATTGGTCAACCTGATGAGTCATTATAAATGTAAACCCCACCCCCGTTGGCAGATGTGTTACTATTGGTCACATATGTATATATATGTGTATATTTATACATATATATATATACACACACATATTTATTTTTATTTATTTATATATTTATAAATATAAATATGAATGAATTTATTGAGGAAAGGAAAAATTGCCAGGAGGAAGTATTCAAAGAAAGAGCTTTATTGACAACACAACACACAACTGTACAAATTTGCCCACACAACAAACAAATGAACTGGCGACATTCTGTCCGAATTTGGTCAATTTTACAGCCGCCTGCGGTGCGTGGCCCTGTACTTGGGAGTCTTCTCTAATCGCGACTGTAGAGTCGCACAGAGCTCGGTGAGCTCCTGGCTACGAGAGGATGGAGGTCGCACAATCCATCCAGACACCCCGCCAACGACGCCATCCTCCTCATCAGACATCATGTCTGTGGTGGCGCACTTCCAACGGTCCACCTCATCGCCAGCAAGCACACTCCGTCTCGCTTCCAGCAGCTGTAAAACAATCAATAAAGACAATCAGTACTGCGCGATGCACTGCGCATGGACACAACACATCTATTAATGCACCTGAAAAATAGGTTTAGGTAGGTTTGGTCACATTGACCAAAAACGGATCTAATAAATCTAATAAGTCTTACCCTCTTTCTCCTGGAACGACTCCGAGCTGACCTCTTCACAGCTTCCGCCTGCGATGCAAGATCAGGCTGTGTGTGTCTGAAGCTCCTGCGTACCGTTTCATAGAATGTCTTACAGGCAGCTGGAAAACAATTAAATGAGTGGTATGAATAAGAAAACTTAAGTCACAGTAAAATTAAAACAAGGAAGAAGAAAACAGTAAAAGTTACTTACACACAATGGCGTCACTATCAGCGTCATAGAAATCCGGACTTGCGGACAAAGCTCCGAGCAAGTAAGAGGTCACAGCTTCGTTATGAGGCGAGGTTCGTCTGTGAAAACAAAATGAACAGTTAAGATCGGTATCTACTGTTAACGCATCTATTTCCTTATACAGCAGAATGAAAGCATATTCTTTAAATCGTACCCTTGCTCCGGTTCGTAGCGCCTACAATTCGTCTCCGAGTTGTGAAGACGGCGTACTGCTTCCTGTAAAAGACCAACAACATACACTTAACAAAGCAACTTATCGTTACACGGGTTCCTCTCTCTTGTTCTTTTACAAGGCTACTATGCTACTTTTAGCTTGGACTATTAGCTTTTAAGCTACTTTTAGCTTGGGCTTGCTTCGCTAATTTTAGCTTAGCTAGCAGTCACCGAACATATTCTTACCGCAATCATCCTGAGAGTCTCCAGCAGTCCTGGATATAAGAATTATAACATTTAAACCACATTTTCTTAAGTGAAGCCTCTCAGAGCAGCATCCCTCCTGCCGGTGAACGTCTCCTCATCGTTCCCCCCACTGAATGAGGCGCATCCGTCCCTTTAACGGACAACGGTGCACGGCGTTATTAATCACCGTTAGTAAATATATAACCACGGTTTAACATAAGCACTATATTATTAGTTAACGTCGGTAAAAACGGCACATTTTCCGCTTCGCTTGCGCTCGCTAACCCCTATGGTAAATTACCGTCAGTAGGCTAGCCGGCTGGCAGGACCTTCGATTCGTAACGTTAACGTACAATGCCAACAACAATAAAGTAACGTTCATTATCAATACGATTTAAAAGTCAGCTGGAAACATAAAAGTCATGTTACAGTATACTTACATGTGTACGCGGTTTGTGTCGGGCTGTCGCCAGAATCACCGCAGTCGTCCGCCATTATCCAAAACTTGTGAAGTCAGACGAGCCGCAATGCATTTTGGGAAGTTGAGTAGATTTAGCAAGGTCCGCTGTATACTCAGAAATTCTTGCCAATGCAGTATACATCCGGGCATTTCTCGCGTACACAAATTCACATACTATTGTATGTGAACGCACTACGTACTCAAATTTACGTCACAATTAAGTATGAGTAGGACGTTAGTATGGCATTTGTAACACAGCCGAGGTCTATGATCTATGAACCCATCCTTGACCCTCTAGCAGAACTACGACCAGCCATTATAAAGCAGTTTATAGTTGTTAATGTTGTGTCAAAAGGTACTGCATTTAAACATGTTATTGCGCAAGTTTCCTGGCTTCATCCCCATCCGGACAGACATTTTTATGGAAAGCCAATAGAAGTTTGGAGCTTGCAGGGAACAGACACGTCCCAGACACGTCCCAGCATCATTTCAATTCCCGGCAATTTACGTCAGTTTTCGGTGTTTCCTGCAAATTGCCGTTTGCAGTCGTAAACCTGAACTTCCACGGCAATTTACAGGGCCGCTAACTGACGAAAATCCCACTTTTCATGCAGTGTAAAAATGCTTCCGAGGGGGTATTTGGCTGGATGTCATGTTGACTACTACAAGCAGCCACAAACTCATTACATACTTGTGTCCAGGGAGACTGTGCTGTTGGTCATCTGGATGGGTGTCAGTTCAGTCACTGAAGTCGCTGTGTCTACAAGACAGAAGGTAGAAGACTTGTCAAACATTAACACACATTTTTGAAAAAAATAGCAATACTACAATACAATTAAACAATGTCTGCTGCTGTTTTTTTGTTTTGATATTAGTCTGTGGATACCAAATGTGCATGTGCATTATGATTATGTTGGTGGGCAGCACTGTCCCCTCACAGCAAGAGGGTCCTGGGTTCGATTCCCAGGTCGGGCCCGGGTTCCTTCTGTGTGGGTTCTCTCCGGGTTCTCCAGCTTCCTCCGCACAGTCCAAAGACATGCAGGATGGGGATAGGTTAATCGATGATTCTAAATTGCACGTAGGTGTGAATGTGAGCATGAATGGTCTGTCTCTACATGTTGGCCCTGCGATGGACTGGCGACCTGTCCAGGGTGTACTTTGCCTTCGCCCAATGACAGCTGGGATCGGCTCCAGCCCCCCCCCCCCCCCGAGACCCTGAATACAGGATAAGCGGTAGACAATGGATGGATGGATTACATTGGCTCTTTACGTATCACAAATTATTTTCAAAGGATGCCATGGAAGTGGATGGCTCAAAATTAACGTCTTCAAGCAGAATGAGCAGAGATTATTTTAAATGTTTTATTTGTGTTAATATCCAGTTGATTGTTTCAATTTGGGAGCAATTTGTTTGAGTGCAACCCAAAACAATCAGTTACTATTTATGAACTCTTTATGGGCTGTAATAATCAATAACACATCCATTAATTTTTCCATCCGCTCCTCTATAGATCAGAATTTACCAAAATATTATGTAAACAAGCTTAGTAGTGGTGATGATTTCAATTCCAACCAGGTTTCTTTTGTTGGGACCTCACCATTAGGACTACACAATGCGGCCTACAAAAGCCTCCACATGCGGTCAGGACAAAGGAACAAAGGAGATAAAAAACTACAACCACCATTTTAGTTTCACTGAGGTGCGAAGTGCAACGTCACACAACTGGTGCCCTATTGGCTGACAGCCACAGGTACCCCAGGGGGGTCCCCGGGAGCAGCCGTGAGCTATATAAACCGACGCTGCCTTAAGGACTTTCTCTCTCCACCATAACACGTGTTACAATAGGAGGTGAACGTTACGTCTGCAGCATTTTCCTTTGTCCTAGGCCGCAGTCTTTTCCCCCAAGCTCGCTGGACGAGCAGCAGACTGTTTTCCCTCTCTTTTTCTCTACTAGCTTTATTTTTCTTTTTGTTTATCATTTTGGATCCTGAGGAGACCGCCGCGACCGCGCGGCTCCCCCTGTTCTTGTAAACGTGTTTTAAGTTTTGTTCACGGACCGCCGAGGCCGTGGCTTTCTGTATTGTTGTATTCGAAGACTGATTGTGTACCCACGCCGCTGGGTTGATTTCTGTAACGGTGTTTTGACTAACCTCAGCCATATTCGCGAGCTCAGTAAGCGTCTTCTATCAGTTAAAAGACCGGGGTCCCGCTGAACGAACGCCAGTTCATTCACGAGCTCCCGTGTGATAGTAACACGCCTCCTGAGCCCTAGAATATTGCGCGCGCATTCTCCCCCTCTCTTTGTTTGTGTCACGCTAACACACACACGCACACACATTCACCGCCCCCACACGTATCCTCCGCCAGCTGTTTCCGTCTCCAGACGCTGAGGAATAGCTCCATCTGGTGGCTGCACCCGGCCATCTCTCTCTCTCTCTCTCTCTCTCTCTCTCTCTCTCTCTCCCCCTCTCTCGCTACTCCATCTGACGTCAGTGGCTCCGCCCCTGAACGCTGTGAGGAATAGCTCCATCTGGTGGCCATATCTCTCTCTCTCTCTCTCTACACACACGCACACACACACACACAAGCACGCACGCACGCACACACACACACACACACCCACACACGCACTCCACTCGTGTCTCTTCCTTGTTTAGCTTAGCTTTGTGTGTTAGGTAGTTAGGTAATAAGGCTTTGTTAATTGCAGTGTTATTGATTGTGATCATTATTACTGATTTTAATAAATCTTATTATATTATAACTAGCGGTCTCTTGTGCTTGTTGTGTATATGTCACTGGATAACAGCAAGTTGTGAAGGTTAGTGCTCGAATTTCACGCCTTTTTAATTGTTCGATTGTTTTTATACTTTTATGCCAATGATCACAATGATTGGCATGTGAGTATAAACCTTTTTATTGAGACTGAATACAGTTTTAGGTTATCTTTTCCCTGATCCCAGGGTGGTGCCCCGTTTATTCATGATTATATCATGATAATATATTAAATATAACTATTAATATCGATAATCATATTGACATTAATAATTAGCTGTTGATAACCAAATCTGCTCCTGCTATTACCCCAATGGGTTCTCCAGCAAGTTAAAGACCCAAAGCACACATCCAAAAGAACACAGGAATGGTTGAAAAGGAAAAGTGGACTGTTTTAAACTGGCCAGCAATGAGTCCTGATCCGAATCGCATCAAAAATCTATGGCACAAGCTGAAATCTGCCATTGGGGCAAGGAATCCTGCAAATGTTCAAGAGCTTGAAGAAATTGCAAAGGAAGAGTGGAAGAAAATCCAAGCTGAGAAGTGCAAGAAGCTTATAGATGGCTACAAGAAACATTTGGAGGCAGTCGTCGCTGCCAAAGGGAGTGCAACCAAATATTAAGAAGGGTCTTTTTCAGTTTCCTTTTGGAAATTACAACTTGTAAGTTAAAACATAATAATATTTTTTGTTACATTACTTTGGACATTCAATTAAAAATTCTGATCATATGATTTTGGTCCATTTCCATTTATTTATTAAGATATTATACAAGTTATGCTAAAAATTAAACGGTGCCTATAATGGTGACCAGGACTGTATGTCCTTCCTCATGAAACATTTGGAAAGTTAAGATGAATTTTTAACATGCATTCAAGGTTTCCTCCAGTGTATTGCAAGACAAGGTGGCCCGTCAAAAGATGCTATACATTTGTAACACTTCGTTGAGATTCTCCTTCTGTCGTCCTGACGTTGCTGAATCAGAAAATGAGGGAAAAAATTATTGTATCCTTTGTGATCACCCAGAGTTCTATAATAGTGCGTTATATAAGTACAGAGCCCCGTCACCTCTATTGTGCTGCCTGTAGCTGTCCGTTAGTTTAAATATGCCACACAGTCTGTCAAGAGCATACTCACCCGAATTGTTACATGTGGAAACTGTGCATTTTAAAATCCATCCGCCATGCCACAGACAAAATAACTGTGGGTAACAACACAAGTTTTACAATCCGGCCTCATCACAGAGTTGCTGCCTCTTACCAGCACAGTGCTGCAGGTCACATGTACGTGACTCAGTTGCCGTGCATGCATAGCCACAGGAACGGGTGCGTTTTTGGGTGCCGTGTCCACAGGTGATGCTGCAGGGAGCCCAGCCGCTCCACTCCTCCTCATACTCTGGAAAACACGAAGAGAAAAGATGGATGACAGTGCGGACGGGAAAAAAGCCAACTCTGGAGTAATATATGAGGAACAGGCTTTGAAGTGTGGTTGTGAATTCCTCGCCCAGCTGGTGTATCTGTGTTAGGCAATTAAGGAGCGGCTGAAAAGAGCCAGCTCACGACAGCGTGGGAACTCAGAGACGTGGTCCTCCGTTTGGAGGGGAGGACTTCATCAGACTGAGGGGTGCATGCAAGGGGAGTCAGCAGGACTCATGTCTTCTTGCAGTGAGAGTGATGATGTCTACATGCTAACAAAACTCTTCAGTCAAGTGCCAACATTGTATCAAAAACTAGAGCTTAATCCAGAGACTTAATGCATACTTCCTTCCATTTGTTCATTTTTGCAATAAGACAACACAGTTTCATGACAGGTCGTTAAATAGCATAAAAATTAAATCTTTGTTGTCTGAATGGTCTATATTATTTGTATCTCTTGGCACCAAAACAATATCAATATAAAAGTTAGCTAACGTTGGTTTTGTTGTCTAGACCTAACTTTGGTTTTGTTGCCTAAACCCAGCCTTGATTTTGTTGACCTAAAATTGGTTTTGCCTTTTAAACCTAACTAAGAGGTTTTGTTGTCTAATGGAAACGCTGGTTTTCTTGTTGGAACCTAAGAGGTTTCATTGTCTAAACTAATGTTTTTTGTTGTTGCCTAAACCTAACGTTGGGTTTGCTTTTTTTGCCAACGTTGTGCTGAGCATCACAAACAAAACAACAAAAAACTGCTGAGACTGTGTTTAATAAGAAGCTCAAAATAACATTGCTAGATCACGCGAATAGGAAATCATCAGTGCCCTATAAAAAGAAGAGAAAAGTATATCGGTCTTTCTGACCTGACCTGACCTGATCTTTTGGCTCCATAAAAACATGCCAGTAAGTTGAGCCTCGCCTCAAAGATATAGAAGGTAATAATGCACTGCGACTGAATATTGCATACTTTTGGGGAAAGTCATGCATGCTAATGGTCAGGCAGGAAGTGCGGCCAGTTGGCATTTGTGTAGTTGAGGGAGAAGTCAGTCAGGGAGAGAGTGTGAGTGTGTGTGTTATCAGACAATTGTAAGCTCAGTCAGTTGGAGACAGAAACAGTGTGCAGGATCCCAGGGTATTTCTGGTGAAGCCAAATGGTTCTATATACTGTTTATATCCTGGAGATTTTCAGTTAAATGTGTATACAAACAAAGATTTCTCTCTCCACGTCATCAGCAGGATTACATGAGCCAATGAGATACTTGCAACCAGTTTTCTTTTGTTTAGTTCATCCGTGTAGAGCTTAAATAAAAGTTTATTTATATTTGACTATATCCAGTGTATAAACTATATATTTGGTTTAGCTGCTACCTGAATGTTTTCAGTGTTTCTTACCATAGTTCTCGTTTGCATCCCAGTCTTTGTTCCAGTGACCCCCCCGTTCTCCCCCCACTCCACTCAGAACAGGATCCTCTGGGTCATAGTTGTAGTCCTCAGTATGCTCATCCAAACTGGCTCTCTCCAGCCCATTCTCTAACTGCTCTGGGTACTCCCAGAAAAGAGGCCAGAACAGCTTCTTGTGGCTGTTGGCCCATTCTGAGGATGACACTGACCAGTCATTACGCTGACCTTCCTTTACCAGGTCCATCTCCACCTCCGTCTTCGTCTGTGTGTTGTCTTCCACCTCGATGGTCACCTGAAATAGCCACAAAATAACACCATATGGTTAATTCATGCAATGATTTTGCACTCCTGGGACCCGTTGCACAAAACTAGGATTAAGACATCCAGGATAAGTGACTGAGCTGAGCTCAATCGATCCAATACAAGAGTGTCCAGGCTTAATTGGTTGCAGAAAGACCAAGGGCCTGGGGCCTGTACTACGAAGCAGGATTTGTGCTTAGCGAGGTAACTTAAGCGTTAACTCTGGGTTTTCCGTCCTACGACGCTGGTTCACTTCTTACCGGGGTAGATCGCCATGGTAACTTACGCTGTGGAGCTAACCTGCTCCGGAGCAGGTTATGTTCCTGATAAGAGATCAACGTGGAGAAACACACCGCCGACTGACCAATCAGCTGTCTTGGTGCGCGGATAAAAAAAAAAAAAAGAAGCTCGGTGGATCGTGAGAGGGTCTCGTAGGAGAACTGTGTACAGAGACCGGCAAAACCCTTTTTCTGTCCCTGACGATGTTTTTTATGAGAGATACAGATTCTCATCGGAGGGAAAGACTTTTCTTTGTCAGCGTACAGCCTACTTACCACTTTGAATTATGTTTTTATATTTATTTGATTTGCTCCCAAGTCCGTTTTACACCGCCGGGATTGCAGCTGAAAGAATGAGGCTGATATTGTCATAAACCACGTTATAAGAATACATCCAAGCAACAAATTCATTATTTTAAAGTTATGTGTTCAACCTTTTATTGCTGAAGGACATCATAAGAGTTAAAGGGACTAAAGAAAGAGTGACGACATGATTTAGAAGAGGACCACAGGGCGGATTCGAACCCAGGGCCGCTGCAGGAAGCCTCGGTACATGGGGCGTCAACACTACCACTATGCTATCAGCTAAGTTACTGTTGTCATCAAATCAGTCAGATCTACTAGTGTCCTTATGATGGGGCAGTCATATTATACTACTACTAATACTATTAATACGACTTCCGCATTCACACAGTCGGCGAGTTTTTGCCAGCTGTCCTTCCTGCATTTGGCAGATGAAACTGTTGCCTTTTGCCTGCATTATATGTTTAACTTTTTCGTATTTCTGTAAGATTATGGTTCGCTCCTCGTACGTGAAATACGCCGCTCCGCTGCCGTAGACTGATCCATGTATGCGATTGGTCAAATGCTGCAAACGCCGCCTCTTTCATGTGCACGCGCTCGTAGCTGGACAGGTAAACCCTGGGTTGAGTTAACGAGTTGATAACCAGCTTCGTGTGACCTCAACTAATAGTATTAGTAGTAGTATAATATGACTGCCCCATAATAAGGGCACTAGTAGATCTGACTGATTTGAGTACAACAGTAACTTCGCTGATAGCTCAGTGGTAGAGTTACCGCCCCATGTTACGAGGCTCCTTGCAGTGGCCCAGGTTCTAATCCGCCCTGCGGCCGTCTTTTAAATCATGTCGTCACTCTTTCTTTAGTCCCTTTAAATCTTATGATGTCCTTCAGCAATAAAAGGCCGAACACATAACTTTAAAATAATGAATTTGTTGGTTGGATGTATTCTTATAATGTGGTTTATGACAATATCAGCCTCATTCTTTCAGCTGCAATCCCTGGTGTAAAGCTGGTGTAAAACGGACTTGGGAGCAAATCAAATAAATATAAAAACATAATTCAAAGTGGTAAGTAGGCTGTACGCTGACAAAGAAAAATCTTTCCCTCCGATGAGAATCTGTATCTCTCATATAAAACATTGTCAGACACAGACAAAAGGGTTTTGCCGGTCTCTGTACACTCTATAGTTCTCCTACGAGACCTTCTCACGATCCACCGAGCTTCTTTTTTTTTTTTTTTTATCCGCGCACCAAGACAGCTGATTGGTCAGTCGGCGGTGTGTTTCTCCACGTTGATCTCTTATCAGGAACATAACCTGCTCCGGAGCAGGTTAGCTCCACAGCGTAAGTTACCATGGCGATCTACCCCGGTAAGAAGTGAACCAGCGTCGTAGGACGGAAAACCCAGAGTTAACGCTTAAGTTACCTCGCTAAGCACAAATCCTGCTTCGTAGTACAGGCCCCAAGCCAGGATGAGCAGACACGGATTCATCAAGCCAGGTGAAACCAATCCTGGATAGGTGCGTGCTCATGGCTCCCTCAAATAGACCCCGCGGCCGATCACAGATTCACTGATTCACCATGGCAAATAGAGCGGCATACTTTTCCCCGCCAGAGGCAGAAATCCTCATGGAGGCATACCAGGAGGTCAGGCTGCTCTCACTCAGCTTTCGTACTAAAAAGTACGAAAAGTAAAGCACGATATTTTCGTATACTGTCCTACGTATTACACAGAGCCGTGGTCATGTTATGCTGGTTATTAGAGAGCATCAGACGTAAATCTAGACCTAAACTTGACCATATCCCTCTGGGGGCTTAGCTCAGGAGGTAGAGCGGGTTGACTGGCAACTGCAAGATTGCCGGTTCGATCGCTGGCTCCTCCTACGTGGTATTTACCTAACCTTAACTCTAAACCTAGCTAACGAAAGATCATATACATTCACTGAAGGAATAATATGAGAACAAAATGCAGTTTTTTTGCTAAGAATGTCATCAAAATGTACTTTAATACTTACCCACGGGTTACAATATTATGACTTCATTCTCGTAAATGTATGACTTTATTCTTGAAGTCTGTGAATTTTTATTTTTTCTCTGTGGCTCTAATATTCCATCATTTTATATATAGCCTTATAGTCTATGGGAAAATGTAAATTACCTAATGATAGCAACATCATCTAAAATCGTAATTTATCCAAAATGATTGAAAATAATGATCACAAATGTTTTAATAATGACAGTGGGTCTATATGTGATAACAATGTGTAGTGGGCAGTGGAATAGCTATTGGTTTCCGTTTGTGGTGACTGCTGACTGAGATAAGGGATGAGATTAAATAGATCCTGAAATTTAGCCTGGTCTGGAGCAGGCTAACTCCACAGAATAAATCTCCATGGTAACTTACACCATAACATATCCAACTGCCCCCTATCCAGCTTTTGTGCAACCGGATCACGGATAAGTTGAACCAGGATAACCAAGATATCCCGGCTTAATCCCTTATCCTAGTTGTGTGCAACAGGCCCCTGGTTAGGAGTGATTCACTGATCCGAGCAAGGAAGTTGAGGTATATCTAGGTCTCACCAGTGAGGGTAAAATGGAACTTGACATGGACATGCGATGTGGTGTGGTGTCAGTAGTGTTGATGGCCTTGTCCCGGACTGTTGTGGACTGTGTGTGGGAGCTGACCCAAAAAGCTAAGCTCTCGATTTACCATCTACATTCAGACCCTCAACCATGGTCAAAAGCTTTGGGTATTGACTGAAAGAATTAAATTGCAGATACAAGCGGCAAAAATTATTTTGAATTAATCCAAATTACTTAGAATTTTCCTTTGTATAGAGGCTGGGCTCAGCCTTAGCAAAAGGTTGAGGAGCTCAGACACCCAGAGGGAACATAGAGTAGATCCGCTGCTCCTTCATGTCAAAAGGAGCCAGTTGAAGTTGTTCAACATGTGATCAGGATCTTCCTTCCGCCCTTTAGAGATTTTCCAGGCAAGTCCAACTGGAAAGAGTATTGAAGATACTATACATTATATCTCTTCTGGCCTGGGAACACTCCAGGGTCTCCCAGGATTAGTTGGAAAGCATTGCTGGAGAGAGGGACGTCTGTAACACCCACCCAAGCCTGCTGCACCCGTAAACCCAGCCCCTGGTAAGAGGAGGAACATGAATGGATGGATTAATGGATTGACAGACGGACGGCTTATCCAAACAATCCCAAACGATTTGACTAAATTATCATTTTTTAGTACAATGTCCTAAAAACACCAGTATATTCACGAACTTGCCTCAGTGGCCCAAAGTTGACAGCTGTGACCAGCAGCCAACAGTAATAACGTCAAGCACAATGCATAGTGTTCCCTTTCCTTTTCTTGCAAGACATTAACAGCGGATGAGCCACACTTGAGCCTGATGTGATTCCAGATATAAGCGAGTGAATGCACAGAATCTCACCAGCTGTGCTTGTCTTCTACCGCTAACTCATCAGATTGATAACTGATAATAATGTGCAGCCAGAGTGAAAATGCAGCATAGCCTTAAAAGTTTTAAATTCAGTTGCCACAACATAGCGACTCTTCCAGCTAACGGTACAACACGTTAACAGAGCAAACAGCAACAGTGCTTGGCAATGCCATGACAATGCTGCTGGTTGGGACGGTGTGGTCAGCTGTACCCTGTATGTATCTGTGTGAGAGCAGAGGGACGGTAACTAAAAGGCACATGGTCAGTCGGCTATGTCAACAGGGTGAGGAGAAGCTCTGATAACAACACACACAGAGGGACAGTAACTTCTTGTTTGTGTATAGATGCAATAACATTTTCTTTTCATGGAATCACCCATCTCAGCATAGAGTTCATCTAAAATGTTACATATCACATATTTTAATTAAATGACTACATTTTACATGTATCAATAAAATAAACATGCATTTAAAAGAACTGTTCTACAAATAGTTATGTTATATAAAACTTTACAGGTTGGTACAAGCTCTCAGACTTGATGAGGGGAGTGATGTCACTGCTGTATTTTAACATCAGATTGAACCTTCTTTTATGAAAGAGGGTTGTTGTGCACTGGGGGAAGGGCCTGATGGAAAGATTAACTGATGGCAGGTTCACTTCTGATTATATCTGTTTCTCGCTATAAACATGTGTATACACACATACACTCACAGGACTCAACAAAACTTGCTTTCCCAATAGCAACTGTTTATAAAGACAAAGCTCAGGACAGAGACCAACCTGAATAACAGAGTAAACATGTATATTATTCCTGAACTAGTCACATTATATGAATAGAATATCTTATGAGTCTCGACTGTATGTTTGTGTGTGATATACAGTCAATGCATTGTTTTCTTCTCCAGGGAATAAAATGTTTCAGTTTTTATTTTACGGTATATATTACAGATGAATCATATACCACAACACCTCTGCAGAAAAATAGTGCGCCCTGAGATACGACTCTGTAACGACGCTCTGTAACATATGACACTCATAAGACAACTATGTGGGATGTACTGGTTGATTATCACTGGGAGAACATTGATAGCCTCACACACATCATCACTGACTACATAAACTTCTGTGTGGAGATCAGGTCCTCCTGAAGGAGAAGAAGAGGGCTTTTAAGTCAGGAGACAGAGAGGAACTGAGGATTGTGCAGCAGTAGATGAGGAAGAAGATCATAGAGGGAAAGAGCAGCTATAGGACGAAGATGGAGGACCAGCTGCAAAACAACGACGTCAGGGGAGTCTGGAGGAACCTGAATACCATCTCTGGGTATAAAGGGCCCACTTCCAAGCCTGTGAGGGACCTGCAGTGAGTGAATGACTTGAACTTTTTCTTCAACAAATTTGATAAGTCATTTGCCCCTTCCCCCACACAGTCGAGGCCATCGTCACCTCTCTGCCTCACCCCTCCCCTGCCCCCGACTCCACAACACATACAAAGACGTTTTTTGAGGCCTGCCATCCACATGGATCCGGCGTATTCGCTGCCTGAAAACGCACTTTTTTGAAACCAGCTCTCAGGGTGAAAAAGAAAAAAACGACACCCCTCTGTTTCGTGTTCGTTTTCATGTAGACGGCGAAAACGAAGACAATGACGTCATCGGCCCGCCCCTCGACCCTCGAGTCTGACTTCTTCCCCCGCGACGTCTCGTAACAACAACAACGGCGGCCGCCGTGCTTGTAGCAGATATTCTGCTCGTCTGTACAACCATGTGGATGGCCGGCCGTAACGCACAGGACTTGTTTGTTTACACACAAAAAACGTTTCCATGTGGATGGGGCCTTACTCTCACCACCAGCCAGGTACAGGGGGAACTGAGGAAGGCAGCGGGACCAGATGGCATCAGTCCAAGGCTCCTCAGGTCATTTGCTGATCACCTGTGTCGGACTCTCCCACCTTGGTCCTCCAGTGAGCTCGTCGATGGACCAACTTCAGTTTGCCTACCGGTCTGGCATTGGAGTGGACGACGCCATTATCTATAGTCCTGGTCACCATTATTGGCACCCTTTCATTTTTTGCATAACCTGTACAATATTTTCATAAATAAATGGAAATGGACCAAAATCATATGATCAGATTTTTTGAATTGGATGTCCAAATTAATGTCACAAAAATGATTATCATGTTTCAACTTACATGTTGTAATTTCCAAAAAGAAACAGAAAAAGACATGGACAATAATAAAGGCACCCCTCCTTAATATTTGGTTGCACAACCTTTGGCAGAGGGGCTGCACGGTGGTGTAGTGGGTAGCACTGTTGCCTCACAGCGGGTTTGATTCCTGGGTGAGGTTCGGGTTCCTTCTGTGTGGAGTTTGCATGTTCTCCCCGTGTATGTGTGGGTTCTCTCCGGGTTCTCCCACAGTCCAAAGACATGCAGGATGGGGATAGGTTCATTGAGGACTCTAAATTGCCCTCTAAAGTGTGAATGTGAGCGTGAATGGCTCTCTGTCTCTACATGTCGGCTCTGTGATGGATTGGCGACCTGTCCTGCCTTCACCCAATGACAGCTGGGATCGGCTCCAGCCCCCCCGCGACCCTGAATACAGGATAAGCGGTAGACGATGGATGGATAGATATTTCATCACCATTACTAACACAATTACTAACATTGGTTGTTCATTCTGTCACACATTTTTGGGGGGAATGTATTGCATTTGTGGACTTTGGGGGGTTTAGCTCAGGAGGTAGAGCGGGTTGGCTGGTAACCGCAAGATTGCCGGTTCGATCCCCGGCTCCTCCTAGCTGAGTGCCTGGTGTCCCTTAGCAAGACACCTCACCCTAATTGCTCCTGACGAGCTGGCTGTCGCCCTGCGTGCGTGAATGTGTGTGTGAATGGGTGAATGTCAGTCATAACTGTAAAGCGCTTTAGACAAAAGCGCTATAAAAATGAGGCCATTTATTTATTTTACCATTTGGACTGTATTGCGTCCTTAGAACATTAGAGGATTTTGTGTTCTGGATTTGAGATCTTCTGATTCATTCTTATTATGTGTTTCTTGTTTTATTTTGAAACTTGGCCTCTTTCATTGCAGACAACTTAATGAATCACGAAACAAACTTGGAATCATAAAGTTCAGCATTAAATGGTTCTTTATAAATAATATATATTGTACTTGAGATATTCAGGATGTTATGTGCATCTCACTTTGTTGAATTCCACATCAAAGTCACATCATCACGTCTGTAAAGCAGCTGCACATAGGGCTGGGCGATATGGAAAAAAATCTTATTGTGATAATTTTTCCCTATCAGTTGATTTATTCACAATATTAATAACTTTTTGAAATTAATTTCTGTCAAGCTTAAATGTTCCCTTTTACTCCTAAGTGAGATGTGAATATATGACAAGGTTAGTTTTCCTTTGTATAGATTCCAACTATTTTAAATATTTGGGAAAAAACACATAAATAGACAAAAACATACAGTACTCAGTACAAATTCAAGCAGCTTTCAAATGTAAATTAAGGAGAAAATCAAGGCTGTTGCTTTTCATCGTGTTTTTTTTCACTAGCATATTCCTCGGACCTGTCTTTTCAACAGTGTCCTCATCTTTCGAGCTTTTTTGTATGTCTTGTCTGTCAAAACATGGAAGGAATGATTTATATTGAAATTGTATCGACCCGTCTTTCTATCGAGGAAAAGTTCAATTGCGATAACACTAACGTTTTATCGCACAGCCATAGCTCCACTCTTTTCCTCACTTTTCGTAAAAGTCCACCTCCACCAGGTCTTGGCTTCAGAAACACTTGAAGGACATTTTGACCTTGTATATTCAGTTCTCATATGTTTTATATTTTAACTTTTTTCCCTTTTTCCTTTTATTTCTCCAAACCATGTGTAGATGTCTGGGGTTAATGGAGAAGTTGCAGCACCCCACTGTTAACGTCCTGCATATGGTAACCTAAGACGCTCTGCTGACTCAAACCAGCTGCATGGGATGAATGCAGCGAAAGGGAGATACATGCTGTTGAGAGTCAAAAGTGATGGAGGAGGATTCGGTCACACCCGCACCTATGTGATCACTGGTTTAATATGGAACACCTGCATGTCACTGGTAATGTGAACCCCTCATTCAATGAGAAAAGTGACCTACTTTCAAACATACATTTGTCAAACAGTTTAACTTCCTGCCTACCTGGATGTCGGGGTTCTCTGAGCCCATGTCTGAATTAGCCAGCTCTGGGAAGTTCCTCAGGTCCAGGATGAAGAGCTCAGGGTCCACCTCAGGTTCAGGTGGGAGGATACCCTGGTGATGGTGCTGGGACCAGCGTTGTCTGGACCTTGGGTCAGATGGACCAGAGGGAAGTGTCTGCAGCAGGTTCTCCTGCTGGAGCTCCTCAAGTGTCTGATGACTGTTGCCATGACTCGGCTCTGCTGTCAACTTGAGGGGGGAAACAGACAGGGATCATTTATGGTTATTTTATCTTCCAAAAATGCCATTGTTTAAAGGAAAACACCACCGCATTTCCATACTGAACTATGTTCTGCTCTGATCTTAGACGAGGTGATACATACCTCCCTCTCCTCTGTGCGTGCACTCAATGGCTCTTGCGCGCACTCCGCGCAGCGCTAATTTGCTAGCATGTAGCTTGTCCCAGTATATTCCTTAGGATCCAAAGGGGGGTGAAGTTAGAAGCAACCAAGCACTTCCACGTTGTCCCTATTTAAATACGGTTACGTGAGTAGTTACACGACCAAAGTTTGGTTACACAAAATGAAACATGCCAATTGTTCTAAGCGGTCGGCGCAGTAATATCATCACTCCGCTCCCCCTCTTACTTCCGTCAATAGAACCTATGTGACCTGCACGCCGTCGCCTGCACTACCTGTAGTAGTTTGTGCACAGTTGAGGAAGCATCAGGTTGTAGTAAGATAGTTTGTGAACAATCAAACATCATGGTTATAACGTGCATCGTACAGGGTTGTGAAAACAAGCAGAAGGTATATAGTCCCGTCATGTTTTGAGTGATGATATTACTGCGCCGACGTCGAAGTGCTTCCAGTTGTTATTCCGCCATACTATATAGTTATCCTTGTTATCCGCTTAGAAAAATTGGCATGTTTCATTTTGTGTAACCAAACTTGGGTCGTGTAACTACTCACGTAACCGTATTTAAATAGGGACAACGTGGAAGTGCTTGGTCGCTTCTAACTTCACCCCCCTTTGGATCCTAAGGACAAGCTACATGCTAGCAAATTAGCGCTGCGCGGAGTGCGCTCAAGAGCCATTGAGTGCACGCACAGAGGAGAGGGAGGTATGTATCACCTCGTCTAAGATCAGAGCAGAACATAGTTCAGTATGGAAATGCGGTGGTGTTTTCCTTTAAACTCCTTTAAGAAGCCATCCCTCAATCCCTCTGTTTTAAGTAATTTAGACCCATCTCCAATATTTTTAGAAAAAACTATATCCACTCGGGGGATTTCTGTTATGAATTACAATGAAATTAAGTTATCAGACTTGTTTCCACTCTCTACACAGCACTGAGACTTCCCTCGTCAAGGTTAACAATAACTTACTACTTGCAGCAGACACATGCCTCTCCTTGACCTCACCTCAAACTTTGACACAGAGGACCATAATATCTTAATCAGCTGTCTGAAAAAGCATGTTGACATCCGTTAGATGGCTCGGGATTGTTTCACCTCTCAGCTCTTTTCAATTTACATGCCTCCTTTGGGGGATATCATTTGTAAACACAATGTCCAGTGCCAATGTTATGCGGACGACACCCAGCTCTATGTCCGACTTAAGCATGGGGAGATAGGTAATTTGACCGGTGTCATGTCGTGCCTAGCTGACATAAAGTGCCCCCCCAATGCTATCAGCTCCATGCAGTCTAATCTTGGTGGCCTGTTCACCAATGTTAAATCTACTGCCCCTAATCTGGGGGTGATTTTTGACCCTAATCTCTATTTTAATGGCCAAATACGAGTGTTGTTCAATCGTGTTTTTTCCAGTTGAGGAATATCGCTAAAATCAGGTCCTTCGTATCTTGTACAGACCTTGAAAAGGTTATCCAGGCTTTTATTTACTCACGTTTAGATTATTATTACTCCGTATACTGGGCTGAGTCAGAAAGCCACATGCCGCCTCCAGCTGTACAAAAAACTGCTGCTAGGCTTTTAACTAATTCTAGGAGACGAGACCATATTACTCCTGTCCTTGCCTCTCTTCACTGATTGCCTGTAGTTTTTAGAGTTGATTTTAAGATCTTTTAAATTTCTGCATGATCTGGCTCCAAGTTATATTTAGTCCCCTATGAGCCTGAGTGTAGCCTGAGATCCTCGGGTAGGGGTCTCCTGGTTGTTCCCAAATCACGCCTTGTCACCAAAGGTGACCGGGCTTTTGGTGTACAGGCCCCTCAGTTGTAAAACTCCCTGCTTGAGCTAAATCAGCTACAAGCTAAATGAGTATCATCTTTTAAGTCTCTTCTCAAAATACATTTTTCTGTTAAAACTTTCTTGTAGTAGTTTTATTATTTTAACACATTGCTGTCTTCCGTTTGCTCTATTTTATGTTTTTGTTAGAACTTATTGTACTCGCTTACAATGTTTTTTGTGTGTAATTTTTTAAGTATGTTTTATTCTGTTCTGTGAAGCACTTTGTAATCCTGTTTCGAAAAGGTCTATACAAATAAAGTTTATTATTATTATTATGTCAAACCGGAACTGCTCTATAATGCTTAAAATGCATAAAATTGTGTCCCACTATTCTGTGTGGTCCCACAAGCTCTCTCTTGGATCCCCTTTTAGCCTCCGATGATGCTCAATTTGCGTCATCACTTTGGTTAGAGGGGGTAATACTACAACACTAGTTCCTCATGTTTTCAACCCGCTTATAGGGGGTGGGACACACTGAGGCTACAGACTTATTACAGATCAGCGGTGGGACCTCACTTGAGATCCAGGGTGTGAGCAGAACTGGACCAGTCCTTTTATAATAAATTGCCGCTCTGCGTTCTGTCCAAATTCCGGTCGCCGGCCATACCGCCAAGTTTGCCACCGGACTGCCAGCCCGGTAAGCTTGCAAAAGTACCGCCGCCACTTTCCTTCTCTGGTTACAAAGGAATCAAACCATAAACTCATTTTTTGAATGTTGAGAGATAATGAGTCAGGTGTGGAGTAGGGCCATTTTTTCATAGACTTCCATGCAATCTGAAACCAGAGGAGTTGCCCCCGGATGGCCAATAGAGAGAATGCAGATGTAAGGCACTTCAGATTGGCTTTACTTTTCTGAGTTTCTGCCTGGTCCCATCTCTAATTGGTAATGGCATCTGGTACATCCATGGTTCTACAGAATGAATCCTAATGACATTTCTTGAGCCTTAGCTGTGCTTTGCCTACACACAGCAGGGCTGTAGATTAGCAATCTTCTCACTTTTGACACGCTAAGTAAGTTTGACAGACATAAGGTGATCATATTTTCAAACCCTCAGTCCTTAAGTGTGTTGCATACATGCATGTTCATGCATGTATGCACTTATGGCGTTTTCATTGGGATGGGGTGACAGCACACTTACTTTGCGCATCTTTCAATACCATGGCTGAAAAATTATAACACTTGGACACAACAATACACACGGTTGTCTAAAATAACAAAAAATAGCATTTGTTAGATACCTTTTTAAAACTTCAAATGGGATCAAATCAAAATTAATCTCTGGCCGTTGACTACTGTAGATATTTTTCCAAAATTACTAGAAGCCTCTCTACGTGTGTGACCGCCTTATTTAAGCACAACATTGTCCAGTGAGAGCCCCAGCATATTCCCTCATTAAAACCACAGAGGCAACGAATCCATTCACACAATCGTCATGTGAAGCATATATATTCTGATACATAGATTGTGATATACAGTTTCATCTTTACCTCATCTTGGGTGCACGACATTTGAGAGCTGTCCATCTCACACAGCCCATTCTACAATAAAGCACACAACTTAAACTTGAACTGGCTCAAGAATTTGACGCCATCCACAACATGTGGCATCTGCTTCAGCGTGCCTCTTTAAAGGGACTGGAGAGTGACGATTGTCTATTCAGGATTATTATTATTAAAGCAGTAGCACCTTCATGTAATTGTTCCATGAATGTGAGTGACCCCTGCAAACAACACTCAATATCACCCTGTTCACATTCCTCTTACAGGAGGAAACTGGTTACTCCTTACTGATTGAGTAAAGTCGTTGTGTGTAAAATAGGAAATTGATATTGCAACGTTGGACTAAATCAGGCGTCAAGGCTCCCTGTGAGCAACATGAACCCAAGTGCTCGCTTGAATAACAACACAGAAGTCAGACAGAAGGAAGACAGGAGTGGAGCTGTGAGACCAGAGGGAAAATGACGCCAGGAAAATCAATCAATCAATCAATCTATCTATCCATCTATCTAACGTATTGTGTCATAGGATGTCGGAATAGGACTACAGACAGACTACAAAGAGAACTGGATTGATGAAATCATCTGGAATTCTGGTCTCTGCAGCTTCATATCAGTTTTCTCCTGTTTATCACACACAATGATACATCAATGATGTAGTAAATAACCATAAAATAGTTACATGCTCAGGCTATTTAGTAAAGGTAAACACAGCTGATAAATCTTAGCAACATTATCATTTTGGCAGAGGTAGCATGTAAACAGTTTAACTAGCTAAGGTTATAAAAGCATCATACGGTAATAATCTTTCTGTGATATGCCATTTAATTTTAACTATGACTGAGCACAAACTTTGCAAAGACTTGGGACACTTCATATCATTGGTTTTACGATGTAATGACTGAGGACGATAGGTCTACTGATTTTGCACCAACTTTAGAAGATGTCCGTCCACTGTAACTTAGTCTATTTAGTTGGATCTTTAAAATAAGTATGGTTAAGGAAACCCATTGATAACAGTAAGCTTATTAATGTCAGACAGCCCATCTTCTGCTGGAAAACCAGACATCCAGATGATCTATATTTTTTTGTGATTTTGGCACTCACATGTGACAACGCGACTACAAAACTGTCACTTTCTGACAGCAGTTTGGCTCCGCCCACAAAATACAAAATTGCTGTTGAAAAACATAAAATAAAAAAAAAGTTAATTGTGCACTGTGCAGACCAGGCCAGACTAGGTCCTGCACCAAGGGTCACAGATGATCTAGTGCAGTGTTTCCTTTAGAATTTTTTCCAGGCCCGGTGGTACCCTCTTATGATGGCATATTGGCCCAGTCGGCTTTGGTGCAGCAGGCAGTCAATGTATATTTGTGTTTACATTTTTATTTACTCTGTGCACCACCATTCCTATAACATTGGAGGGGAAACACTGTAGGGATAAACAATATCTGATTTATGTATTTCCTATTTATGTTGCCAAAAGTTGCATTTCACTTTGCAGCCTTGACAAGGCAGAACTAACTTACAAAAGTGAGTAAAAAGCAGGAAGAGTCAGTTAACAGCTGTTATCATGTAACTCAACTGATGGAGGGCACTGCTGATTTTTAGATTAAAATGCTGCTCACAAATGTTCTTTCACCTCTTCACCAACTGCGGTCCAAAACCCAGCCAGCCATTTGTCCATTCATAAGACTTGACTGAGAGTCTCTGTCTGAGCATGTTAATGTGAAGGTTACTTCACCTGGCGACTACATGCAGGGTACAGCTGCAGCATTAGCACTTCCACTACAGTTTCACTGCAGTTAACAACAGTCAAATGGTCACAAAGTCGATTTGTATGTACAAATTCTAAATGTTTTTGTGTTGCTCAGCATGACTTGCAAACTAATGTACTTCAGTTAGAAGTATCGTTTGTGCCTGATCCACATTACTTTCTTCTTAGTTAAATTTCAACAACAAACTCTGTTAGTTAGGATTAGTCAGCAAAACCTCTTAGTCAGGTTTCGGCAAAAAACAACAACAACAAAAAAACATTACATCTAGGCAACAAAACTGTTAGTTTAGACAACAAAACCAACATTAGGTTTAGTCAACAAAACAAAGACTTGGTTTAGCAAACACAACCAAAGGTAGGTTTAGCCCAGATATCTTCAACAGGGGGTCTGTGACCCCTAGGGGATCTGCAGAGTTACTGCAGGGGGTCCCAGAAATTACCTATTTTTTCTTCAAAAATGTACAAAAATACATTAACATGAATACAACCTATAATAAGCAATTATAAATATTCCTATTTGTTCATTGTTATGAGGTGAAATTGTGATGTAGAAATGCCAATATAGAATTCAAATGTTTTTTAAATATATGAATCTGTCAAAATTATTATTTTAATGGCTTAGCATTATATACATCATTACAACATACTTTTATAAATGGTAGTATAGGCTGCACTAGAGATTATTATTTGCCCGGTTTAATAAGCAACACAATTTTATAGGATATGTAAGCCAAGGGGTCCTTGGCCTTAAAACCATTGAAGACCTCTGGTTTAGACAACAAAACCAAGTTTAGCATTAGGTTTTCGTAACAAAAAAGGGTACCAATGCTTCACTTCACAACAACGATTTTGGACATGCGGTGTCCGTGTGGTCGTTAAATTCCTGTGTTGTTCGACCCATCCACCTGCCCACCACCCAACCATAAGTAGTCTCTCTCATTATTAATACGTTGTATTATAACTGACAATACAACATCACACACGTCACAAGCTCTGGATGTTGCATAGCCACATGTGTTTAATTCATGTGGCCACCATGAAAAAGGATCATAATAAACATCCAATTGACATAGTTCTAGTGCTGAGAGACATGAAAATGTGTGTCCCTGAACACGAAACCAGTGGACTATTTCATGACCTTATCACTAAACGAAGTGGAAATGCAAAATGTGTTTTAGCAGTCCTTCACAACCACCATACAGCTCAGCTCCTGTGTTGCTGCAGAACCGTAGCAGTGTCCATCAGAGCAAATGGAGTGGGCCAATGCAAGTAACTGCTGAACCTCCAGTTGATGTTGGGGCATCTTCACATGGCAGCAACCTCTGGTTCTGAAAAATGTGACACTAATAATCCTAATCCAAAATAACTGTGATTCAAGATTTAATCCAAATAACCATAAAAAATTACATATTTCACATATTTTTGTAAATTAGGGATATTGTGTATAACTAAAATGAAGAAAAAAATCCGTTAGCCTAATCCCTTATGTTTCTGCCATGTTAGTGAGCAAGAACAGCTTTAAAAGTCACGATTATCCCGTTTTTATTGCATTCGTTATTTAAAAATCCTTTATGTCCCATCCCTACTTCTGATGTAAAATGTTTTGAAACTGAAATTGATATAAGTAACACAATTTGTCGATATTAAATATGCAAGAATACTTTCGTGTAGGCTATAGTGTAAAATAAGAATGCGTTTCAAATATGCATGTCACAGTCCTGCAGCCGTTTAATCCTGCAGGACAGGACAGAACGGTTTTTACCTCAGTAGGAGCCGCTGCGGTCTCCGTGTCTCTGGCTGAATTCCCCCTGAAGTGCGTGGGGAGTCCGCGGACTGACACCGAGATCACGGTGAGGACCAGCAGCCACCGCTGCATCTTCCCGACTGTAACTGTGTCTCAGTGGACCGTTATGTCAGCAGCAGAGAAGAAGACATGTAATCGGTGTGTTGTCCCTGCGCCTCCTCGCTCCTCGGATTGTGAATATCCGCTTTCTAATGTTGGGGGCTCATTTCTTTCTCAAACCCACGATACGTTTCCGCTCGTTGTTCACGTCTCCGCTTTTAGTGTTAAACTCCGTCAGTAGTCCGCCGCTGTAGTCCACAGTAACCCGGGTCCTGGTCTCTGCTGATTGACATCGAGTCCCTCATCGCTTCCTCTGGTCTCAGTTCAGTTTGTAGTATTGGCTTTAAAGGAGCAACCCCCCCTCCCTCTACTGAATGACGCAACGGAGGGAGGGAGTAGGCCTACTACTAGTACTACTAGTCTTTGTTCTTTCTGTCATCACACAGATGGAACAACATATTTTTGGTGACTGTACCTTTGAGTAGGCTACCCTTAAAAAAGACTGCTATAGGCTAACAAACAAAAAAAACAAAACAAACAAAAAACACACACACACACACATTAAAAATGTGTTTTTTTGTTTTTGTTTTGAAATTCCTGACTGACAAATCTCAGTAACGCGCGTTACAATGCATTTTAAACCCGAAATCAATTGGTGTGTTATTTTTATACAAATTCACCATCACTGCGAGATCCACAGAGGAGAAATAAATCCGCGCAAATGTTTACTTCCTCTTACTGCTAGTGATTGAGGAGATGATGGCAGCAGCAGAGTCAGACTCTACATTCGCGATAGTGTTGGGCAAGTTACTTCAAAAGCGTAATGCATTATTTATTACTTGTTACTGTCATTTCAAAGTAATTAGTTACAATATTACTGTCTTTGAATTGTAAGGCATTACACTACTTTTACATTACTTTTGCATTACTTTTCGCCAAAATAAAAGGAAATATGGATCCTGTGTTCTCAATAGATCTTCTTGTGTTCAATGCAGCTCATTACAAAGCAGAATGTGAAGTTTTTGCTTCAAAATAAAAGAAGGAAAACGGAAAATGACTCCCATTATTCGTTTTAAAATCGGAAAACGAGAAACAGAAAATGGCTCGTTAACTGATATTAGATATTGTGTTCATGAATGGGATTCGGGGATGAAATAACAGTGCCATTTTTCATTCCAGATACTTCTTTTTTTAATGACCCGGAAGGTGCTGTGTTATGCTGCGAAATTACCTGAAAGCCTACCCTACCTAAAGAAAAGGACATTTAAGATTTCATTTTCAAAAGATGCCCCAGCAAATAGGTACCAACATTCAATTTGAAATGTCAAATTTGAAAATTGAAATGCATTAGCAGAAAGGCTTTTGCATTTCAGATCATAGCTGCGTTATTTGGCTCATAAATGAAATTAGTAATAAATAATCCAAACTGCATTTTCATTTTCTTATCAAGACTGCTCATTCTGTGACAAGACTGCTCATTCTGTGACACAACTAAAAAGAACATTGCTTTTTCGTTTTCATGCCCGCGACCCGCAAAAAAAGGTAACATAATTCAATTTGGATTCGCAATCCCAAGCGGCGCAGGAGAGTGACGTCAGTGGCAGTTCTTCTCCTTCCGGGTTGGTTGGGCTCACCTGCACACAAGTCCCAATTCAGGGTCTGCAGCCTTCGGAGGACCCAGCCTTCGCGGTCTACGGAGGCAACACCTTCGGGGCAAAAGGAGAGGCGGCTGCAGCGACACCGGCGGCTTGTTTATCTCCGGCTGGGAGAGAGCCGTGGGGAGGTAACGTTAAAGCTGTTATTTTAACCCATATTAATGTTCATTGTTACGACCCCAAATAGTATCCAGGGGGATCTGGGGAGTAACGAATAATATTTTTAGGTTCTGGGGGACAAGGAGGAGACACAGACAGAGGTAACGGTAAGCAAAAAAGGTTTATTGATGGGCCACAGAACTAAGAACCACTTTCCCAAAAGAGGAAAGCACAAATCAAAAGAACTAACTCCAAACCAACCAAATACTCCACTACTCAGGACTACTCAGAACTACAACAACGGCACTCCGTCACTAGCTCCCACACACAAACAATTGTCAACTGCTTGATGGCACAAAAGGCCCTGTGCAGCTGTCTGCTCCCAGCTTATATAGCCCTCAAGTGAGCACAGGTGCACTAAATTTCCTGATTGCCAGGGTTGCAATCAGAAAGGGGGGGGAAAGGTCATCTGGGGAGAGAACACAATGAAACACAAACACAACACAAACACAACACACTAGATCCGTAACACTCCCTCCCATAAGAGCAAACATGTAATTTTGCAACATCAGAGCCACCACAAACTCTATTTGTCACCACATGGGAAACCGACTACTCGCTTCACCATTCACGTGGGTCAGTTACCCTGTTGGGACCTAACCGTTAGGACTACACAATGCAGCCTACAGAAGCCTACACATGCGGCCAGGACAAAGGGACAAAGGGGATTAAAAACTACACCGCCATTTTAGTTTCACATCTCACCCAGGTGAGAGATGCGACGCCACCCAACGAGTGCCCCATTGGCTGACATCTTCAGGGAACCCCGGGGGGTCCCCTGGAGCGGCCTGAGCTTTATAAACCGAAGCCGCCCGGAGAACGCTCTCTTATTCACTCTTACTCTCTGGCTCCCACTCCTACCCGGGCGCTGGTTCCAGCGCTTCCATCGCAACACCACGTTGCCACGGGAGGCGACCCCTCCACCAACAGGAGGTGGACACGGCCCCGCAGCGCACTGTTGCAACAAGAGGAACCAAGCCGGTTCCTGCCTTCTAGCTACCAGACGCTGTCTGAAGTAAGCTGACTAAATCGCCAAGCCGCGATTATATCGCCGCTCGTGGAAGGAGGAAACACCAACTGTTTTCTTTATTTGAGTTTGATCAACGAGAGGAAACCCGCTCCGCTCTCGTCTGGACGAAGCCGACTCATCACGTCCCCCGCTCACGCCGGGGACTCACGAACCACCGCCGTTACGGAACGCCGTCATCGTCTTACGCAACGATACCAGTAAGAGGCTATCAGTCTGGGCAGAGACACAAGTGATAGTGTAGGATATGCTTGTAATTCTTGTTAATGTGTTTTAAGTTCTGATCGCGGACCGCCGAGTCCGTTGGTTCATGTGCTGCTGTATTTGAATACTGATTGTGTACCACGCAGCTGGGTTGATTTCTGTAACAGTGTTTCCGACTAACCTCCGCCATATTCGCGAGCTCAGAAAGCCTCTACTATCAGTTAAAAGACCGGTCTCGCGGAATAAACGCCAGTTCATTCACGCGAGCCCGTGTGATAACGGCACGCTTTCTGTCCCTCCGAATATCGCTCGCGCATCCTCTCTCTCTTTGTTTGTGTCCCGCTAACAGACACACATACACGCCGCACACACGTGTCCTAAGCCAGCTGTTCCCGGCGGGCGCTAGGGACATAGCTACATCTGGTGGCTACATACGGCTATCTCTCTCTCTCTCTCTCTCTCTCGCTACTCCGTCAGACCTCAGTGGCTCCGCCCCTGACCGCTGCGAGGAATAGCTCCACCTCTCTCGCACACACACTCCACGTGTGTATCTCCCTTTGTTTAAGCTTAGCTTTGTGTGTTAGGTAGTTAGGTAATAAGGCTTTGTTAATTGCAGTGTTATTGATTGTGATCATTATTACTGATTTTAATAAATCTTATTATATTATAACTAGCGGTCTCTTGTGCTTGTTGTGTATATGTCACTTGATAACAGCAGGTTGTGAAGGCTAGTGCTTGAATTTCACGCCTTTTTAATTGTTCGATTGGTTTTGTACTCCTATGCCAATGATCACGATGATTGGCATGTGAGTATAAAACCTTCATATTGAGACTGAATACAGTTTTAGGTTATCTTTTCCCTGATCCCAGGGTGGTGCCCCGTTTATTCATGATTATATCATGATAAAATATTAAATATAATTATTAATACCGATAATCATATTGATATTAATAATTAACTGTTGATAACCAAATCTGCTCCTGCTACAACCCCAACAACCCATACATTCAACCCCAAAAAATGTACAAATGGGTAACCTACCCTCTTCCCACCTTACCCGCGGGATAGTGCGTCCGCCACAACATTCTCTGTCCCCTTCTTGTGCTGGATCTCCAGATTGTAACCCTGCACTAACAAAGCCCAACGCATTAACCTCTGGTTATGGTTGTACATCTGGGCTAGGAACACGAGAGGGTTATGGTCGGTATACACAGTCACTGACGCAGAACTGGAACCAACATACACCTCGAAATGCTGCAGCGCCAGTAGCATGGCTAAGGTCTCCTTCTCTATCGTAGAGTAGTTCAGCTGATGTCTTTTGAACTTAACTGAGAAGTAGCACACAGGATGGCACACGTCTCCCCCTCCTTCCTGCAGCAGCACAGCACCGGCTCCAGAAGCACTGGCGTCAACCTCTAACTTGAACGGAAGAGAGAAGTTAGGCGCAGCCAGGACAGGGGCACTGCAGAGAAGAGACTTAGCAGCGTTGAAGGCATGTTGGCACTCATCGTTCCATGCAAAAGGCACAGCAGGGCTACACAATTTAGTGAGAGGTGCCACCACCACAGAGAAGTTTTTACAAAAACACCGGTAGTACCCAGTCATACCCAGAAACCGACGGAGCTCACGTCTGGTTGTAGGAACCGGATAGGACAGCACGGCGGTGATTTTAGCGTCCACTGGATGGACCTGTCCATGACCCACCTGTTTCCCCAGATACGTGACTGTAGCCTTACCAAACTCACACTTTGCAAGGTTTAGGGTCAAAGAGGCCTTCACAAGCCGTTGGAACACCACGTTCAAGCTGGCTAGATGGTCAGCCCAGGTGTCAGAGTACACCACCACATCATCAAGATACACATTGCAACGGGGCACATCTCCCAACACCAGTTGCATCAGACGCTGAAAAGTAGCAGGTGCATTCCTCATGCCAAAGGCCATTACGGTGTACTGCAGGAAATGGTCAGGCGTTACAAAAGCTGAGATATCCGAAGCCCGTGAGGTTAAAGGAACCTGCCAATATCCCTTTAATAGGTCTAATTTTGTAATGAACACTGCTGGGCCAATGCTGTCTATACAATCTTCCATCCTAGGCAGTGTGAAGGAATCTGGTACAGTAACTGCACTGACTTTGCGGAAATCCGTACAAAAACGGGCCGTGCCGTCAGACTTAGGAGCCAACAAACATGGTGAGCTCCAGGGGCTGTGACTGGGCTTAGCTAAACCATTTGACAACAGATACTCTGCCTCTTTTCTCATGACCTCCCTTTTTGCCATAGGGCAACGGTAAGCATGCTGCTTGATAGGGGCGGCATTACTGACTTCGACATCGTGGCTTAACACATTGGTGCATGATGGCACATCATGGAACAAAGTGGGACAGGAGTGAAGCAAACGGATTACATCTTCCCGCTGACAATCAGAGAGATAAGATAGATGTGCTCCTATTTCAGACATCGACTCTGAGTTCAGTAACCTGCCACATTGCGGACCGTTGGTAATTGAGGCCAAACCATCATCAGACATGGCTTCCCCACAAACCAATGAAGCAGAAATTGCTTCGGAAGAAACAGTATCCAAAGTTACCTTCTCCTTTACTTGGACCTCTTCCCTGGAATGATAAGGTTTAAGCATGTTGATATGGCATAGTCGTGTTTTTCGTCGGCGCTCAGGTGTGTGTATGATGTAATCGGTGATTGACACCTTATTCTTCACCACATACGGACCTGAGAAACGAGCCGTCAGAGCAGATCCAGGCAAGGGTAGTAATACCAGAACTTGATCACCAGGTTGAAACTGCCGTTCAACCGCTTTCCTGTCAAACCGTGTTTTCATACTCTCCTGGGATGAGGAGAGTGCCTCTTTAGCCAGCAAGACTGCCCGATACAGACGCTCCCTACACTGGGAGACAAAATCCAATATATTAGTCTCTTGAGAGGAATCTGACATAAACCGCTCCTTCAACACTTTAAGGGGGCCACGTACATTATGCCCAAACACCAGTTCAGCTGGGCTGAATCCGAGGGACTCATGTGTAGCATCATGAATTGCAAAGAGAACAAAGGGAAGCCCCTCATCCCAATCCTTCTCTGTATCATGACAGTACTTCCTTAACATCGACTTTAAAGTCTGGTGCCAACGTTCAAGTGCACCTTGGGACTCTGGATGGTATGCACTAGACACAGAGTGCGATATGCCTAAAGACTGCAACGTCTGTTGGAAGGTTTTGGAAAGGAAATTTGTTCCTTGATCAGTTTGCACCACTTTGGGTAACCCAAAGGTAGTGAAAAACTTAGTCAGAGCTTTTGTAATGGTCGGCGCGGTGATCTTCCGCAGGGGAATTGCCTCTGGAAAACGAGTGGTAACACACATCATAGTTAGCAAGAACTGATTACCCGACTTCGTTTTGGGCAGAGGGCCAACACAATCCACAATGACCCGTGCGAATGGCTCACCAACAGCAGGGATAGGTCGTAAGGGGGCCGGAGGCACAACCTGGTTGGGTTTCCCCACCATCTGGCAGGTGCGACAGGTGTTACAGAAACGCCTCACATCAGCTTTCATTCCTGGCCAGAAGAAATGTTTCAACATTCGGTCATACGTCTTCGTAACACCTAGATGACCAGACCATAGATGCTCATGCGCTAATTCTAGCACCTGCTGCCGACACCCAATTGGAACCACTAGCTGTTGAACCGTGCCCCAATCCTCAACTGAATCATCTGATGTTCCCATCCGCGAAACCCATTTACGCATTAACACCCCATCGTCAACACTGAAACACTGTTTCCTACTGCCCTTACAGTCGCCTCCCTTGACTGCGGCAAAACACTTTGATAGGGAAGAATCCCTTTTCTGAGCACTAATTAGTGCTTCACGAGTCAATGACACTGGTATTTCAGAAGCACTAACAAACTCTTTCAACTCCTCACTCTCCTTTGATGTGCAATCTACCAACCCGTCGCCAGGTTGCAACACTTCCTCAGATAACACTGAAGAAAATAAGGAGTCAGACAACTCAACTTCTTGAGCCTGTTTTTAAGCTTGAGCCCTAGTCAAAACACTAACCTTAAACACATCCGGATGGTGATTAACCAGGTCATCAGGTCCAGAGTCATGAAAAGGAACACTAACAACCTCAGGAGCAGGATAAACCTTACCTCCCGCTATGTCGTTCCCCATTATGAAGTCGACACCTTCGATTGGAAAGCAGGGGCGGACAGCAACTGGGAAGAGACCGGTAACCAAATCTGATGTAACATGGATATAATGTAGAGGTGCGGGTACAAAACCCATCCCGATACCTCTTACTATGGTACTTGTCGTACAGGCAGAGGTATCACTCACAGGCAGGACGCTGGCAAGAATGAATGATTGAGAGCCACCCGTGTCTCACAACACGGTGACTGAACGCTGGTCCTCCGACTTTCCGGTGAGAGACACCGATCCGGTAAAGATGAATGGCTTAAAACACTCATCAGGGATGTTTTTATCTCCGGGCCGGCTATCGGAGGACACTGTTTTAATTAAGCCCATTCCCTTCGTCGGCCTGTAAGCTGCCCCAGCTGGTTTCGGACCTGGCACCTGCTGCTTACGCTTCATGGAAACGCAATCTGCAATGAGGTGACCAGGTTTGTGACAGAAGAAGCACTGTCTCTCCGCCATAGGACCTGACAAGGCTGCTCTGGGCTGAGTGATACGAGCGTCATCAGACCTCTGCGAAAAACCACGATGGAAGGGAGGATCTGATTTACTAAAGACACTCTTGTGCATGAGAGCAAACTCCTCCGCCAGTGTAGCAGCCTGCTGTAGTGTAGCTACCTTCTGCTCATTCAGGTAGATCACAGTACGCTCAGTCACACAGTTTTTGAACTCTTCAACCAACATCAGCTCACGCAGTAAAGTATAGTCCTTTGCCTTACAGGATGCACACCATCTGTCGAAGAGGATCTCTTTCTCCCTGGCAAAGGCTATAAAGTTCTGGGTTACCGTTTTCCTGAGACTACGAAAACGCTGCCGGTAAAATAGCGATTTTTACCGTCTCATACACAAGACTGTCTTCCGTGGAGAGAAAAGCACACACTTCCTGAGCCTTACCAGTTAGTTTACACTGCAGGAGTATAGCCCACACATCCTTTGGCCAATGTAGAGCAATGGCAATGTGCTCAAATGCACCAAAGTAGGACTCTATCTCAGTCTCTTGAAACATAGGAACCATTGCCACATTCTTACGAACATCAAAGACGTTATCAGGATCTGACAGTGATCGTCTACCAGAGATAGAAGCGTCGGCTTCACTCTTCTGTAACTCTAACTGGCGCATCCTAACAGCCGTTTCTGACTCCAATTTCGAGCTCTGACTCAAACTCCAACTTCTTTAGTTCCAACTCTCTCCGGAGTTGAAACTCTCGCTCTTCCTTCTTATCCTGCGTCTCCTGCTGAAGACGAGCCACACGCATTTTTACCCAGGCACTTGCCATAGAACCCGGAGAGGTAGAGAGTGGCTCAAACCGTGGCATCGTGTACGGTTTTACCCCATCCCCACTATCCTCTCCCTCTGGAGTAAGACCACCCGGCTGAGGCTCAACCACCCTTTCCTGTCTCTCCTCCGAGGACACCGCTGCCATAGCCCCAGCTATCGCACCAGGTAACTCTTCCAAAACCTGTGAAGCAAGAATTCTCCTCTCTACCAATCCTTGCAAAAGGACCGCTTTCAGTTTTTTCTTAATAAGGGACCTTGACACAGATAGACCATAGTACTCGGCAATGGTACACAAATCATCCTTCCTACAGCCATCAATCTGACTTAAAGTAGGATGAGCCACAAACTCTTCTATGCTAAATACTGCCATATTAGCAGAGGGAAGCTAAGAAGAGCCACAAGCTAGTCATGTAGCTAAGCTACTAACAAATAGTGCAACAACACCAACATGTATATCCACTGAGCTTACTTCCTCTTTCACTAGTGACAAGTGCGATGAGTGTCAATGCTAGGTGCCCACACACACACACCAATTCCAAGCCCAGCCTTATAAAAAAAAAAACTTCCCCAGCTTCTACCTAAATCTACCTGTCTTCTGGAGCTTGCCGGGCTCGAGGCGACTTGAAAGGCTAAACTTCAGCGGCCGGAGCCCTGAAACGCCTACCTCCGTCAGGGAACCAGTCCCCACCCAGGATTCACTCCGAAAACAAAAAAGGTAAAATAACAAATGAGTGCCTGAAGGAAAGACCAATAAAGTCCAGCTGGACACTCCCCTACCTCACTGAGGAAGCCATTTTAACCGTTTAATTAAGACTGAACACCTGGCCAACCAGACAATGACACTCACCACGTAGCCACCACTGCTAATGCTACACCTACAAACCTGAGCTTTCCAATAGAACCAACTATCGAGCTACTCCTTGTCAGATCCCGGACGAGCCCCCACTTGTTACGACCCCAAATAGTATCCAGGGGGATCTGGGGAATAACAAAGAATATTTTTAGGTTCTGGGGGACAAGGAGGAGACACAGACAGAGGTAACGGTAAGCAAAAAAGGTTTATTGATGGGCCACAGAACTAAGAACCACTTTCCCAAAAGAGGAAAGCACAAATCAAAAGAACTAACTCCAAACCAACCAAATACTCCACTACTCAGGACTACTCAGAACTACAACGGCACTCCGTCACTAGCTCCCACACACAAACAATTGTCAACTGCTTGATGGCACAAAAGGCCCTGTGCAGCTGTCTGCTCCCAGCTTATATAGCCCTCAGGTGAGCACAGGTGCACTAAATTTCCTGATTTCCAGGGTTGCAATCAGAAAGGGGGGGGGGGGAAGGTCATCTGGGGAGAGAACACAATGAAACACAAACACAACACAAACACAACACACTAGATCCGTAACATTCATACATAGCTAGCGTAGTACGTGGTAATTAATATACCCGTTAATAAATGATACCGCTAAGTGACGAGCCATATTAAGTATAAATTGACATGGATAATGCCATTTAACCATAAGACTTAATACAGGGTTCGTACAGGTGCTTAAAATGTAAAATCTTTTAAAATGCTGTAATTTTAATGCTGTTTTTCAAGGTCTGAAAAGTGCTTGAATTTTAGTTTAAATGCTTGGCTTATAAAGTGATTGAATTGAATAGTAAAATGTGTACGAACCCTGTAAACAACCCCGACTTAATTCAATATTTTATTCTTGCCTCTCTTTTAAACATTTTAGTGACATGGCATCTGTCGATTGCATCAGCCCTGCAAACCCCGATAATGGACGATGTGGTGGACAGTGGAGACATGCATCCCACACCCCCCACCTTCCAGATGATGTCCCACTCAGAGCCAGAAGAGTCCAGGGTCCTTAGCATCCCATCCAGTCCAGCAGCACCACCAGGGACTCCTGCTCAGTCGATACTGTATATATGTTCTCTGTAAATAGTTATTTCTGCTGATCTTTTGTAAATAGTTCTACATGTTAAGAACACCCACTTGTCAATAGTTATTGTAACTTTGTAAATATTTGTTAATTACACGAAAAATAAATTATTTTCTTGTCACTGAAAAGCAGTTCAAAAGTTGACTTTAGTTGTAAATAAGAAATGGAACAGATAATGTTACAAGGTTATAAGATTTTAATTTAACTATATACAATATTTGGAAAAGAAAATGGAACAATACAATATTTTTAATTAACAATTTAAATTACAAATCAACACAGAACTTAATCGAACAGAAAAAAAACATCCACCACCCCCCAAAAAATTCAACGCCTCTCAACCATTCTCTCCATCCATCCATTTTCTACCGCTTATCCTGTATTTAGGGTCACGGGGGGGCTGGAGCCGATCCCAGCTGTCATTGGGCGAAGGCAGGGTTCACCCTGGACAGGACGCCAGTCTATCACAGGGCCGACATGTAGAGACAGACAACCATTCACGCTCACATTCACACCTATGGGCAATTTAGAGTCACCAATGAACCTATCCCCATCTTGCATGTCTTTGGACTGTGGGAGGAAGCCGGAGAACCCGGAGAGAACCCACGCTTACACGGGGAGAACATGCAAACTCCACACAGAAGGAACCCGGGCCGACCCGGGAATCGAACCCAGGACCCTCTTGCTGTGAGGCGAGAGTGCTACCCACTACACCACCGTGCAGCCGCATTCTCTCCAATAAACTAAAAAGTCTCTCCATCCTCTCTCTTTCTCCTTTCCTCGCTCTCCCTCTGTAACTTCATGTCCTCCCTGATCAAATCCAGCAAGTCATCCGTTTTCCTCTTTCTTGCTGCTGTCGGTGGCCCTGTGTTCTTGGCCTCAACAGGTGGTCGTTCTCATCCCGGACCCGGAGTTTGATCAAATCCTCAGTCTGCTCCTTGCTCTCTACAACAAAACGACATGTAAAGCACATTTCCTGTTATGTGCAAAACGATTGTACGATATAATAACGATATTAACAGTAATAATGATCCTAAGGTTAGCTCTGTATTCAATCCAAACGTTTACAGTTTTACAGCCTAGAAATACAGCGGGGCTCACAACCCATCGTTAACGTTATATATTCAGCTGCGAGAGGAGCGAACTGTAGCCTACACAACTTACGACGAGAACAAATTAACTTAACAGCTCCACGGTTACAATAACATATAAGTTACCATCGGAGCTTGTAACATTTAAAAGTGAAGGGTTTTAGGCTTACGTTACATTTAAAGGCTAACGTTAACTGAGCTCCTCGTATCAACAGCCTTAATCTACATCACGTAGCTGGCCCTACATTCCGGTGGCTACACGTATTAGCATTTTTAACTTCACGCAACACTAAGGCCCCTTGAACGTCCGACGTTAAGCAAAAACCCGTTACTTACATTTAAATTTGTATTCGGCACTGCTGCCGGTGCCGGTGCTGCTGCCGTCTTTGGCCGCCATTGTTGGTTGAACAGCGGTGTCAGACTGGGGGCTGAAGGAGAAGAACTGCCACTGACGTCACTCTCCTGCGCCGCTTGGGATTGCGAATCCAAATTGAATTATGTTACCTTTTTTGCGGGGGTCGGGCATGAAAACGAAAACAATGTCCTCTTTGTTTTCTTTTTAGTTGTGTCACAGAATGAGCAGTCTTGATAAGAAAATGAAAATGCAGTTTTGATTATTTATTACTAATTTTATTTATGAGTCCAATAACGCAGCTATGACCTTGAAATGCAAAAGCCTTTCTGCTAATGCATTTTAATTTTCAAATTTGACATTTCAAATTGAATGTTGGTACCTATTTGCTGGGGCATCTTTTGAAAATGAAATCTTAAATGTCCTTTTCTTTTTCATTTTAATTAAGTTACACAATGAGCAGTCTTGAAGAAGAAAATGAAAATGCAGTTTGGATTATTTATTACTCATTTTATTTATGAGTCAAAAAATACAGCTATATTCTGAAAATGAAAAAGCATTTCTGTTAATCCTATTTAATTTGAATTATGGAACAGATTTGCTTCGATTTGACAGCGTCTGACACTCGCGTTTTGAAGTAAACCTACTGTTTTAAACTCGCACCAAAAGCGTTATGACGCGGACATAAAATCGGTCCAAAAGCGACGGGGAGAATCGGAGCCTCCGCCTCCTCGCCGCCCCTATGCTGTTGATCCTCGGTGTGACCGGCTTTCACACTTTTCCAAAAGTGGAGCGTATGCCCATCTCGCGATCGCGAATGTAGAGTCCGACTCTGCTGCTGCCGTCATCTTCTCCTCAATCACTAGCAGTAAGAGGAAGTAAACATTTGCGCGGATTTATTTCTCCGTGTGGTCGGGACCAGCTGGTCTCTGGCACGACCAGTGGTCCCAACCACTAGGGGCGCTAAAGACACTGGTCCCGACCAGCTCCTCAGTGATCGCGACCAGTAGCTCTGTGGCACGGACCAGCTGGTCTCTGGCACGGCCAGTGGTCACAACCACTAGGGGCGCTAAAGATACTGGTCCCGACCAGCTCCTCAGTGATCTGCCCTGTGGTCCCTGTGGTCTGTGAAGCAGTTTTAGTATTTTCTCCCCTTTACACTCATTTTGGCAGCACTGTTAGCTGGATAAATGGCAGAGATCATAATCTTTTGTCTATAAAATACACTTTATCAGAATTATTATGATTAATATTGTTATTATTATTGATTATGAAGATCCGTGTGGTCGGGACCAGCTGGTCTCTGGCACGGCCAGTGGTCACAACCACTAGGGGCGCTAAAGACACTGGTCTGTCTTGTGGTCCTTGTCATCTGCCTGTTGTCTTACCGAGTGGTCTTTGGAGTAGTTGTACATTTAATACACCTTCTCCCTTTTCTCATTGTGTTGGCAACACTGTGCTGAATAAATGTAAAAATAATTCTTTTGTCTGACAAATATTTTTACTATCAATAGAAATCATAACGGAATAGAAATAACTTTGTCCCCGAGGGGAAATTTGCCTTGGGCACAGTGCTATAATTTGTTGCTTCACAGAAACGACACAAAAAACAATTATAAAAACATCTCAAAATATGGAACACAATACATTTCAACAGTTTAGTTGTTCAACAGCTTGGTTGAAGTCAGGAAAAATGATAACTTCAGTCTGGCACACAGAGTCTTCTTCCGGATTACAGAGTAACAATGATTAAATTATTAGTCATAGGACTACTACTATCGATTATGCAGGTTCGTGTCTTCCTGACTGGTTTAAACTTTACCAATGTGTTGCATTTTAGCTTGTCACATTACCCTTTGTATCAAATCTTGATCTAGAAACTAATGTCAATTAAATGTAGTGGAGGAAAAAAAATGTAGAGTTGAGTGACAAAACAGCAAACGGAAATACAAAAATGTAAAAGTTTAATTAAATACAACTTAAGTAGCCAACAGTACAGTAACAAAAGAGTAAGTTGAATTGCCTTGATCGTTCCAGCACCTGATTACTCAATGATTGTTCCAAGTATTTTTTCATCATGATATCTGGAAAACCCCTCCAATCTCACCAGGATGTCAATTGTGGTCTGCATAAAAGAAAACATTTTAGTTCAGAGGGGTATTCCATCAAACTAGCTAAGCGCAAAGCCGGGCTAATTTCGATAAGCCTCGCTACCTTTAGAGGGGTGATGCACCTGCCCTTGAATGTGGGCATCGCAGGTTCACATCCCAGCGAGAATATCTCATGTGTGTTTTTTTCTTTTTTTTTGCCTGTATAATTGTCTTTAGATCAGAGAATTAGACCAACATTTTACCTTAACTATGATAAATATGTCATACAATTTCCCCCGAACCCAAATATAACTTGCAAAAACATGATAGATATAATAGCATGTTATAGATCCCAATGACAAAGGCATTGCTGCATGCAATTTTCAGCCACATAAATTCCTTTCAGGTGAGTTCATTAATAGATTCATTGAATGTATTCATTAAATTGTTGAGATAAATGAGTTGGTCAAAGTAGATGCATTTACTAGGCCTATCCAAAAAAAAGAGAGAAAGAGAGAAAGAGAGAGTGTTCCGGCCAAAGAAAGAAAAAGAAACGACTATGGTCAGGAATTGAACCGTGGGCAGCCGCATGTAAAGCCGGCGCATTACCTCTACACTATCCTCACATTAGAGAAATGTAGTCAGTGTTATATTAGAACATGTTACTCTTAACGGTACTTCCGTATTAAATCGCTCGGCAATTCTTGCCCAAGCAGCCTCTCAATTTTTATTTATCACTACAGTATTCCCTTTTTTGGTTATGATGGGTTTGTACTCCTCATACAGTTCCATCAATAATTTTTGCTGTGGGCTTTTCTGCCATTTTCTCGATGATTCGACATTCACGGTTCTGGTCTGGCTTCATATCCCATGAACGGCGTAACACAAGACAACTTTAACCTGGCTTGAATAAGCCTCAACAAGGCGCGGCTGAAATGCGTTAATGGAATGGGTTTAGCCGCAAGTGGAAGTTGGCGTTAGTTCTAACCAGGCTTAACCAGGTAAGTGCCGCTTTAATTAGCGAGTTTGGTGGAATACCCCTCAGGACAACATAGGAAAAAAACAAACAAACAAGAGGACACATTACCAGCTTCATTAATGTTAAATTAACAGATGTAATTATATGTATCGGTGATCAAGTAACAGTAAGCTACATTCCGTTAGAATGGTGACATTTATGGATACCTTTATGTCTTTGTTCAACTAAAATTGGAACATACCTCTGGCACCATGACATCAATGATGAAGTTGATGTTTGGGAGGAGGCTGTAATCCAACGACAATGTTGGCTTTATCACATCAATGAGATCATTCATCTGTTGGACATAGTAAGGGTAAATAAACATTTATTCATACACTGACAAAATTACCACTTTCAAGAAATTACTTTAAGAAAATATTACTTACGTGTTTCTCATTGAAACATATTGGCTTTCCGTTAAGGATCGTTTTCAGGGCACGGTGTCCCCCAGGGTTTTGCCAAAGGAACATCCGGTTTGATTTCCTCTCCCCACTGTCCAGCATTTCTTTCAGTTCCTTTAAGAATGACATCTGTTAAGAACACTGGTTTGGCATTTACCATTTATAAATAACTAGAATAAACAATACACACCTTTATTCTTTCCTTGGAAATGAGGCCTTCTACCCCTTTGTTCTCTAGGCAGGTCAAAGTACTGCAAAGTACATAAAAACAAGCAGCAATACAGCACAGTACAATGTCACATTTGTCAAAGAATGGTTGTTGTATTCCTTGTTCATTATTATTAATTAATAAGTTACATTTCATGATGGCTGAATGGTTCAGATGGTTAAAAAAATGCAGTTAAAAGCAATGTTAGGTTAATTTCAAAGACATGAATTCATGTTGTTTGATGTTGCACTTTTAGACCACAAGTGATAGAAGATGAATAGAATGTTTATGTACTGCCATTTGACAGTATAAAAAACAAACAAGATCCCATGATGCCCTGCTTCAGTTTTTATACAAGCTGCAGCTAAATTCCCACAGCAGTTACTGCCATGCATATTGGTGTTTGATTAAATTAGTAGGAGAAGGGTGAAGATTGGTCAAACCTGGTGAAGGCGTATGGCTCAGGCAGGTCACACCCACATGTGAAAATGCCTGACTGACTGGGCTCATAACAGGCACAGTCTTTGTGCAGCCAGCCATTGCATGTCTCACATTTCACCCAGTCCTCCTTCTGCACATGTGGATACAACGGCCTACATTTCAAAAGACACGACAGTTGAGATCCAGATGCTACATTGATCCTACACTACCAACATTTTGTTGAACTGTACAAAGCTTAAGATTTTAAGATATTTCTCTTCCTGATGCAATATAGCCAATAGGTGCACAAGGTCAGCTCCAAGCTGTGAATCTGGTACTTGGTGCATTGTTTTAACAACTCTAATACTACTGTACCTTGACTGCCCCTTTCCAGTGCTGTCGTAGTAATTGCAGGCATGAATTGCCTCTGCCATGCAAGACTCGCGCACTTTCTTCCCCTAGAAAAAAAATAATATTTGTACTGTTCAAGATTTACATGCAACTTATTTCATAGCCTGCCTATATTATCAGTCGCCTAGTGTCTTGTGATTTTTACATCACCTTAGGAACAGAATCGGCAATCAAGCAGGCTGCGTGATACATCCTGAGATGCCCCAACTGTACTTGGTTCAAGGGTTCATTCGTCATGTCTGTCCCTTTGATATCAAGCTCAGCTGCCTGAAGTGACCGACATAAACAACCAATGTTTGTACAATATGAAGTTAATCTATGTAATAACCTTACCATCTTTTTAAACAATAGCAATTCCTAAATATAATTTGACAATACCAAGAAGGGGTAGGCCAAATCATTTTTTCCCCCCTTTTACAAAACAATATTTACCGTGCAGACGAAGACACCACAGTTGACGCCATCTTTCTGTCTCCACTGCTCTGGATATGAAATGGACCATTCCTTCAGCCTCCATGTGTTTTGAAATGCAAGGCTAAAAACAGATGCATCATTCTGTGTTATGTTTTTCATATAATGTCACAGTTTATTAGAATAAGTGTTTACATACCTTAGCATGTCCATATCAGCTGGAGAAATCAAGGTGTACTTTTCAAGGGAATCGTAGACTCTGATTTCTGTTTTTGAGCCATCAAATACCTGTCAACACAATGGCCAGTATAAGTATCTTGCAGTCCACTACATGCAAATAAAAATTACTAAAGCCTTTTTATGGTTATCCATGGTGGCTCAGTGGGCTACGCGCATAGCATAATTGTGATGTCATGTTTTAATCTGGCCCTGGACATTCCCACCTTCTATCCTGTCCCCGAAAAGTCTTGAGAAAAAACCCTCTCAATTTCACAGCAGTACTTACCCACAGAATGAAATGATTACCAGTCTCTGGAGTGTGATGGCCAACAACCCGTGCAAACAGAACCTTCAAGTCTTGCTTTAAGCCCTTGAACAAAAATTATTTAATACCAAATTACAGCTGCAACACTGAGGAATGTTGATGTTTTCTTCTGTTACTCTGTCAAAATTAAAGTTATTAGTAGTTGTGACAATATTTTATTTCTCTAAGATTAAGCAAAAGAATATGCAAATAAAACGTATGCATACCTGGATGCAATCCAAATGGCGGGAGCTGATTGATTCCCCATTGATCCAGTTCCTCCACCAAGCCGTGAAATGAAATGTTTGCAAAGTACACACCTGTAAAAAGAGCAATGGCTTTTGGGTAGCTGCACACCGTTTCTGTATGTCCTATCTAGGGGCCGATCTACCGGGGTGGCATAGGGTGGCAAATGCCACCCTAAAAGAAAGCCTTGCCACCCCTGCTGCCACCCCAGTTGGCAGCAACGAATTCAAAGAAAAGTTATGTCCAATTTGACATTTACGAGCGCAAATTTCCAATGTCCGACTGCAGTGAATGCAGCACGAGTTTACGTCAGAGCAGCAAGACGCTGCTTTGTTTAGAAAAGAGTGAGTGGCGGAGATTCGCGAAGCGAGGGAAGGTACGTGTCTACAGGCAGCGGTGTTTCCCCGCGTCCCATTCATTGTCTATGTGAAAAGCCGTGCAATGCATTCTGGTAGCGTTGCGGTGAATGTCGAGAGACGGCGCGCGAGTTGGCCGCTCCTCATTTGCATAACGTTGAAGTCGAATCTACTTTATGCTAATCAGAGGCGCTGGGCTCGACTCGCCGTCTCGCAAACACTCGCGAAAATCTTCTAAACTGAATGTTGTCGATCTAAAATAAAGACAGATTCAGCAACTGCATAGCTTATTTCTCGCTTAAAATGTTTTCAGAAACACCTTTCGGTGAACTATTTTCGTAAAATAAGAGAAAGTTCCCAAACGAGCCGCCATGTTTGTCTGCGTGAACTCCGGAGCAGAGAGGACAGCTGTGAAAGTGATCGTCCAATCAGGTGCAGCCATGAAGTGTACGCGTGATTGTATGAAGGAGAGCGCCTGTCAATCATCCTCTAGTGGCAGCCCACCAAGCGTGCAATACTGGGAAGCGGCGCGTCCACTCGCGTTTAAAATCGCCCCTGTGGACACGTACCTGGAGCCAGGGGTGCAGTCGAATAGTCAAAAAATAAGGTCCTAACTCCTATTCCTAACTCCTATTCCTTGACCTCTGGGGAAAACGTCACGGGGTTAAGGAAAGGGGATAGGAGAACACAAAAGGACTTAGGAAAAGTCGGCCGCGGTGCTCAGAGAATCCGACCGGACTTTCACTAAGCTACGTCATTATAACGCGGCCGCTGATGATCGACAGCTGATGATCGGCACCCGCGATTGACGTGTGTCTGCGCTGGAGAAACTACAATAATGGACTACAAAAAGCGCATCGTCCACTTCTCCCCATGTTGGTTTTATAAACAGCTGGTTCACTGACCGGCTTCAGGTCCAGCAGCTCCTCCTTCCTGTTTGACCGTTTGCTGTATTTACATTTTATTTGTGGTTTTAGTTTCGTTTTTGTCAAGTTTGTAACATGATTGAAATAAATAAAAAATACCATTCAATTATTATCACTGACCACACACATTTATCAACACTATTCCAATTACTATATGTCTGCATGAAAGTAATTGTTAAATATGCAAATACACATATCGTTTGTTTTCATGATCGGCCGACGTGTGCGGCACTTTAAATGTTGCTCTCGCAAAGAATTGTGGGTCGGCGTAATCTCCTTTCCTTTCGCATAGGAAGGTCCGTTGCATCCTATGCTAAAGGAGCTCTGAAAGGAAGCATTGGAGCTCCTTTCCTTTGCATTTAGAGAATCCGAACGGCTCTTATCATGGCGGCCACTTGTTTACTTCCGGGTCACTTCTTCAGTTAGGAACCTTCCTAAGCAAAAAAGACTATTTGACTGCACCCCAGGAGTCGCAAGGAAAGGAGGAAAGAGGTAAAAAACTGATTAACTATCTATCACAAAATGAAATAATAATGAAAGCACAGTGCTAGTATAGTTGCGATGCTGATTTTGAGATGATAAAAATCAGGTTGAAGAACGTTATTTCGCTAACTATACATGTAATGTTAGCTAGGTCTGACGTTAGTTCTGTGTAAAGTAGGCTAAGAAAGCTAATATTGATTCAACGTCTGTCAAGGAAAACATTGTACTAAACTTACTTTGAATCTTACAGAAATGAAGAGATAGGTAGCATATTTAGTTTTTTCTCACCAAGAAAAATAGAAAATGAACTGAGCAAGGTAGACGGAGGAGATGAGGTGGAAGGAGAGAGAAAAGAGGTGGAAGGAGAGAGAAGACGAATACGAGGTGGAAGGAGAGAGAGAAGGGCAACAGAAAGGTGCCAGAGATAGAATACAAGGCCAAGGCGACCAGGGACAGGAGAAGGTGGGAGAACACCACAGCGGTCAAGATATGGAGGAGGGAGAGCATAAATGTAATGTAAATGGCAGCCTGTGCCCTTATGTAGTGTGTACATACTATTTCTCATCAAACTGTGATAACTGTGAGTAAATTCAGTATATATACACGTCTGCCATATGTTGCCACCCCTTAAAAATTCCTGCCCCCCTCTCGCCACCCCATACATATTTTTCTAGATCCGCCCCTGGTCCTATCCATAACAAAGACAAATTACAATAAAACTTACATTCTCCAGAGGTCTTGCCAGCTGGAGAACTCTTGCATTCACTGCCTGTAAAGAAACAAGTAAAGCTGTCACTGTCACGACTAAAGGTAAAACAAAATGGAGGACCCAAGCGCAGACACACAAGGAGGCAGGGAATGGGGAAACAAAAAGCAAGCTTTATTAACACAAGAGACACAACACAAAAATCAAGGGATCCTAGACCCACAAGCAAACAAGACAAAATGCAAGTAGCAACTAAATAGCTCAAAAGGCAAAGTACAAAGAAAAAGCAAAGTTCAAATCAAAACGAGAAGTAAGAAACCAAAAAAAGGATACACCAGGAACAGACAGACTGACGGAAAAACAGGGGAAATCACAGACAGAGGCTGAAGGATGACTGAACGAACTGACAAACACATGAAGGAGAACAAAGACTATATACACAGACACCAACGTGGGGATCAGGAACAGGTGGAGTGAGGAGGGAAGAGGAACAGGTGAGGAAACGAGTGGTAACGTACTGGGAGGGAAAACACAGGAGGAACTGAAAAGCAAGAAGAGTCACACAAGGGTAAAACTACAAAGTAAAACAGGAAACAGAAACAAACAGACACAGAACCATGATAGTCACTATGTAAAACTTTGGTGTAATGATACATCACATTCTTTCATGTCTACTTACATCATCTGTAAGCCATGGATATGAGGTGTGGAGGTCATCTTCTAGGAGAGGTTGTGGGCAAATACTTAAAAGGTCAGCCAGATAAACTAATGCCCGGTCCACCTGAACAATGGCATAGTCCGTTGCTGGTGCCTTGTACAGCTCAAGCAGTTTTGCCTTTTTTGAGGGAGGGGTGCAAAGATTTAAACAGAAATCACTGTTACACATTAAGATTACAAATGCATTACATTTGATGTATAAATCCTAAGTAACAAGGCCTGTGCCATTAGCATCAGGTTGTTGAGGGTTAACATCCCATCCTAGCAGGAATCACCTCTACAATATTAAATAAAGTTACCCAGCCAGCCATATTTAAAGTCTGAGAAAAAAGACCGCGATTGGCATAAATTATCTTGTTCTACAAGATAATAATAATAAATTATTTTCATTGTAAGGAATGAATTTATGGGTTTATTGACATTTTTTTCATTTGTAGGTTTGCATTTGTCACAGGCCAATTACAGGCAAATGCTCAGCAACAAAAATGGATTGGACTATATGCCAAGCAGTCCACACTGATTTAACATACAAACAAAAATACAATTTTTGAACACAATTTTTTAATTACCTTCTGCTCTTCCTGGATTGGGAACTGCCCTATTGAGAAGCCCTTTTTGGCCACACTTTGCTCATTGTGTTGTACTGTCATTTCCACATCCACATTTCCTCCTGGGGCAGACACCTCTGAAGACATAAAAAAACCCAACATTACCACAATTTAGTATGAACATTCATATTGTCACAATGTGGAGAGGTCTGGACTCAAATGGGGGGGGGGGGGGGGGGGGGGACTTGACAGGAAGACAGGGGAAAGACAAGGACAACAAAATAAAAGAGGAAATAAATGATACAAGAGACGCACACCGTGACACGTATGTGCTTTATGACAATTTGTCACACAATTACCTGTACTTGAAAGCCTCAACTGTCCATCTGGCACAATTTGAAGATTTTCCTTGGTTTGTGTCTCCATTTTTTTGATGAATTTCTGATTTATGTTGTCGTTGTGCAAATGGAAGACCAACCTTGTACAAAACAAGAAATGTGTCTCCTTCATTTGACAGAGGAAGTATCGGTCAAAGGACAGCTCTCTGTTTTTTTGTTCTGCCTCTGAGGAATTGACAAAACTGCACAAATCAGGAACAAGGTTGAGGCTGCGGAGTAGTTCCTCCGGCCGGGTTTGATTTTTTTGATGGAAGCGGTCATACAAAGAGTACCGCTCAGCAGAGCCTGTGATGGGATGTGGCCTTTGCAAATGTTCAGGATTTGCATCATTTTGGGGGTTGGTGTTATTCCTCCTGTACAGAAGATTTTTCATCCAAGGAAGATTTACTTTTAGACTTTTATCTTGTGCTGCCTGTATTTTTTTTTTCTTGGCGAGCAAAGTCTTCCATCGTTTGGATTAAAAAAACTCTGCTTTGTCCTGAAGAACAAGTATTTGAATTTGCAAAACATTATCATAGTCATATTCAGTTGTATACTTGCAGGTGAAGTCAAAGGAAAAGCACTAAAGACAGTACATAAAGATGCATATCTATCAAAATCTGTTATAGTGATAACCACATTTCCATTAAATAAAGTAACACTGGTGGATGTAAAAAAAAATGAGTATATATGTATGTCCTTACCCCCTGTTTTCTGCAGCTTAGCAAACATTTTTGGATAAATATCCTTGTAGAGGAGCATTTCCTCAAGTAGGTTGATCAGATCAGTCTCAGATCCCTCAGTGGGAACACCCAGATCAGAGCAAGCTTTAATTAGCTCACTCTTGCTTGCCTGTAGGTGGCATAATACAGAAAGAGAAGCACAATAGAATTTAAGAGTTGAATGTGAATGCTACCTGCAGCAGCACAAAGCAATGTGTAACAGAGAAAATAAGCAGAATAAATTACCACTGATTTAAAAATATAAATCACCTTCTTTGATTCCATCAACCGAAGAAGCTCATCCTCATTGATTCGTCGATCTTTCTGCGTTTTGGGGTCGGTTGTTGGCTTTCTATTGAAACCTTTCAGGATCTCAGTCTTAGGTAGCACATCCCCAACTCTAGTAGCTGGTCCCATCCACGGCACAAAAGAGGAGTGTGTCAACTCCGCTGAATACGGGGTGGTCGGTTTTCAACTCTTAAACAGATGGAAAGGTATGTTTCATAATTTAATAATGTCATTACTTCCAATTTTTTCAATGTCACATTCCTTGTTCTTTATTGCTAGGTCGCCATTTGAAATGTCGTACAATAACAAACCTTCGCAGATGCCACTGGCTATAATTTCTTTTTCCAGTTGGCCCCACTTTGAGGTGATGTTGACTGAAAGAGCTTCACCCTTGACATCTTTGGTAGCTGGCCTCTTCAGTTTGGTCACTAGTTATAGAAGAAGAGTAGTAGTTAAAAATAAATGTAAAAGTCAGGTCATACAATTTTCCAGGAATACTTTTGAAATGAGCTGAATTGTCTAAACTGATTTTTAGCCGAATTACTTTTAAAGAAAGAGGTCATTATAGTGTTTAACCCTTCACCCAACAATACATATGTATAGAAACAACTGTTGGTATTTAGAGTATAAAACAGATTGATACTGTCACGCTCTCTGAGTTCCATAGTAACAGCTATGAGTAGAAAATACATTTCTACAAGCCTCAAAAAATCTTACATAAATTATGTTTTTTTTTAGCACTCAGTTTGTATTACTAAGTACTCACATACCTGGCACATCAAAAGACAGCTTCCAGTTGGCATCTGCTATTACCATTGGGGGATGGTGGCCACATTTGTAGCAAAAGAAATCATACTTATAAGCAGTAAGTGCAGAGTAGTGAAAAAATGCCCTCCGGATGGTGTTGTGGTGGATTGTCATATTCAGTTGATGCTCCATAGCACTGATGAATCTTCCAACAGCTGTGTGGGTCTGTTAAAAGATCAAGCAATTAGTTGTTCTATACTTCTATAGACTCTACAAATTAGTGCTATTTTATGTTTCTTATTGAATGAAAAATGACTATATTACCCTCAGTAAATTTGTCAAGAAAGAACATAACTGAAGGGTCAGAAACACTTTGTTATTGTAGTTGTGGAAGCCTGTCAAGTAATTCTGAAACCTGACAGGTGTTCTGCAGACAGGGCACGTTTTGATGTAGACATGGACACCTAAAAGGGAAACATAAATTGTTACAGGATATAGTGGATTTGTTTGTATATATGAGCCCTACTTCTATCAACTGCGGTGCCTGCAGAGACCAAAGGTATGCTATTAGTCAGTTCAAAAAAATATAAAAACAGTAATTTCAGCAGACAAACCTTTTTGAACAGTAAGAAGCATTTTTGGTGACACATTTCTCCTCGGACAAGTCTGGTGGTGTAGGACCTGGACAGTACGGGCACTTGGTTTCCTCAGGTGAGAACTTCTGTGGGATGTTTGCTGTGTTATTTTGCAACTCCCCTGGTAGTTTGGGAGGCATACTTTTGCAGTTACACAAGTATTCTACCATTCTTTTAATCTGTTCTGAACTAATTTGATTTTCACTTTCAAAATGGCCTGGCTCCATATCTTCACTGTAGAGATCGTTGTCAGTGTCACTACTGAAGTCCACGTCCCTGTCCTTGTCACTGTCACGTAGGAGGTGTCGTCTTTCCTGGAAGGTCCAACACATCGAGACATAAATGTGGACACACATTCTTCTCTTTGTGCCTTTGCAGCGACATGTCCACTTTCTACTTCGAGTGTCCAGTGTCACTCTTGTTCTGCCAAAATGACACCAACTGTCAACTTTTGATGTGTACACAGAAAAGTTTACTTTACTGCCTGTATATCCGTGTTCATAAAAAAAAAACAGGATATACACACATGAACTTAATCACCAACCGTTTCCTTCATTTCATTGGTTTAGTGGAAGTGATCATGCATGGCATGGCATGGCCATGGCATGATCGAAAAGCCAACTGAAAATGAATCTTCAGTTCTCTCCAATAAGGAGTTAGGCTAAGTGGTGCTGATAGATTGACAAGGACCTGCATAATTGAAAGTACTACTCATACAACTACGACTAATAATAATAATTTAATCATTGTTATTATGATTTCTATTCATAAAAGTGATCAATAACATTGGATAGACAAACGATTATGGCTTCTCACATTTAGGCTATTCTGCTAACACAGTGAGAAAAGGGAAAAGTTGTATTAAAAATAAATACAAACAAACAAACACTTCACAGATCACTCAGCTGGTCCAAACAACAGAACAGATCACAGAGCAGCTGGTCACAACCACTGTGCCACTGGTCAGGACCAGTGTCTTTAGCGCCCCTAGTGGTTGTGACCACTGGCCGTGCCAGAGACCAGCTGGTCCCGACCACACAGATCTTCATAATCAATAATAATAATAACAATATTAATCATAATAATTCTGATAAAGTGTATTTTATAGACAAAAGATTATGATCTCTGCCATTTATCCAGCTAACAGTGCTGCCAAAACGAGTGTAAAGGGCAGAAAATACTAAAGCTGCTTCACAGACCACAGGGACCACAGGGCAGATCACTGAGGAGCTGGTCAGGACCAGTGTCTTTAGCGCCCCTAGTGGTTGTGACCACTGGCCGTGCCAGAGACCAGCTGGTCCCGACCACACGGATCTTCATAATCAATAATAATAACAATATTAATCATAATAATTCTGATAAAGTGTATTTTATAGACAAAAGATTATGATCTCTGACATTTATCCAGCTAACAGTGCTGCCAAAACGAGTGTAAAGGGCAGAAAATACTAAAGCTGCTTCACAGACCACAGGGACCACAGGGCAGATCACTGAGGAGCTGGTCAGGACCAGTGTCTTTAGCGCCCCTAGTGGTTGTGACCACTGGCCGTGCCAGAGACCAGCTGGTCCCGACCACACGGATCTTCATAATCAATAATAATAACAATATTAATCATAATAATTCTGATAAAGTGTATTTTATAGACAAAAGATTATGATCTCTGACATTTATCCAGCTAACAGTGCTGCCAAAACGAGTGTAAAGGGGAGAAAATACTAAAGCTGCTTCACAGACCACAGGGACCACAGGGCAGATCACTGAGGAGCTGGTCGGGACCAGTGTCTTTAGCGCCCCTAGTGGTTGTGACCACTGGTCCGTGCCAGAGACCAGCTGGTCCGTGCCACAGACCTACTGGTCGCGACCACTGTCTTTAGCGCCCCTAGTGGTTGTGACCACTGGTCCGTGCCAGAGACCATGGTCCCTGGACAGACCACGGAATCGGCTACAACCCCTTCTCCCATTTAATATGTCACCATTTGTATCAATACCAGCAGTTTGTAAGAAATTGGTCAGTAATTGATATGTGATATTTTGGTTCTCAGAATTCACCAAATTGATGCATTACAATTAAATTATTCATAATTTTCTCCCGGGGTGTGGTCATGCCCCGGACCCCCCTAGAGGATCACGAGCCCCCCCCCACCATAGTCTCCAAAAATCCTGTGGGAAACACTGCAAACCCATTTGTAATCGGGACAAAAAACTTAAAGTTAGAGGCAAAAAAACACAAAAAAACCCCACTTGCACACACTTTAATCTGTATTCTGTACAAGTTCAATTCAAGAATTTTTATGCATTTTCTGAGTCGTTCACCTTTATTTTAGGCACAAACTATTTTGGCTGGTAAAAAAACACTGGCAGGTGGATTTCAAAATCCCCCTGCCACCGTGGCTGGTGGCCAAAAAAGTTAACTTCAGGCCCTGATCCTCTCCACCACACACTAGTCAAGACAGCGTAGCACCTTCTCCAGCAGGCTGCATCTGCTGTTGTAACAACAGATACAGGAAATCTTTCCCACCACAAGCCATCACATTCCATAACAACTTCCCACCTCTGTCTGACAGAGAAAACTCAGAACTCTATTTTCACAGTAATAGGTATTGTTTATTTCTTGTATAGTTTATAATTGTTTATTGTACATTTTGCACTGTATTTACACACTATATATTATTTTTATATTTATGTTTTAGTTATAGTTACAGTGTTATAGTACAGAGTGTTTATTGTTGACCCACTGCTCCTCATCTCATCTTCATCTTCAACCGCTTATCTGGTGTCGGGTCGCGGGGGCAGCAGATTTAGCAGGGGACCCCAAACTTCCCTTTCCCCTTTGCCACATCAGCCAACTCTGACTGGGGGATCCAGATTTTGCTTCTGAGTGATAATGCCACAGAACGGCATCTTGCTTCATTTGGATTGGCATCAAATGTATAGATCGCTTCAGCAAGCTTTTCTAAAATACCATGTCTCTTGGCACATTAAGGTATGTTTGGTCTCATAGAAACGCAAGAGTAGTCTGTCTCAGTCTGAATTCTACATCAACTGAGAAATTTGGAATGTCAAAAGCCTATGGCCATCGCTCTGTTCTTGTTGATGGTGATGAGCTGTGTGCGGACTGAACCTCATCAGTATCATCTTGAGACATTGGAGGCATCAGGCATGCTGGTGGTGGAGGCAGGCACCGGTGTTATTCTTGCTAAATTGCTATAGTTTAAGTGTGTCGTGATCCGTTTACATATGAACGTTATGTAACCAGGTGGTAAAACTAAGCATGTTCATATTTCCACTTGGGATATTAAATACAGAAGAAATGCAGAGTCAGTTGCAAGAGTTTACCAGATTGAAAGATGAGCTTACCAGGTCCAAACAAGTGTTCAGAAGGAAAATAATAACCTTGCACCCACACATTCATACATCTATGTTCCAAGAGAACATCACATCCAAGCATTTAGTGGGGAGGGTGGGTTAGATGGGAGATCTGTGGAAGAGTTTATCAAGGTTGAAAGGGTTTTAAGGTCCAGAGAGCAGCTGCTAGCAGAACAGTGTGACTACATACATCTCTTCTACGTGGTCCTAGTTTAGAAGAAGTTAGACTGTGCATGAAGGGCCAGTCTGTGGGATGTAGTAATTTATCATATTATTTGATAAACACTTCTGGAAAAGCGCAGCACCACACAGCTTTTGCAGACCCTTTACCACTGTAAACACCTCTGTGATTACTCCCATGCACTGTCCCACTGTTTTGAGCTTTTGAGTAATAAAGCAGTCTGCAGGTTCAATAGCTAATGAGGAAACGGTTCTTAGGGATCAGTTCATTGAGGGTTTAGGGGTTCTGCCCTTCGGTGTGAACTCTGGAAGATGGTTAGGGACAAACCAGGTTCCATCCTTTTAGATGTGAGGGACAAAGCCCTCCTGTAGGAGATGGGGGACTGGAGTGAGCAGCCATGTTAAGTCTGAGGTTGCAGAAACATAGAGCTCCACTATTAAATCAAACAATGTCCAATGTATGGTATATGATGATGTTCAAAGAACAGTAGCCTATCAGGAAAAGCAACAAGCAGAGTTAGCCAAATCACTAGCTGAGCTGACTAGTGCTGTAAGTGAACGGAGTAGACGGAGCACACAACTGGCATTTCAGCCTCAGCATCAAGCCAAACAACTCAAGGGGAAGCAGTGGGCTCATCAAAAGACACAAAAGAGAGAAGTAAATCTTAGAGAATGTAGTCGGGGAATGCAAAACTGTTGAGGTGAAACTCCGGGGTGTTACAGTAGTGGAGCAGATAAGTGCTACAATCTTTCAATTTGTGATACAAGCGTGAAAATTGGCATGAGCAGTCTCCATGGATCTGGAACTGCAGCAAATGCATTAGAAATACCTGATATATAGGCTATGTGGAGTTTGAGCCATGGGACTATCCCAAGAAAAGGTCAAAGAAAGATTCTGCACACTATTCCTCTGTTCCAAGTCTCATAGGGATGAACCATGAATCATCAAAAAATGCAGAGAGTTCATATACAGAGTTTGACACTACACAGCAGAGTGGGCTCGACTCACACTGGAGAGAGGCTTTTCATCTTCATCATGCTCTAAATGATGCAGACAGGCTCTCTTTTGCTAGAGTAGCTGGTAAGGATGTAGTCCATGCATTTATTGTTGCTGGAGCCTGTGGGTACAGCTGTGCCTGAAGGTTTGGTTGTTGTGCCTACTTTGGTTTCTTCTGAGAGTCACATTTTCCCTGTGCAAGTCATGAACCTGTCTGATGAAGATATCTGGCTGAGGCCACGGACAAGTTTAGGTTTTTTGTTTTGACTTGTGGATAATGAGAAAAGTGATGAGCTTTGCGAAGTACAGTTTAGAAAAATATCCGATACTGAACAAATTAGTACTGACAAATGCCATGAAACGTCTGCAGATGTACAGTCTATCCTAACTGAGCTAAATGTAGGTGGTAGACAGAACAGCAAGCACAGTTGGCTTTGTTGTTGCAGCAGTACTCTTTTGTGTTTGCATTAGAAGATGAAGACTTTGGTTACACTGACAAAGTACAACATGAGGTCCATCTTATAGATGACATACCTGTGACACAGCCGTACAGACGCATCACACCCACACAGTATAGTAAGGTCAGGGAACATATTGGCAAGCTGTTAAAAAAATTCAAGAAATCACCAGTGCTTATGCTTCGCTGAAAGTACTTGTGAGAAAGGCAGATGGCAGTCTGAGTGTCGAAGTGTCGATTACCGAAAATAAACTAAAGAAATTGCATTTCCTCTTCCTAGGATAGATGAGAGTTTTGATTCACTGAGGGGTTCCATGCCTGAGAGGGATAGGGCTCACTCACACCAGGGCCATTCGTTCCGTACCGTGCCTCGGAACGATTGCCCCCCCACAGGGGGGCCCCAGCCGGTTTGCATTCACACTGCTCCAGTCCATGTTGTTGATGTTGTTTTCAAAAAGCACCGTCTCAAAGTCATCACAATAGAGGACAACACAGACAACATGACTGAAACTTTACTGACAATTCCCGTCTGCATATATTTCTAGTAAACACTCGACTTGAATCAGCGCATGTTACCGTGAGCACGAGCGAGCGGCCACGAGCGGGGAGCGGATTTTTGACAGAAACACAGCAGCATTTTTATTATAAAAGTACCGGTCCGGTTCCGCTCTGGTACCGGTCTGTCCTGAGACTGGCAGACAGGTCTTAATGTGAAGCCACAGAAGTGTGCTTTTCCACAGCAGTCAGTTAAAGATTAAAGATTACTAAACGGCATCCTGCCTGAGTTCATAGCGGAGGGAATGTTCCCATTCATTGTCTATGTTAGAAGCCGTGTAATGCCGGCGCGGAGCGGGGAGTTTCCAGAGACGGCGCGCGCCTCCCGCAAACTCTCGAAAAACTTTCAAACTGAGCGTTGTCGATCTAAAATAAAGACAGATTCAGCAACTGCATAGCTTATTTCTCGCTTAAAATATTTTCAGAAACACATAGAGGGGAGGGGTATATGTGTGTGTGTGTGTGTGTGTGTGTGGGGGGGGTTCAAACCTTTCAAATTGTAGAATACAGCTTTAAGTTTTTGGGCCATCAGGTGTCAGCAGCAGGTGTAGGGACTGACTCCTTCAAGGCCTTTGCTGTTACAGTTTTTGCCCATTGCTTGAACACATTTTGCAAAACTTCACTCATTGTGTCAAAACTCTACACAAAAGAAAATAAGACACAACACTGGGAAATAAACCATTCACATCCATGTCAAATAGAAACTCTGCTATCGAAACCTAAACTCTGCTATGAAAACCTAGCAATCCTCTGTCAAAACGTCACGGATGACAAAATGATACACACTTGCATCATATGAATACCCTTTCAGATCAGCAGCAACACACTAGTCTACTTTATATAAAACACAGCAGTCTTTAATTTTCACTGTTTTTAGGCACGTTTTCACAACAACCAAAAAAGCAAATACTCAATACAGTATATTGCAGTACTGTACTTCACAGTAGTGTAAATTAAATAAAAAATAAAACAAAAATAATTGGTTGGTTTATGGTGGGCCTTTTGAGACTGCAATAACAACAAAGGTCAGTAGGTGGCAAGTAGTACTCCATCTCACTCCAACATGGTAGTAACACATTTAGGATACTTTCGATATCAAGTTTTGCTGCTAAGCTTTGTCCTTGACAGGTTACAAGATGACCTACAATCACAAGATGACATGTTATAAGGGAATGTGAAGATTTGATTCACAACCATTCAGTTGAGGGTATATGAAAAAGGACATTGATTCACTTTTTAAACAGAATATGGACCATTTTCACCATTTATTTTGTAAACAACAAGTGCAACAGTGAACTTTAGATAATACTGTAATTCTATATTGCAACATTTCCATAATTAATTTGTTCAAAATAAAAAATGGTAAATTAAATACTAGGAAATGGATAGAAAATAGAAAATATTTCAATAAAATAATTATTCAATTAACAACCAAAACATTAAAATGCTCCAAGAACTGGTAACTTAAATGTTTGGAAATAAATACAAAACAGAAAATACAAAAGCACAGCGATCTATTTCCTTTTTTAGTGGGTTTTGAGTCATCTGAGTAGACAGTTTTGTCAGAGCAATTTTGTCTTCAGCTAATTTTTTTTGCATAAATTGACCAGGGGTTGGGAGAGCTTGAATGACAAATTATGCTCTGCAATAAACGTGCACACCCGTATTATCATGTTACACACACAGTCAGTCATTGATGCTGCTACATCAGCCGTGGTGGTTGCTCCTGGTAACCGTGTTGTGTGTCAGAGAGCGTGAACAGCTGCTCTATGAGCGGGGTCTGATTCATGACGTGGTAGCACTAGTTGCATATATTAGCTTTCTCGAGCACAAAAAGAAGAAAGCACCTGCTTCTCCTAATTTTCTTGCACCAGATACCAAAAGGCTTCAAAACCGTTTTTCCTTGCTCTTCTATCCATGCCCAGTGCCATTTATTGTTTAATCCTTTATCAATTAGGAGGTGTTAAGGGGACGGTAGTGTGAGGACCCAAATGCGGACAGACCGAGAAGTACAGGTGGAATTTCACAAGTTTTATTTCTTGTTTCAAAGGGGAAGGCAAGCTGAGGGTCCAGGGCGTCTATGGAGGGGGCAGGCTAAGGAGGGAGCAGGCCAGGCTCAGAGGGAGAGTGAGGTTGAAGGTCAAGGTCCAGCGAGTCCGTGGAGGGGGGCAGGCTGAGAAAGTGTCATGACTGTGGGTTTTGTTGTTTTGGTTCCCATTATTATTTTGTAGTCATTCTGTCTTGTGTTGTCACACGTTTTTTTTTCTCTTGTCTACTGTCATGACTGTGGGTTTTTGTAATGTTGGTTTCCCGTTTTATTTTGTAGTCCTTCTGTCTTGTGTTGTCACATGCTTTGCTTCCTGTCTTGGTTTCCCTCCTTTTCTGTCTCCCAGTTCTGACTCATTGTCTCGTCAGCCTTGCCTCTCATTCTCCCCAATCCCCATAGCCTGCCCCTGTTTTTCCACACCTGTCTGTCATTGAACCTAATCAACCCTGGTGTATTTAATCTGTGTGTTTCTGTTCTGTCTTTGCTTGGTCGTCTGTGTTATCCTGGATGTGTGTCCACCGCCTGATCTGTCCTGCCTATGTCTCCTGGTCTTGTCTGGTTTACTGCTTGTGAGTTATGTTCATCGTTTGGATTATCTTGTTCTTTGTTTTTTCATAGTGTTTTTGCCCTTGTGACCTCCCTGAGTTTTTGGATGTTTTTTGGTTAATTTTTGTATATAGTGTTTTTGCGCCTGTGGTCTCCCTGAATTTTTGGACATTGTTTTTTGTTAGCTTATAATTTTAATAAACATTTAACTGCATTTCGGTCCATACCTCCTTCAATCATAGTACATCCCTGTGACAGAAAGGAGCAGACTGACGTGTTACCAGGTGGAGATTGGTGGAGCAGAGTGGCGTCGGGAGCAGGCAGGCGGGTGCTGAAACGGAAGAACAGAGTCAAAATGTGTCTCTTATCTCAAGTTTTGGTCTAGAAGCTAGAGTCGAGCTCTGTACTGAATGAACAGTGGCTACGATCTAGCAGCGAGAGTGTGGCAGGGCTGAGTAGAAGTAGGCTGAGGTGATTGCAGCTGAGATGCTGCTGATGGGGCTCTGCTCCGTCTCGGCACACCTGAAAACACACACACACACACACACACACACACACACACACACACTTGCTCTCCATCCTACTTTCCTACGTGACATCTCTGCTACGCAGTCAAGCATCTATGCAGAACTTGGTTTAAGCACATTTTTCCAAGACCTGCCCCATTTTACTTCTGATTGGCTAATAAAGTTAGTTTGAGTGAGGGAGGGAGAGTTGTGTTCCTCTCATATCATTGGCAGACAAACTTTTGAACTTAAAAGCGATATTTTTTTAAATATTATATATAAAGAAATTATATATAAAGATTTTTTTCTGCACCATACGCCGGAAATCCGGCACGGTGCCGGAATACTTTGAGCCCTGTGTTGTGTATTGTATTAACCTAGTTTTGCATGATGGTACAGAAGCCCTTGAAGGCACAATGAGATATTTCCCCCGCGCTGCCCCGGGCCTGAGCAAAACAAGACAACGGGGTCATAATGTTATTTGCCAAAGGTAGAATAATTTTAGAAATTAAACCAGCCTTAAACGAAACCTAAGCGCCCTACAGTCGTGACAGCTAGTACTCGTAGCAGCGTTATAAAAATATAGCCTCACTAGCCCGGAGATAATATCAATCCGCCGCTGACGTAGCCTTAGCAACAACGGGGAACAAAGTATAAGCTATTCCAATGCCATGCAAGGTTGGTTTAATTTTTTTAATTATTCTACCGACACTGACATGTACATCGATAGTCCGACGTCATAATACATTTGTCTCGGGTGTTCTGCGGAGCAGTTAAAGCTGTTTTTAGAGACAGGCTGGATGTTACCGTTGACGTGCGCTAGCTCAACACCAGTTTAGCAACAGTGACTTGTGCAACTATAAGGACTGGACCAATTGTGCTGAAAACGGTCTCCACCGACCTATATCACCTCGGGTAAGTTGGAAATGAGGTCCTATGTCCAAAATTCCGAACTTTTCCTTTAAAGCCTTCTTAACGCTACGTCATTCGTAACCCCTACTTAGAGTTCCTACTTAACATTTCGCGCGTTTCCCGAAACGTTCTTTGCTACGAATCTCTTTCGTATGTCATACGTTGGTAATGGTGGTCTGGAACGCTCTTAGAGCCTTCTTAGCTTTACCGTAGTGATGTTTCAGCTCCTGACGCTAGTCTCCGCCACTGTACAGTAACCCAGAAATCCCCATTGCGCATAAAACTGCACATTGCCAGTGTTGTGTTTCACGAATGGTTTTAAGTCATTCATGAAGAAAATAAAAATAAAATGCGCATGCATTTCATCACAAGGCTTAACTTTACCTCAACCTCAGAAGTAGTCTAGGTATATTACAGTCTATTTAATTAGCCCATTAAGCCTAGTCAATGTCAAGGCATGCACAATCCTGCAAGCAATTTGGGAAATTGGCACATCGTCAAACAATTAGGGTCTGAGTGGCTAAAATGTCATAAATGGACGCCGGTGATGGTTGTGAACGGTGGCAAAACTATGGCAGCAATACTAGCATCTTCGTGCTGACCAAAGACGTCGTCGTCCTCGGAGCCGTTTAGTTGAAATACATAATTTCATATCAACTTCAATCCCATGGATATATTGACCGACGCCGCGTCTATATTGCATAAGTTTCAACTACAACGGCAAAAAATATGCATGTAAGGATGTAATTGGCTCAATCTCCTCCGCTGTTTCTATATTTTCTATACATTTTTTAAATCAGTATAGGCCATGGTAGTATGTTTGACCATGGTTAAATAAATGTTTAGATTTCTAGCAATTTTATTCACAAACACTGCAATAGCCTACATTTTATAATATAGTGCTGTCATGCATGCGCATGAAATGCTGCATTAAATGGAAAATCGAACACTGAGCTATCGATTTCAGCACTTTCTTTCTGGACGAACGACGTAAGTAGTGTTTCTGAAGAAGAGAAGAGACCGTTCGGGAACCACGACGATAGAGGTAAACAACTTTGGTAAGTGATAACGTAGGAGTCTTCGTAGCGTGCCTAGAGTGGACGTTATCGGGAAACCGGGGCCAGAAGTATAAACGTTTTCAGTTCTCCGGCTTCCTCCCACAGTCCAAAGACATGCAGGATGGGGATAGGTTAATTGATGACTCCAAATTGCCCGTAGGTGTGAATGTGAGCGTGAATAGTTGTCTGTCTTTACATGTTGGCCCTGCATTGGACTGGCGACCTGTCCAGGGTGTAGCCTGCCTTTGCCCAATGTCAGCTGGGATTAGCTCCAGCACCCCCAAATACAGGATAAAGCAGTAGACGATGGATGGATGGTGTTAAAAAAGTTTTAACTGAAGCAAATCTTGTCATTTCCCTTTTTTATTGTCAGGTTACACCAGAATGCTGGGGTTGCCCCCATACAACCCCCTACAAGGCTTAAAGTGATGGTTCGGAGTAAAATGCACATTAGGTAATTTCCACCATGACATCTAGCCAAATACCCCCTCGGAAGCATTTTTAGCGATGGTCAGCATTGGGCAATACAGGGCTATCAGCCGACTGGCTTAGTACTGGCGCGATGGTACAGTGTGTATATCTCGTAAATTACCCCACTAATAATGCATGGAATGTTACCAAACTTCTGCAGTAGTACACATAGGGTCTGTACTCACAAAACGAGGCATTTGAAAGTTTGTAATAATAATAATAACTTTATTTAATAATAATAATAATAACTTTATTTGTATAGCACCTTTAAAAACAGTAGTTGACAAAGTGCTTTGACATGGCAAAAATCACAATACACACAAATACAGTAAAAGCAAAACAATTAATAATAATAGTAAAATTCAAGAACATAACCATAAATTACGCATCATTGTATAAAGATGTACAGAGGACAGAGGAAATTATTATTAGCTTGTTAATCAATTAATGTAAGGTGCTTGCAAAGAAAGAAAAACAATGGGATAAAGGGATAAAAAGACAGCATCACAGGAAGGCAAGTCTATAAAAATGAGTTTTAAGAAGTGATTTAAAAGATGACACTGATTCAGCAAGCCTTATCTCAGCGGGCAGGTCGTTCCAAAGCCGAGGCGCTCTGATAGAGAAGGCACGGTCGACGAGCCTTAAAAGTGATCAGTAAAATCTTAAAACCAATTCTAAAACGTACAGGGAGCCAGTGGAGTGAGGCTAAAATTGGAGTGATGTGATGCCGTCTGTTAAAACCAGTTAGAAGCCTGGCTGCTGAGTTTTGAACCAGCTGGAGGCGGCAGAGTGATTTGTTATTGATTAGGAGGGAGTTACAGTAATCTAAACAGGAAAATATGAGGGCGTGGACTACTTTTTCTAGATCGGAATGTTATAGAATATATTTGATTTTGGAGATGGTTCTGATGTGGAGGAAGCAGGACCGAACAACTTTGTTGATGTGAGGGATGAAGGTGAAGTCTGAGTCGAGGAAGATACCTACCTTTCTGGCAGTGGGCTTGATGTTACCAGTTAATGGACCAAGGCTGATGGGACTGGAGATGGAGTTTGGCGGGTTAAACAGTATTATTTCTGATTTGGAGTTGTTGAGTTGGAGAAAGTTATGGGCCCTCCAGCGGTTCACATCTTTTAGACAGTCTAAAACAGCAGCCAGGCTTCTCGGATCGTTAACATTTTGGTTAAGAGCACTAAAAGAAGCTGAGGTAAAAAGTTCAGAGAACTTAAAAGCAGACAGAGAGGTAAAAACTCAGCGGCGAACAGCTGTTTCCTGATCTACCTGTAAAACAGATAAAACCACATTAAACAAAATTGCTTTATGATCGGACACACAGATATCCTCAGATCTTAGGTTCTTGGGGCTGAGACCACTGTTTAAAACCAAGTCTAGCGTATGACCTTTACAGTGAGTAGGTTCATTCACAGCTTGAGTGAGATTAAAAACCTCTGGGGAAAACGTCAATGGGTTAAGGAAAGGCGATAGGAGAACTCAAAAGGATTTAGGAAATGACGGCCGCCGGCAGAGAAGACTTTCACTAAGCTACGTCATTATAACGGCCGCTGATGATCGACAGCAGATGATCGGCACCGGCGATTGACGTGCGTCTGCGCTGGAGAAACTACAATAATGGACTACAAAAAACGCGTCGTCCACTTCTCCCCATGTTGGTTTTTTAAACAGCTGGTTCACTGACCCTCTTCCGGGTCACTTCTTCAGTTAGGAACCTTCCTAAGCAAAAAAGACAATTCGACTGCACCCTCTGGCTGATGATGGTGGGTATGGGGAGAAACACTGGTGAAACTGTTGGTGACGGGTGTGGCCGGCAGAGGGCGCTGGCGTGGGAAAACGCAGACTGGGAGGGTGGAGGTGACGATGGATGTTCTGGGGAGGAGGGGGTGTGTGAATTTGATTGAACAGCGTAGTGGATGTTTGTTGTTAGCATGCTGCTACTAGTGATGGTGAGATGAAGCCTCATGAAACATCAAAGCCTCTCAGCCAGATGAACCACCAAAGTGGTTCGACCCCAAAGCTTCAAATATGTACGCTAGGGACACCTAGTGGTGAATGAAATTATGAAGAAAGTAAAAGAGTTTCCAGTCAACCTGACATGAGATGTTTGCTATATGTGCCGATCCAACATCAAATCATTTGAGAATTAAAGTAATCTTGGTGATACATGTGTGAGTGTGCCTTTAATACATAGTTTTGAACTCAAGATAGAAAATAAGTCATTTGGTAAACCACAGACTTGGATTTGAACCTACAACACTTAATGTGTCTCAGTCCTTAGCCACTACACCACCTGAAACATGAGATAGTAGTAATACTTATAATGATATATAATAATAATCATTTGTAATATAAGTAATAAATGCATGGGGGTCAGTCATTGCAGCTCTATCCTAGATTCAAACTTGCAACACTTTGACAACAAGTCCAACTTCGTAACCACTACACCACTGCCTCTTTGTAGTACAAACAGTAGTAGTAATAATTACAATAATGATGTATAATAATAATAATGATAAAGTGATATTAGTCAAAGTGGTAGGCCTACACTGCAATTCCACCTTGGATTTGAACCTACAATGCTTTGATAATGTGCCCATTTTTATAATAATGATGTATAAGAATATATAAGAATAATTAATAAGAATACTGATAAGCCCACGAGTTAGTATTCGTGTATGAGGCATTTTTATAGTCATAATGTCCCACCAATTGTAAACCTGTATCACCGCGGTACCTGTATCGCGAAAAAGTAGCCCGAAACGAAGCCTCGCTCGTCATATGCTACGTCATTTTGCCGAGGTGAATCAGATCTCGACACGGAGCTTCGTTGGGGGAGGAGCCGAAATTCTCGACACATGCCTCGAAGCCTCGACGCAAACCATAACATCACTAGCTGCTACCCATCCTGTTTGGGTGAATGCCGTCAGGTTTAAAAAGGGAGGAACGGTCCCAGAATAGATTAAAATTGTCAATAAAACCAAAGTTAAGAGCTGTGCAGGTGGACTGGAGCCAGGTGTGGAGGCGAGGATTCTGCTAAAACGACCGACGCCGCGGCCGAGCGAGGGAATGGGACCAGAGATAAAAACGGACTTACCACAGGAACTTAAAAAACTAAAAAGATCGTAAAAATCTTTTTTTGTTAATTCGGACTGCTGGCGAGCGGTATCACACGTCCCAGCGTGGACAATTATACGTCCCACGGAGGACGGGAGTGAGCTCAGCAGTCCCGGGAGTTTTCGGAGGATCACCGGGACTGTGGCTCCAGGGAAGCAGTGCGTGGCGGCGTTGTAGAAGCGTGTGTTCCGGATTATGGAGTCTCCGATGATGATGGTGGTTGGAGAGAATAGTGGAAGGGGGTGTGACTGCTGCTGCTGCTGCTGCTTGACACTGCTGTGTCGGACAGGTGAGTGCCGGTGTGTGCCAGCGCTGTCACCACCGGAAGGAGGAGAGGGACTCACCGTTGCCGGCTCCGGGCGACGAAGACCTCCGGAGCGTCTGAGCACGGCCTCGTGCAGGAGCCTGTGTCGGGAGGTTGAGGTCACAGGCCGGGATGTGGAGCAGCAAGTCCCCCCACCTGAGCTTGGCACCATCGACTGGAGTTTAGCACTGTCTGCGGGCCCCGTTCTCGGGGGATCCGGGTCTGGGCGGGCTGGAGCAGCAGGTTCACCGGCTGGGGTAGCCGGGATGTCGGCCGCCAGAACCGTGTAGTGGTTTGACAGGCTCAGGCGAGGAGGTGAGGCTCACCGGCCCGAGTCCCTCTTGCGGCCTCGGACCACAACCTCAGACCAGGAGGGCGATCTTGGGAGTGGAGCAGGAGGACGGCCGAGGGCAGGTGGAGGGGTCCCAGACAGCCGTGGAGTGGTTTGCTGCATTCAGGGAGGCAATCTGCTGCGACTGATCAGCCGCCAAATCCATAAAACTGGACAACATGACCTCTTTACTCCTGAGTTCGTCGGAGAGCCTTCTGATGTCCTCCTTCAGGTCAGATATTTTTTTATTTGCATGTAGAAGACGAATGTCAGGATTAGAAGGCATGGTGTGGATAGCACAGCGGTGACATGGTGACAGCGGCGTAGCGGGGTGGTGACACCAGGAGTTTATTTAAAAGAACACTTGCCTGATAGCTTCTATCCTCGGCTGCTAACGCTACCGCAGCGTCCGTGTTTACCCAGCCGATGCCATCACGCGAGAGTATGAAAAAGTTTCGCTGAATTTTTATAAATGCTTGTATTATCAGAGCAACACATTTTTATAAATGCTTGTATTGTCAGGTCAACAAGTGTTGACAAGAAGCTATCAGGCAAGTGTTCTTTTAAATAAACTCCTGGTGTAGGCCTACTTACAAACTTTCAAATGCCTCGTTTTTTGAGTACAAACCCTATGTGTACTACTGCAGAAGTTTGGTTACATTGTCATAGTGGAAATGACCTAGAGTGCATTTTACTCTGAAACACTTTAAGTTTGTACCTGGAAATTCTCCTCTGTCATCAGGGTTACAGAGGGAATTATCAAAGTCAGGGTCTTCATACATATCATTAAAATCATCCTGCAGCTTACATTTTGATGATTCTTAGTGTAGAACTTCCCATGGTCCGATAAAAAGTGAACATCACTTAAATGTCCATTCCATAAACTCATTCAGCATAATATGCATCGCTTTAGTGTCACATACAAATTGCCTTTCATTCTGTAGGAGGATAAAGGGAAAAGATCATTCAACTCAGAAAGGTTGGTGACTGTGAGAGACCCTCCCCCACATAAGCACCTACATATTCAGTATAGACTAACAGTATTCCTGTATTAATCGAAACAATGTGTTAAGAACTCTGGGAAACTTGAGCCACTGCCAACTCAAATTACCATATCTGCACTGTATGTAACATGAACACATGCAGAAGATGCAAGCAGCACTGCTTGCTTTGCTTGGCATTTCGTTGATGTAGCGAACTCTGAAGATTTTCAGGGAAAGATGTGACCCTAACTGATGTGGGCTTTTAGTTCCCCACTTATAACAGAAGGATCTCCGTCAACAAAATAGCCGAATTCTGATAGTTAAAAAAATGTATTTAAGTATTTAATAAGAACTGGATTGTATAAATATACAAGTCCAAATATACTTTTCAAAGCAGAGAACACTTGGTCAACAATTAACTGCCTAGCCTCCACGAATGTACTACCTGAACGTACAATCAAAAAGTTCACTTCATCAAACTTCATCCATCCTCAGGTGTGGCTTCTTCTGATGGGTGGAGTGACCAAGCGTGTCCATGCCTTGTGGTCCTCATATTCCAATTCCTCCCGGTTATGTCATTATGCCAGCATCCTCAGTTTTACCGAACAGGCCACTATCAGCATTACATACAGTTCTGCAGTTCTTTCTGTTATCATTCTTCTCGTGTGATGCACAAAACATTCTGGCAAAACAGTGTGTAGGAATTACTCCAATCTAGTGGTGAAATTGTATTTCGCATTCAAACAAATAGTTCTCTCTAGCGCATGGCTTTGTTGCAACTACGGTAGCCGTTACGTACCAAGAAGCTATGACAACATGTCATCCAATACCACTTCACCAGTATTCTTTCAGGTGATGAGGTTGATATTTCAAACAAACATGTGTGAGCATGTATAAGTAATTACTCCTCGAGCAAGATTGTGATTTATGTTTTTATTGGTTTATTTTTGGTAGTGACTCTGCATAGCATGACCCACTAACAAGTGCGCTGGTATACATTCCAAGCGCTCCATTTGCTGCTCCATTGTGGACGTATGTGTTACATATTGTAGAAAGTCCTGCAGCTCTGGGTGGTCCTGATGGGCGCGCCTGGTGTTCCAATGGTGAAGCAGCAGGTGAAAGTTATTTTGGACGAGGGGCATTGGCAGTTGGCCTAGTGCCATCACCTCACGGATGATTGCTGCCAACCGACGGTCATGCCGGAACACTGCAAAAACAGCCCTTCTAGAAAGAAGTAAAATATTCTCATATTCAATCAAATTATCTTGTATCAAGCAAAAAAATCTGCCAATGGGGTAAGCTTTTTTTGCTTGACAAGCAATTCTTAAAATAAGCCCAAATTTCTTAGCTCCGAAAGACTAAAATGAGACTTTAAACTAGACAGAAAATCTTAAACTAATCCAAATTCTTCTAAAACAAGCAATGAAAAAAACACTAATTCAAGATTAAATTACTCTCTAATTAGTCTCTTTACTAATTTAAGAAATTACACCTTAATCTGGGATTGATAATGAGCATAAAAGTAGTTAAAATAAGACATAATTTCTTAAAACAGCATAACAAATATAAAAGTGATGTCTTAAATCAAGATACCACAACTTTCTCAGTTTTTTTTTTTTTTTTTTTTTTTTTATGGCTGGAGTGCCATGCAAGCCTTTTTTATTTTCATTATGAGAGAGACAGTGTGGAAAGGGGAGATAGAGGGGGAAGACATGCGCGAAGGAGATTGCCAGGCCGGGAGTCGAACCACTGATCTCCGCGACGAGGCTGATACCTCCGTACATGGGGCGGCTGCCTTATCCACTGCGCCACCGGCTGAGCCTCCGTAGATGGGGCGGCTGCCTCATACACTGCGCCACCGACCGCCCCAGTTAATTTTTTTTATTAACTTTGCAATACAATTGCTCAATTCAACATCCAAAAAAAAAAGGGCACTTCTGCATTCCAGATCCATCATAATCAAACAGATTGAAAAGCCAGTTTTGATTTGAACCTCACTATCAAAATAATAATACATCCGTTATTGTAGCAGCATAGCAACTAAACATCATGTTGCAGCTGGTTTGCAGCATAATATCCCATATGGTTTTCAATCTCACCAAGCAACTGTCCTGTAATGAAAATGAAAATATTAATAATAAAAACTTTTGTCCTTGTTTCATGGCATTCTTGAATTGAGATGTTGTGCAAATGGTCTTACTCTTAAAATAAGGCAAATAATCTTGGTGCCCCGCTGGGTTTGATCGTAAAACATTTTTATACTCTTTTTCTGGTTCATTCTAGCTCAAAATTAGCTGGAATATCTTATCAAGAAAAAGTAAGGCATACTTTCTTAAAATGAGATATTTGTTCTAATGCAAAACTTGCTTGACAAGATTAATATTCTTTTTGGACAAAAAATAAGACTTATTTTCTTGATACAAGGCTTTTTTAACTTTCTTGAAATTCCATTTTTGCAGTGAATGCAGCAGCCAGTCCGAGTCCCTGCACCCTCTTCCAGAAGGCCTGGTTGAAGTGGAAGTAGCATCCACACACTCGTGACCTTGGAAGCTCTGTTTCCAGCGCAGTCATCAGTGCCTGTTCAAAGTCACAGATGACATTTACAGGTCACATTTACAGTGGTGGTGCGTGATTCCCTTCGTTTCACGTTTGACACATTGGAACACCTGGCATTGGCAATAGTGTCCAATTGTGCGTTGGCCTATCAAAACATGGACAAGTGGAACTACAAAGCCATGCACATCCCCCAGCACCGTAAACACCTGATTGTAGGGGCGTGGGCAGGATTTAAATGTTCCATCCATGTAAACAGTCGCACAGTGTCGCAGCTTCCACAAGTTGTCCTTAGTGGCAAAGACTGCGACACCCCAATCCTCATCTTGGTGCAACAGGAATTGATCCCTGCCCCATGTCTCTGCCCATGGACCTTCAATTCTTACGTCCTCAATGTTAGGAGGGATGGGAGGCATCACAGCTTTACGTGCTCTGGCCATAACTGACCTCACTGACGGGAAGTCTTGTGGTGGTTCTCTGTCTCCTCCACCCTGGAGTGTACGTTGCCGCTGCAGAGCTGCTCGCTGGGCATTGTAGACCCTTCTGATGGATACTGTGGGTTCCCTCTCGACTTCTCCAATTACCTCTTGGTGGAAATCTGCATTGTGCACCCTCAGGGTATAAAATTAGATTTTTGACCCACCTGCCATTGGCAGGTAGGGTCTGAAATTTTACCGGCCAAAATGTATTTTTACCGGCCACTGAACTGTTCACAATTCGCACCGCTGTTGTACACTAGCCACTCTCTTCTCACCCCCATTTCATTGAACCGCCACTTTTCATTAAATTTTCTTTTAGGCTGTGTTCCTCCACAGCTCTCCTCCTGAGGTCTCTTTTCGGGTGGTTTTACACCCGCAATGTGTCGCCACATCTTTAATTTCTTCTGTTTAAACCTCTTCGTATTCGATTCGTAGTCGTCGTCTTCTTCTTCGTCTCCTTTCTTCTTCTTCTCTTTTGATACATTTTTAAATGTTGAATGACGGTGGACAGCGAGGGACAAATTTGAAATTCGAAACGCAATCAGTAGATCTGCAGCCTGTAGAATTGTGTCTGTCACTGTTTGGAATTTATGTTTAAAGTTACATAGCAAAGTCGGCATATTTCAGCAGCCTGCCAATGGCGTGTGACCTATTTATTTTACTCGCCAAAACATATTTTTACCCGCATTTGGCGAGTGGCGGTCGCCAATTTTAAACCCTGTGCACCCTTATTCTGTCAGGGGAATGCACATGTTCACCAACCTCATGCACAATGTTAGGATCCTCCTTCTCAACATCAAAGATGTTGGTCTGGAGAAATGACCTGCAGTTCTCTCTCCAGCAATTCCATCCGATATTTTGTTGTTGGTGCGGAGCCTGTGGTATCTGAATTGGTCCAGAACCAAAACTTTTCCTCCCCGGTCTCCCGTCATCAACTTTGCCCTGGTCTCCTCCTTGGTAACAAACTAGCTCGGGCCTATGACGGCGGTGGCTATCCGGTCCAGCATGAAGAGCCTAAAACAAATCCAAGCCACTCTTGCGAGCCACACAACAAAAATTATGCCCACACTTTAACAGTAAAGTGATTTTATAGGCTTAATGGCATGGGTTTTGCATAGCCTACAGTTTGAATAGATCTATTGTTTTTCTCTGCTAGGTTGATATGAGCAAATTAGCATTTTCAGAGGTTAGGATAGGCTACCAACAGGTTTAAGAGGACGAGAAAAAATGAAGAGTTCAGATGCAGAACATGGGGCTGTTGGACTGTTGGGGCTGTTGGACCATTGGGCTGTGGGAACTTGGACCTAATTTTTTACCTCACTGATCGCTGTGTTATGAAAATAAATGGCGTTAACTGAACTGACGTGTGTTGTGGATGTTTATGTATGTTTGCTTAGCTGACCGCGCTGGTCGCTACTGTAGTAGTGTAACGCCGCCGCGACGGCAGCTGATACGTGTTGCATGCTGGGAAATGTAGTGTGGCTATTGTGACGGTCTGCGTGTAAACTTCAGGGAAACACGGTAAGCTCTGGAAAAAGGCAACCCTCGCTTTTCACAACACCCATGGCATGGGAGACAAACTCTAACCACTGAGCAAACTCAGTTTCCAACTCAGCGGTTAGAGGGGTGTGAGGATTTACTGACTGTCCCCAGCTAGCCCATGCTAGTTGGCATTGGTTAGATAAAGGTCAATGAACCCATTTATGTGGGTGAGTTGGAGCAGTGGTCAATCCCCCTGCTGCAAGCTCATTTCGCTTTGGGAAAAAGCGTCTGCTAAGTACCTGTCTTTAACCTTTATTTGTTGAGTGTCGCAACGCACCTCAACTATTGCTTGTTGAAAGTGAAAGGAAACATGATGGAGCCTGCTCTCTCATGGTGTGCTTATAAATTAAATAATGAGTTTGTGATCCATGAAGTACTTAAAATGTTACACACTTTAAGCAGTTAAGGAAGTAACCTTTCCTGGCAATTTTCCAGGCCTTGAGGCCTGCTGAAATCTAGAGTTTAATACCTTCTCCCTCTTATCACTTTAATACTAGGGCCCTATGAAATCCTCTTAAATTTTTTCCAGATTCCATTTTATTTTCCCCAAATTACATGTTTTCCTTTTTAATTTTTCCAAATTCTGTTTTTCGTTTTAATTTAAATTCTGTTTTTTTTTTTATTATTATTATTTTTATTTTTTTTTACAATTTTAGAGCATTAATCAAAATTAAGAAATTTACTGAAGAAACATTCTCATAGTTGCAATTCTAATTCCTTGTCATTCAGAGACCATACACATGTGCATAAATATGTGTACGTGGAATAATTTATGGAGGAGTCACAATATATCCCCCCCCACTTTCAGTTGTGAATCAGTTCATTTCTGAATGCTTTTGATGTGAGATTCTTTTTGTGATCAATTTTTTATTGTATTTTATATTTCATACAAGAAACAGTTACACATATACACAAGTAAGACAACACATATAATACTCAACCATACCTCCCCCCCCCCCCAAGCCCACCCACCCCCAGGTCTTGCCTCCCACAAAGACAGAATCAATAATTTGAGAAGCTCAGCAAATTTGTTAAATAGGCCTAATACTAACATGTGAAATAAATAAAGAAACAAAAAGAAAAGGAAAAGGATGAAAAAGCAGTGAGTAAGGCGTAGATACAGTAAGCCATGACTACCCTCCCAACATATTGTTAATAAAGGTGGACCATAAGTTAATATTTCTAGCTTGGGCGCCATGCATGCTGGCCACAGATCTCTCTAATTTAGCCAGATCTATGACTGTGTTCACCCAATGTTGGTAGGACAGGTCATGAGGAGCTTTCCATCTCTGTGCTACAAGCTTTTTAGCAGCAGTAAGGCCTACCAGAAACCAGCGTTGGTGCATCAGAGAAAGATCTAGACCCGTAAAATCACTCAGCAATAAGATAGTTGGGGAGCAGGGGATGGTACGCCCAAGTACTATAGACATCCTATTGGATACCATACTCCAAAAGTCGCTCACCCCAGGGCACTCCCAGACCATGTGAACAAAGGTACCTGTAGTACCTAAAGAGCATAGCTGGCAGTTAGGAGATGGATTTAATTTCATCAAGAATAATTTATGAGGAGTGCAGTAGAGTCTGTGTATGAAATTGTAGTGAATCATCTGATGGTTGGGATTACGCGAAGATAGGTCAAGCTTTGACCAGACTATGGACCAATTGATTGTAGAAGATGCAATTGAGAGATCATGGCTCCAGCGACTATCCACTTGCAAAGGTTTTTCTGCATGTTTGGACATAAATGTGTATAGAGCAGAGACCAAGCCTTTGGCAGATGAACTACCACATATTTTATGAATTGGATGAGGCACCATGTTTTCACCCCAGGGGACTCCGTATGCCCGTAAGGCGCTGCGGAGTTGTAGGTAGAAGAAAAAAGAGGTGCCGGGTAAGTTGTAATGCGATTTCAAGTCCTGAAAAGATCTGAGCGCATTATCTGACATAATGTCGGAAAGGGTATTAATCCCTTTATCCCTCCACTGAGGGAAGGACATCGGGTGACCACCCAAGCAAAGGGCGAAATTATTAAATAAAGGAAGGTGAGGATGGAATTTAAAGTGAGTGCTAGAGTGTGATTCCACAGTTCTCCATATGGCAACAAGATGTGAGATTAAAGAGCCAAATTTGGATTTACACATTTTGAGAGGGATGTTTGAGTAAATAACATCCTGAAGCCTATGTGGTATTACTAGATGTTCCTCTAATGAACGCCAGGCTACCTGAGCCTCTGGATCTAACCAGGTATGAAGAGAACGAAGGGTTGAGGACCAAAAATAAAACTGGAAATTTGGAAGTCCAAGGCCACCAGAGAGTTTGTGCCTCTGCAAAATGGACATTTTAATCCGTGGGCGTTTCCCTTTCAGAAAAACCTGGAAACAAATGTATGCAGTTTATCCCAGTGACCAACAGGGGGAGCTAAGGGAAGCATTGAACTACAGAAGTTGACTCGCGGTAGGATGTTCATCTTTACGATAGAAGCTCTTGCTCGAAATGAATTAGGAATGGACGACCAACGCTCCAAATCGGATTCCACCTGCCTGAGAGTCGAGTTATAATTAACCGAGACTGTAGTTTGTATCGAAGGAAAAATCGATAGACCTAGGTATTTAAAATTGTCAACTACTGGAATAATGTTTGGTAAGGAAGCATGCCTCATAGTGTCGTTTAGAGGAAGGAGAGCTGACTTAGACCAGTTTATTTTGTAGCCAGAGATACTCCCGAATTTATCAAATATAGACAAAATATGTGGGGTAGATTTAATTGCATCACCAAGATAAAGCAAAATATCATCACAATAAAGGGAGATGAAATGATCTGTTCCATGGACAATAACAGGAGTATGGGTTGACTGACGCACCGTCTGGGCCAGAGGCTCCAAAGATAAAATGAATAAAAGTGGAGAAAGAACGCAGCCTTGTCTAGAGCTGCGGCCCACTGGAAACAACGAAGAACAGATATTGCCAGTCTTGATGTGAGATTCTGTTTGTAGCTGCTCATCACGGATTCTTGCAGGTCCAATCATTCATGTTGAAAAGTTTGAATGAACGTCTTCGACATGACTATCGATTGTGTGTGTGCGTGTAACAGCCCTGCCCCTCGGTGAAACAGACAGAGGCCCGTTAATTACACTTAAAGCTCTAGTCTACGATTTTTCACTTGCGCCAAAATATAGTAGCCATCCGGTCTGCATGCACTGCAAAAACAGCCCTTCTAGAAAGAAGTAAAATATTCTCATATTCAATCAAATTATCTTGTATCAAGCAAAAAAATCTGCCAATGGGGTAAGCTTTTTTTGCTTGACAAGCGAATCTTAAAATAAGCCCAAATTTCTTAGCTCCGAAAGACTAAAATGAGACTTTAAACTAGACAGAAAATCTTAAACTAATCCAAATTCTTCTAAAACAAGCAATGAAAAAAACACTAATTCAAGATTAAATTACTCAAAATTAGAATTTAAGTCTCTTTACTAATTTAAGAAATTACACCTTAATCTGGGATTGATAATGAGCATAAAAGTAGTTAAAATAAGACATAATTTCTTAAAACAGCATAACAAATATAAAAGTGATGTCTTAAATCAAGATACTTGACTTGAAACTTTCTCAGTTCATTTTTTTTTTTTTTTTTATGGCTGGAGTGCCATGCAAGCCTTTTTTATTTTTATTATGAGAGAGACAGTGTGGAAAGGGGAGATAGAGGGGGAAGACATGCGCGAAGGAGATTGCCGGGCCGGGAGTCGAACCACTGATCTCCGCGTCGAGGCTGAGCCTCCGTACATGGGGCAGCTGCCTTATCCACTGCGCCACCGGCTGAGCCTCCGTAGATGGGGCGGCTGCCTTATCCACTGCGCCACCGACCGCCCCAGTTAATTTTTTTTATTAACTTTGCATTGCTCAATTCAACATCCAAAAAAAAATAAAAATAATAATACATCAGTTATTGTAGCAGCATAGCAACTAAACATCATGTTGCAGCTGGTTTGCAGCATAATATCCCATATGGTTTTCAATCTCACCAAGCAACTGTCCTGTAATGAAAATGAAAATATTAATAATAAAAACTTTTGTCCTTGTTTCATGGCATTCTTGAATTGAGATGTTGTGCAAATGGTCTTACTCTTAAAATAAGGCAAATAATCTTGGTGCCCCGCTGGGTTTGATCGTAAAACATTTTTATACTCTTTTTCTGGTTCATTCTAGCTCAAAATTAGCTGGAATATCTTATCAAGAAAAAGTAAGGCATACTTTCTTAAAATGAGATATTTTTTCTAATGCAAAACTTGCTTGACAAGATTAATATTCTTTTTGGACAAAAAATAAGACTTATTTTCTTGATACAAGCTTTTTTTTACTTTCTTGAAATTCCATTTTTGCAGTGTGGCTACTATTGGCTAAATGTTCCGATCCAATCCTCGCTCACTTTCCTGCTCCTGCTCACATCTCATCCCGACTCACTTCCGTGTTTGAAACTACGAGCAGACAAGATGCTTGGCGTCAGCTGGGGGGGTGTTTGTGGCAAGCGATCGCGAGCAGTTTGGGATCGGCGACGTTGGACAGTCGGGGTGAGAGAGAAATGGTCTCAAAAGGTCTCAGTTCAGGTGTAACTGGGCACAGTTCATGGGTGTAAGATGTGTGTGTATTTAGGTGAAGTAAATGGCACGTGTCGCAGTCAGAAATGGGCAGAGCCATCAGGGGGAGGCCTTCATTTGTGCTATGTGGGATGAATCCACATACGTAACAATTGGTAGAATTTGAGCTGTGATAAGCTACCATTCTAGTCAGGTTGATATAGGTGTTTGTGGAAATCATTTGGTTGTGTGTGGAGATTGTATTTGGTCCAGTTTCCCATTTCTGACGAAGGCTGGAGACTGCAGTCGAGGAGGGATGAGCTATCCCTGATGTTTCTTTCTGGTGGCTCCATAGCTGCAGTATTAAGAGGGAGATCTTCCAAAGCAACTTTCTGTCCCCATTGCTTAATACTGGTACTGCAAAGGAGCCACAGAAGTGATAATCCGGTCACAAGCAGTAGCCATGTTGGTGTCCTCCATCAGCATCTGGTCAGAACACCACCTCTCCGGGTTGTCCTCCTGCTGGGCTGTTGATCTTCACTGGTCCATGTTGGCATTCCGCTGAGCTGTTGATCTTCTGCAGTGTGAAGAGTGGATCCATGTGGGATGTCCTTCACACTTCATGACAGTGTTGTTGGTCAGCAGTATTTGAGATGGGCCGGTCCACCTGGGCTGGAGAGCGTTCCTTTGCTTGAACTGCTTCAGGGTTGAAATCACCAGGCTGAAGGTTGTGATAGTTCCCGTCAGTGGGAGGCGTGTGGGCTGCGATCACCTGTTAGTGCAGAGCTTAGACAGAAGAACACAGTTCCTTGCAGAGTTCTCGTGTGATAGAGGAGTTGAAATGGGTGCCGTCGTCGCTGTTAATGCAGCGTGGGATCCCAAACAGGCAGACAATGTCTCTGAGGAGCAGAGTAGTCACTGTTGTGGTGTCTGCTTTTCTGTTTGCAAAAACTTCAGTCTATGTTGAAAACATATGATTAACAAAAAAAAACAATAACAATAACATGTGAACCTATGACTTTGTACAAAGTCAATCAGCATATTTACAAAAGAGTCCCCACGGGGGGAATGCTCTTCTTGTTTTGTGTCGACAAAATTGTTTGAATTTAGGGACGTAACAGGAGCAACGTAAATCTGCTTATTGCAGCAACCATTCCCCATTTGCTCCTGTGAGTCACACCATGTGTCACACAAACAAGTTGAGGAAGCAGGAAATGTGTGGCTAATGCGCGGCCGTCGCAGGAGCTCCACAATTCATAAAACAACACAACCAGGCAGAGCGCTCAGAGGTGTCGGGGGCAGCTTGTAACGTAGCCACGTTAAAGCAAAGAGCTCAGCTTGTGGGGCTGAGCATGGGGGGTGGGAGGGGGTGGGTGAGATTCTAGGATCTCAAATAGGGGACCAATTGCATAACCTGAGTCAAGTGTAGGGCTCTCTGATTCCCACAATGCACATAGACTAAAACGCAGAATCTGACAAGAATACCTGTAAAACGTGGAATTTCGTGGAATTTGTCAAAATCTGAAAATCAATGTTTTCTCGAACATTATAAGAGTTTGTTACCATATCTAAGCTGTAAGAAAAGGGAAAGGTGGGGGGGGGGTTAAACGTTGTGTAATCAACGGGAACACCACCTCATCCAGCATGTCTGAAAAGTGAAACATAAATAGCAGCGAGTGGATTGACAGATGACTGCTTTAGACACAGCGAAAGTCAGGGGCAGGGGACTGCTAGAAATTTCTTTATTTTGATCTATCACCTACATGATTAGACACTATTTGATGAAAAAATGCTATAAAATTGTAAAATACTGAATTTCTATAAATGAAAACGGAAAACAGAATTTCAAAAATAAAAAAACGGAAAACAGAATTTTGAAAAATGAGAACGGAAAACAAAATTTAGAAACATTTAAACGGAAAACACAGAAGTTCGAAAAATGGAAAACAGAAAGCATGGAATTTAGAAAAATAAAAATGGAAATCAGAATTTAGAAAATTAAAACGGAGAGTACGAAATTCTGGGGAAAAAATGGATGATTTATGTTGTTCTAAAATTCCCACCTGGATTTTTGATTTGAGTGACATAATAAAATTATGTCAAAGGAGTGAATTGTTGGAATTTACTCTTTGTTCACTTTTGATTTGTACTTTTCCACTGGACTCATATAAATCACTGGTTGTGCTCATTAAATCATTGTGACAGTTAACCTGATAAGCAGGAATCCGTTGAATCTTAAAGGCCCTCTTTGTTCTGACAGTTAGGTTTGCTAGAATAGATACACGCCTCAAGGACAACACCCATACACGTTTCATATTACATTTCTGTAAGTTCACGTCAGAGATAACTGACCAGTGAGACTCGGTTGTGTCCAAGTCCGACCTCTGTACGGGGCAGTTCCAGCCCAAGAAGATAAAATGTGACCAGCACCAGTAACGCATGCCTGACACTTGTTTGTGGATATTTTGCAGGGTAAAGTTCTAATTTCAGGTGAAAACTGGGCAAGAAGTGCTAGACTGTTCCTTCAGTAAATTTCTTAATTTTGATTTATCACCTACATGATTAGACACCAGTTGAAAAAAAATGCTATAAAATTGTAAAACACAAAATTTATACAAATTAAAACGGAAAACACAGAATATTGAAAAATTAAAACGGAAAGCACAGAATTTAGAAAATTTAAAATGGAAAACAGAATTTAGAAAAATTAAGTGCTCCAGTGTGAGAGCGGTATGAGCTACCATCTACAAACAAATTAACTCAGGTTTTGCAAGTAGTGTGTCTAGTGGTTCGGGACGGGGTGAGCATAATGATCAACTAAGATCAACTTTCACAACTATATGACTTGCCATCAATTAGGGAAGGAAGGAGGGAAACAGAGTTAAGAGGTGATCAGCGCTCAATAGTAAGGTTAGGTTTGGAAAGAAGGGTGAACTCATAACAAGTCTGTCTAGAGGAGGAAAAATGTTGCGTTTCAGAGCGGAAGACAACATGGGAGACAGAGTGGGGGGCAAATAGTGTTTAGTGGAGATCTCAGTACCATGGAGGAGGTAGTTTCCACATCGTGACTGAAATAAAAAATACAGTGATCTGGGATGAACAGAACAGGAGGAGAGGATAGTGGTTGGATCTGGAACTACAGGAAAAATAGGGTTAACACATCATTAACTGCACTGAGGTCTTATAACTTGTCTTATTTGTTTATTTTGGTATGGGCAAATGGGAGTGTTACAGAGGCTGGAGGTAGCTATTATTATGCCTTGTTCTAACAGGGACTCTATCACAGGTGCAATTCGAAGTTCTGTGTCGGGTTTAAGGGGATACTGCCGTTTCTTTGGAAGTGGTTTATCTGGGTTGACATTCATTTTTACACTAGAAGCAGAAAAAATCAGTCCCACATCATTAGGGTGGGAGGAACACAAAGCAGGAGGGATCTGGGAGAGAAGATGGAAGGAGGTTGTAGATGGAGAAATAGGCTGGCGGGGCTAGGTGTGGTTCTGTCTGTGACAGAGTTGAAAAGATAACAGGTTGTGGGTCAAAAGAGACACACAGGATGTACCCCAAAGAGCCAACCTTGTACAGTGGGTAACTGGCTACAGTATCACAAAATGTTTTGTCATTACAACATTGGAATAACTTTACCATCTTGCCCAGCTCCAAGGTGTCGCATTTGTTAGCGGTAACTACTGCGATGTGGGGAACACCATCATCCTTCTGAAATATTGGTTGTTGAGTGAGAGATGGTTTTACATCAAGTGCAACCCCTGCATGACCAAAATATATATCATTAACATGCAAGAGGGAGGTTGCTCCTTCATCTTGCTCAGCTTTTTGAGTATACTCAGAATTTGGAACTGCATCGTGATGAGCTAGACAATGGAGTGAGGGAAACCAGAGCAAAGAGTCAGATATTTCAGAAATCAGCCAAGAAAGGAAAGGAGAAGTGGGTTGTTTGGTTATATGATTATAGATTGTTTGAAATTTTAAAGAAAGTTGAGGAGAGGGCAACTGCCAAGCATAGGTCACTGATCGGGAAACCTGTTGTAGCATAGAGAACACAGTATTAACATTAGCATCAGGTACATCAAGATATACGCCATAAGGGGTGCATTAATGGTGCAGCCAAATTGACATAATAAATCACGACCCAGTAAGTTCAGAGGGGTATCAGTAGCCATTTGAAAGGCATGTTCTCTAGATAGGGGGCCTAATTCCACTGTCATTGGAGCACTTACTGGGTTTTGTTTAGTGATGCTGGAGACACCTACTGTGTTTACAACCTCAGAGGACAATTCAACGTTTCAAGTTACAATTCAAGTCTTTAGGATTGATGGCAAGTCATATAATTCAGTTAATTTATCTTAATTAACTCTTTTTTTTTTCTTTTTTTTTAGAAGAGAGAAAAAATAAAATAAAAATGTACAAGCGAAAATAATAATGAAACACTAATAAAAAATAAGATGAAATAAAAATTAAAACCAACATAATTATTAACGAGAAATTAAAAAATGAAAATAATACATTTAAAAAATAAAAAAACTTATATTAACAAAAGGTAAAAATGAATTCATATAGACAAAAAAAAACAAAAAAAACAGCAAACTAGTTAAAATAAACAATAACACTTAAAGGACAAAGTACTAACAGTATGTGAAACCTGAAGTAATAAAATAGAAAAACAATGTATTTACAAAAAGACTAAAATAGCAACAGGTAGGTTGCTGAAAATGCATTTAAACAGACAGACAACCAACTAGTTACAGAAGCAATACTGCTAAACAGTGTTGTGCCTGAACCTGTTCATTGAACTCGTTCATATTTTGGGAAGAACGTGAACTGAACGTACTGTATTTCTGCCTGATGAATGCTACTGTGAATGCGTTCATCCTGGTGACTGTGAACGCTCTCTCAGTTTAACTCCGTTCAATAGGGTGGCAGATTTGTATAGAGCATTCCAGGCAAAAACCAGGCGAAAATAAAAAAAATAAAAATACAATTGAAACAAAAAAATTATAAAATGATTAACTAGAAAATAATAATTGAGAACAATATTTTTTCATAAAAAATAAAACGGGGCACATTAATTGATACAGAAACAACCAGCTCAAAAGAAATGATAATACTAGAAGGATAAGGTACAGTATTAGTCATGAGAAACAAGAAATCATAAAATTGAAAAAAATTAAATATTTACAAAAATAATAAAAGGTAGGTAGGGTGAAGTGAATTAAAAAATTAAAATAAAAAAACCAACAGGCTAAAGAGAAGCCGGAATACTAAAAGAACTAACAATTTAACTGCAGTAAAGACCAAAAGAGTAAATAAAAAGGCAGGGTGGGGAAACTAATTAAAACAGAGGGACAAACCAACTAGTTAGAGAAGGGATAAAGGGCAAGTTACTAACAGTGTAGCGGACCCTTGGCGTCAACAAATAAGGCGGAGAGATTCATGACGGGTGCTTAAATTTTATTGTTGCTGTTGCACCGTGAAAACTATGGAAAAGAAATACAGAAAGAAAAATAAAAGATACATTCATTGAAAAACATTTATTTCAAACTCGGGAATAAAATAAAAGCCCAAATACGAGTTAAACATACCTCGTTCCACTAAACCAAGGGAGCTTATATCATTGTTTTGAAGGTGCCTTCTGGAGAACCATATTCCCCCTAACAAACAAACTTAGAACAGATCGTAGCAACCGGAACAACATAAAGATGATAGTGATTACATTAAAATAGAGCAAGCTTACTTCGGTATCAAAGAAACACCTCGGCAGCACAGACGCCACGCCAACCCAGCGGGAACAAAGGAGATGGTGACGGGGGCGCGCACAGGTAGGCAGACGCGCACAGGTGAGGAGACGCACAGGTGAGTTTACAGGGTTCATAGTCTCCTCCCTTTTATAACCTACCACCCTCGCCAAGATTGGCCACTAGATGGCAATACAAAGCCATCCATTGGCTCAAAAGACAGCACACAAAAAAGGAGAACGAGGTGACAGCCCAAATTAATCTACTGTTCTTTACACTCCCACCAATCATGTTATGATGAATTTATTACCAGAAGAATCATATATGATTTTAAAAATAAGTAGTAGTAAAGTAAGTAACACAATTTAAAGCTCAGGTTTATGACTTCTGACATTCTTGTATTAAACCACAAATGTTAACATGTTGGCATAATAATAGCAAACACCAAGTCACTCATTCTCTAAAAGGAGCACCAGCCTCTGAATGGGTCTTTCAATAATTGAAAGTTTCCCTGATGATTTCCGATCTCCCACTTGCACTTTGACCTTACGAACTAGGTTGTCATTTCCTTGAATGGGTTCAACAACCCTTCCCAACTGCCATTGGTTTCTGGGGAGAAAGTCATCCTTGATGATGACAACATCATTAACTTTGAGGTTGCGCCGAGGCACATGCCACTTCTGCCGTGTAGAAATATTCAAGAGGTATTCCTTCTTCCAACGACTCCAAAACTGTTCAATCAAATATTGCACTCGTCGCCACCGCTTCGTCGCATACATGTCTTCCCTTACAAATTTCCCAGGAGGTGGGAGAGCAACTTTGGTCTTCATCAGAATAAGATGGTTGGGTGTCAAGGGCTCTAGTGATGTGGGATCATTGATTCCATCTGTGTTCAGTGGGCGGCTGTTAACAATGGCCATAGCTTCATAGAACAACGTTCGGAGTGAAGCATCATCTAGTCTACCAGGACAGAGAGAAAGAGTGGCCCTCAACACATTTCTCACAGTCCGAATTTGGCGTTCCCAAACACCACCGGCATGACTCGCTGCGGGAGCGTTGAAGATGAACTCACATTGTTTATCGAGTTGAGTGATGTCACACTGCTTGAGTGCCTCTCTGAGCTCATTCCTAGCTCCCACAAAATTTGTTCCATGGTCACAATGGAGTTGACGTACTGCTCCTCTGAGGCTAATGAAACACCTTAAAGCATTGATAAATGTGTCTGTTGACAGATCCTCCAACATTTCAATGTGAACAGCTCGGGAAGAGAGGCAAGTTAGGATCAATCCATACCTCTTACATTCCTTACGTACGCTCTTGATGATGAATGGGCCAAACACATCCATACCACAGTGTGTGAATGGTGCTGATACCTCAACTCGTTCCCTTGGAAGCTCAGCCATATGTTGCTCCTCTACTGGGCGTCGGAGTTTCCTACACCTCACACAGTTGTATATCAGCTTGGCAACAGATTTACTCCCACCAATAAGCCAAAACCCATTAGCTCTAAGCTCCATTTGAGTTTGACTTCGACCTTGATGACAAATTCTGTCATGGTAATGAGACAGAATGAGCTTGGTAATATGAGAGTTTTTTGGAAGGATGACTGGGTGTTTTAGTTCTTGACTAAGAGATGATTGCTTTAGCCTCCCACCAATTCGAAGTAAGCCCTTATCCACAATAGGATCAAGGCGGAAAAGAGGACTGGAACAAGGCAGACTACCTCCTCTTTCAAGTGTTTTTATCTCTTGGGGAAATGCTTCCTGCTGAGCGAGTTTAATGACCACCTCAGCTGCTCTCTCTCGTTCTTCAACAGTCACATGATTATCTTGACGTCCTTGCTTGGATGCTAGCCTCTTAATTCTTGCAACAACCTTGAGAAGCCTTATCCAAGATGAAAATCGGTTCAAACTGCTGAGCATGTTGTTCAAGTCACTGGTGGTGGTAGTGGCTACATTCACTTGAACTACTCTAACTTCAGGGTCACCCACCAGCAGTTCAGTAGAGAAGTTAGGTCTAGGTTTCACTTCTTGCTCCCACAGGAATTTGGGTCCTGACATCCAGCTTGTTGAGGAGATGCCAGAGACATGAAGGCCTCTAGAGGCATGGTTGGCTGGATTTTCTAATGTATCAACTAGGGCTGTCAAAAGATAGATTTTTTTAATCGCGATTAATCGCATTTTGTCCATAGTTAACTCGCGATTAATCGCAAATTAATCGCATTTTTTTGGCACATTTTTTTTCTTCTAAATGTACATTAATGTATTTTGTTCATATTCTTAATACTTTTAACAACATAAGGGCAAATTTACTTGATTTATGAAAATGTTTATTTAACACTTCAAATATCCCCTCACCAAAACATGGGAGCAAAACAGGGTTAAAAGAATATATCACAAACAATTAAAGTGAACATGTCACAGGAGATAGTGTAACAGGACATAAGTACAGTTAGGATATAAGTGCATTGGCTTGCAAGTGATATCTCAGACTGGACGTATTTCTATGGTAGCTCATTTCATACCCACAGTACGCGCAGATGACTTTGGTCTTATCGACTGAACCATCTGGCAGTCTTTTGAAGGTGAACAGCTTTTCACATAAGGTGCGTGTCCACAGGCAGCGGTGTTTCCCCGCGTCCTATTCATTGTCTATGTGAAACGCCGTGCAATGCATTCTGGTAGTGTTGCGGCGAATGTCGAGAGACGGCACGCGAGTTGGCCGCTCCTCATTTGCCTTGAAGTCGAATCTACTTTATGCTAATCAGAGGCGCCGGGCTCGACTCGCCGCCTCGCGAACGGTCGCAAAAATGTGTTGTTTGAAGGAGAGCGCCTGTCAATCATCCTCTAGTGGCAGCCCACCAAGCCTGCAATACTGGGAAGCGGCGCGTCCACACGCGTTTAAAATCGCCCCTGTGGACACGTACCTATAGACAATGAACGGGACGCGGGGAAACACCGCTGCCTGTGGACGCGCACCTTCCCTCTGGATCAAGACTACAGGTGCCACCGACGGCCATAAATCATACAATGCGCGTTTTTTTTTTTTTTTAAATACCGAGCGTTAATCGCGCGTTAAAAAAATTAACGGCGTTAAGAGGATGTTGCGTTAACGCGTTAACTTTGACAGCCCTAGTATCAACATAATGCCACTGACCAGGATCTGTTTTTTCCTTTATCACTTCAAGGCGATTTGCGACAAACATATGAAACCTTCTTGATTCATTATGGATGTATGCCAGCACAACTTGAGAGTCTGTCCAAAAGAACTCCTCATCGATTTTCATCTCCAGTTCAGTTTTCAACATGGCACTTGTTCTGGCAGAGACCACAGCAGCAGAAAGTTCCAATCTTGGAATGCTCATGATTTTTGTAGGCGCTACTCTTGCCTTGGCCATCACAAGGCTACAGTAGATTTCATTTCTGTCGTTGATGTACCGTACATAGGAACATGCACCATAACCAACATTACTGGCATCTGAGAAGTGATGCAGTTCTATCCTCATGATGTCACCAAAGTTGTGTGGGTGATAGCATCTGGGTATCGTGACTTCTCTCAGTTTCTGGAGACCAGCCTTCCACTCCTCCCACCGTGAGTATACATCCTCTGGAAGGGGCTCATCCCATCCCTTACCCATGCGACACAATTCTTGTAAAATGCACTTTCCACGTAAGGCGAAAGGGGAGACAAAGCCCAGTGGGTCATACAAAGAGGCAACAACTGAAAGAATACCACGGCGAGTAGCAGGTTGGTCCTTTAAGTTGACATTGAAACTGAAGGTGTCATGTGATATGGAAATGTTGTACTTCTTGATGAGAGATATCTGAACTGAAGACTTACACATGAGAAGGTTTGGTGTGAATGTAAATGTGTCCTGTGACCTGTGGCCTGTGGCCATTTGTGTGTGTTTTGCAACCCATGTGTGCCTTGCAACATAGTTGTGGTTTATGACCCAGGTAGGGTTTGTGACCCATGCAAGGTTTAGTTAAACATTTCAGTTTACGACTTCCATCCCTGTGAACTGAGTGAAAACACACCCACAAGAAGATGGATAAATATCATGTTTGTCTCACAGCACGACGAGTCTACACATTGTAACAGACCAGCATGTTGCTCGGTGAATTCTCCTCTTGATCAAGATTAAATCCCTGTTTGGACCTTGAGGTGACTCCGATCTCCTTCCTCCAGTTCTAAACCATCGGGTAATTATTTTAACACTTTGGCGCCCAACGTGGGGCCCCAATATCTTTCCCTCTCTTCGTACCAGAGGACCTGAAAACCTTGCAAGGCAGAGGAAATAGAAACCCTCTGAAAAGACCTCCACCGCGGGGCTCATATAAGCCTCGTTTTGGACAGAGAGGCCAGGTCCTCTGAAGAGGGGGCGGTGACGGGGGCCAACCACAGAGGGGAGACGGACCAGCCAGGCAAACAGAGTCAGGGACTCATCGAAAGGGTAAGAAATTTCTAATAAGTAAAGCAAGTCGTGAACTTGGGGGATCGATCTCTTAGAATAGGTCAAGGACCTAATAGGAAAAAGGAAATAAATAGGAATAAAGCCAAGGCTTGGGGGAGCAGGACTCTCTTAGATTTAGGGCAGGACCCTAAATCCAGGTAAACTGTCTTTGGAAGGACAAAGATTAAACTAATCCCGAAGGCCTGCGAAAACAAAAAGACGTCAGGGAGGGTCAGAGACCCATAGGTAAGAGTACTCAAAAGGAAAAGAAATGAAAAGACCGGTAAAATAGAAATAACGTTTAAATAAAAATACGTATTGAAAATAATTAAATAGATAAATAAACAAATAACTAAACAAATTCAAGCTGGGAAATTGTAATAGTTGTTTTAAATTGTTGTTGTTTTTTTTTTTTTTAATATTGTTGTGAACCTGACGAGGTTCAATATAAATGAGATGCAAAACGAATGAGCCAGAAAGCTCTAGATAATGTAAAATATATAAAGAAGTGGGAAGAGAAGTATGGGTTTAAAGGAAAGTTGTAGGTGGAAGAATGCAGAGAATTGGTAAAAAAAAATAGAGGGATACACTCAGGTGAAAGCATGGTTAAAGGAGGCAGAAGCAAGGAAGAGAGGAATGTAGAAACAGAAAGTAAAAGTAAGTGAGACAATGTAAAGAAGAAACTGAGAAAAGAGAGGTTGAAGAAAGGAAAAGACAGGAAGAAAAAGAGATAAAGGAAAAGGAAAAAGATTCAGTATGTAATAAACTTTATCCTGTTTTGTACTCCAACCGAGATAAACAGGATGACAAGTATGTGCCTCTGGGTCTCCACCCTCCCCCGTACAACATCCCTCAGCCACCACCGCCTCTTGTCCAGCCGTAGGAAGCACCTAATTGGTGTTGGAACTGCTGGGATACAAGCTATGACTGACCATGAAAAGCCAAGAAAGGCGGAACAAAAAAGGCAAGTGAAATATTTGTCATGGATGATGATGATGAAAATGATGCTAATTCATTTACTGATGTGTATTTCCGAGGATATGTGAACAGTGGAGCCTGGAGAGGGAGAGGAAGAGGAGAAGGACGGGGAGGACGGAGATTTGGAGATGAGAGCTGCTACAGTTGTGGTAAATTTGGACATTGGGCTCGAGAACGTAGAGCTCCAAAGGGCAGAGGTCAAGGAGGCTGGCGGGGGAGAGGAGGAGCAGGGAGACCCAGACGAGTTGATGATTCATCGGCGTGACTTCAATAAATCAGGTCATGCATGGACACACACACACACACCAAGACACAGAAGAGAAGGAAGAAGAAGTATGTTCACTAGAAAGTGCTGAAATATTTTTAAGCATGTATCAAAAACCGATTACCGATCACCAGATTATTGGTTAACAATTATAAAACTTTAAAACGTTTTTTATGCGATACGGGAGCATGCAGAACAATTAGAATAATCAGAAAAGATGAAGGCGGTGGTAGACTGCCTACAGTCCAACTATCTTTTCTATGGCCATGTCTGCAAACTAAGCAAAATTTGAACCCCCGTGTAAAAGCAAGATACTATTATATGTGGATGACATCTTAATAGCGTCTAAAACTGAAATAGATTGCAAAACAGATACCTTAGCTCTATTAAAGTTCTTAGCTGAACAAGGACATTGTCATGTCTGTGTTTTGTCATGTTCTGTTTCCTTGGTTTTGATTTCCTGTTTTATTTTGTCCTTGGTGTGATTCCCTGTCTCGTACTTCCTGGTCCTTGTCGTTTCCGCTGTCTTGACTCCCCCTCCCTCTCGTGTTGATTACCATGCCTGCCCTGATGTGTTTCACCTGTCCCTCGTCAGCTCCCTGCCTCCCTGTGTATATAGTCTGTGTGTTTCCCCTGTCTCTTGTCGGATCATTGTCGATGTTGCTGTCACTGTCACTGTCGATGTCGTTGTCGTTTGTCGCTGTCTTGCACCATGTCATGTCCCTGGATGTTTCCCTGTACCCGCGTCCTGCCTTCCGTGTCCCTTTGAGTTCTGGTTCCTGTTTTCGTAAGTGTTTCTTTCATGACCGTTTTTGCCCTTGTGGTTTCCTTTGTTGATACTTTGTTTTAGTCTTAGTTTTTGGTTTTGTATTTAGTTTATTATTAAAATAAATACCTTTTACCTGCATTTGGGTCCTCACCTCCCTTTTTCAAGTCCACGCCTGTTTCCAAGCCCGCAAACGTGACAGACATAAGGTCAGCAAAAATGAATTACAATTGTGGCAAACGGTTCTAAAATATTTAGGTTTTAAGTAGGGCTGTCAAAAGATTGATTTTTTTAATCGCGATTAATCGCATTTTGTCCATAGTTAACTCGCGATTAATCGCAAATTAATCGCATTTTTTGGCACATTTTTTTTTCTTCTTCTAAATGTACCTTAATGTATTTTTTTTCATATTCTTAATACTTTTAACAACATAAGGGCAAATATACTTGATTTATGAAAATGTTTATTTAACACTTCAAATATCCACTTACCAAAACATGGGATCAAAACAGGGTTATAAGAATATATCACAAACAATTAAAGTGAACATGTCACAGGAGATAGTGTAACAGGAGATAAGTACAGTTAGGATATAAGTGCATTGGCTTGCAAGTGATATCTCAGACTGGACGTGCTTCTATGGTAGCTCATTTCATACCCACAGTACGCGCAGATGACTTTGGTCTTATCGACTGAACCATCTGGCAGTCTTTTGAAGGTGAATTTGCCGTTCACAAATCGATTTTAAACGCGTGTGGACGCGCCGCTTCCCAGTATTGCACGCTTGGTGGGCTGCCACTAGAGGATGATTGACAGGCGCTCTCCTTTAAACAACAACTTTTTGCGAGCGTTCGTGAGCGTTCCCGAGGCGGCGAGTCGAGCCCGGCGCCTCTGATTAGCATAAAGTAGATTCGACTTATACTTTAGGCAAATGAGGAGCGGCCAACTCGCGCGCCGTCTCTCGACATTCGCCGCAACGCCACCAGAATGCATTGCACGGCTTTTCACATAGACAATGAATGGGACGCGGGGAAACACCGCTGCCTGTGGACAGGCACCTTCCCTCTGGATCAAGACTACAGGTGCCACCGACGGCCATAAATCATACAATGCGCGTTTTTTTTTTTTTTTAAATACCGAGCGTTAATCGCGCGTTAAAAAAATTAACGGCGTTAAGAGGATGTTGCGTTAACGCGTTTGACAGCCCTAGTTTTAAGATTTCACAGTCAGGTAAACATCTAGACGAGAAAAGGAAAACAACTATTTTACAAGCACCAAAACCTACAACCAAAAGACAAATGATGTCTTTCTTAGGTATGACTAATTTTTGCAGACAATGGATTGCTAATTATGCTGAAATAGCACAACCGCTCCAAAATGCTATATATGACCAGCCTATGGCAGCTCAAGACAAAATAACATGGACTCAAGAAACTAATGATGCTTTAGTTAGACTCAAACAAGTTAGTTCTAGTGAGCTCTGCAGTATTAGCTTTCCCTGGTTACTCAAAGCCGTTTGTTCAGACTTGCGATGCAAGATCTGGTTTTATGACTAGTGTTCTAACACAACCATTTGGAGGAAAACAGAGACCTATTGCATATTATTCATCAAAACTTGATAACATCACAAAGGCTATGCCACCTTGTTTGCAGGCAGTACAGGCAGCTGCACTCAGTGTGCAGAGTTCTGCTTCTATAGTGTTATTTCACCCACTGACACTTGCACTTGGTGTCACATGCGGTCTCAGCACTTCTAATGCAGAACAAAATAGCCTTTATGTCACCAGCGCGACATCTTAGTTGTATGACTATCCTACTGTCACAGCCACATCTCACTATAGAGAGATGCACTACATTAAACCCATCAACCCTGCTACCAAATGAAACAGATGGAATAGCACATGATTGTGTAGGAGAAACTAGTGCTAGAGTTTTACCAAGACCAGATCTCACCGATGTACCACTTGATGCTGCTGATATTGTGATATTTGTAGATGGCTCATGTAAAAAGAATCCTGACGGGACAAATGTAAGTGGATATGCTGTAGTAACATCTGACAAGGTTTTGAAGTCAGGCTCCTTACCGTCGCATTTCTCTGCGCAGGCAGCAGAACTTGTTGCACTTACAGAGGCGTGCAAAATAGGGAGAAATAAAGATATAACTGTATATACAGATAGCCAGTATGCATTCTCAACACTTCACGTGTTTGCACAACAGTGGGAAAATAGAGGCATGGTTACATCTACAGGGATTTATTACACATAAAGATCTCATTTTGCAGCTACTGGATGCCGTTCAACTGCCAAGAAAAGTTGCAATATGCAAGTGTGCCGCACATACTACAGGTAAAGACTTTATTTCAATGGGGAATAAAAAGCGGACGAGGAAGCAAAACTAACGGCTGCTACTCAGAAAAATGTAGATGACATTTATACTACTGAGACTACGCTTACACATATAGATCATGACATTTTGAGAGACATGCAAAATAGTTCACCTGAGACTGCGAAAAACATGTGGCGAAATAAAGGAGCCACGCAGACAGAAACGGGGATTTGGGAGAGCCTCGATGGAAAGCCTATATTACCAAAAAATGTATTTAGATTTGCTGCGATATTGAGTCATGGGATTACCCATGTCTCAACAGGAGGGATGGTATCCACAATAGAGAACATTTTTACTACATATGGATTTCACAATTACACAAAAAATAATGAGCATAATGCTCAAGGTAGACTACGTCCAAAACCAGGTAAATTCCCAGAAGCGACATACCCATTTCAATGTATCTGTATGGACTTTATTGAGTTAAACAGAGCTGAAGGAAAGAAATACTGTTTAGTGATAGTGGATATGTTCTCCAAATGGGTAGAAATTACACCAACAGTGAACAATGATGCAATAACTGTGGCCAAAATTTTGGCTACAATAATAGCTCCAAGGTATGGTTTTCCAGAAAAGATTTATTGTGATAACGGTCCTCATTTTAGGAATCAAGTAATACAAAAGCTATCAGAAATATTTTCAATCCAACTCAGGTTCCATTGTAGTTATCATCCACAGTCAGCAGGACTGGTGGAAAGAAACAATGGAACTATTAAAGCAAAACTGAGGAAGGCTATGGAAGAAACAGGGAAGAGTTGGGTAACATGTCTACCAGCTGTAGCATTAAGCTTACACATTCAACCTAACAGTACAGGATTATCACCATTTGAAATATTATATGGAAGGCCATTTAGGGTACCGCTAATAGATACGAAGGGAGATGATACAAGATTGACTGAAACAATCGTTGACTACATGTCAAAAATGATGAAGAACAAAAGTATTATGTCTACAGTATCTCCTCCTACAGATCCAGCACCAACAGGAGGGCCAATAAACCCAGGAGACTGGGTGTTTATCAAAGTCCTGAGGCGAAAGAATTGGTCAGCTCCCCGCTGGGAAGGACCCTATCAAGTGTTACTGTCTACACCCACAGCAGTCCGCATAGCTGAAAGACAGACTTGGATCCATCTCACACACTGCAAAAGAGCACAAATACCACTGTCAGATAAGTAGAAACATTCACCATGCCGGATTTAAAGCTATGCTTGATAACTGTTTTATGTGTGACCACAATTGCATTCCTTATTTCAAATATAGTGACACAAGGCCAGGTATACGATAAAATGAGGGAAAGAGCTATAGGAATGCAATCCAGGTGGGACACTAGTAGAGGTGTAGTGATAATAAAATGTACTGAAGGGATGAATTGCATTGCTCAGATTGATGCATGTCAGGTTTTCCCCTGTTCAGGACAACACTTTCACTGGCCGGAGACAGAAAATTATATCTGTGTCACCACGGAGGTATGCACCACATACAGAAAAGCGTGGGGTAGAGCTGTTCATATAGGTGGGTGTGCGTGCGAGAAGTGGAGTTGGGTAATTGCTAATACAGGAACACGGGATTGGGGATACAACCCAAATTCTAACTTGAAAAACCGACTGAAAATTATCAAGATATTTGCAAAACAAAATATTTGCAAAACAAACAATTGTATGCCTGTAATAATAACACTTAAGACTCCTAAACGCACTGATAACGGAACATATGTGTTGGGAGCATGGGGGAGTGGAATAAACAAGGTTGGGATATTCCATATAATAGTGTCCCCAAGCCCGAGAAATCAGACAACATCTGTAACAGCCACACCAACCAAACCGACTTCGATGAAAAATAATTCTGTAAAATATATAGACATAAGAAATATGAAGGAAACGTATGCCCTAGAAACAGGATTCACAGACTCAAATGTATGGCTACAATGGATCGTTCACACAGCCCGAAACAGCAAGTTATCCTCTTCCAATTGTCTAGCATGTGCAGCAGCCAGGCCGGGGTTAGGCACAGTGCCTTTTCCCCTTAATCCAGATAATGATCCAAAAGGTTTTCGTTGCATGCTAGGATTATACAAATCAGAGAGTGATACAAACTGCACCACTTTGAAACTTCTGTTCCCCCCAGTGTCATCACAGATTAAACCACCTTGGTTTACGCCATACACCGGGAATTATACCTGCTTGACACGAAGCAGAGGTACTGTGTCAGTAGGAGTATTGACAACCTGTAAAACCATCATTGATGTAATTAAGGGCGAGAGCAATGTCACTGATGACATAGTGAATGATCAAACCATGGCCAGAGCTGATGTATGGTGGTTCTGTGGAGGTAAGATACTCAGAGCAAAATTACCAACTGATTGGAAGGGAACTTGTGCTATGGTACAATTATTAATGCCGACATATATTTTACCATATGAAACAATGGCATTAGAAAAAGTGACGATACATAATTCACGAACAAAAAGAAATGCACCAGCAGGATCTTTTGACAACAGAGTTTATATAGATGCAATTGGTGTTCCTCGAGGTGTTCCTGATGAGTTTAAAGCCAGAAATCAGGTTGCTGCAGGATTTGAATCACTCCTGGCTTGGTGGGTAACCGTTAATAAAAATGTGGATTGGATAAATTACGTCTATTATAACCAACAAAGATTTTTAAATTACACTAAGGAAGCAATTGGGGGCATACATCAACAGTTAGATAAGACTAGTTTAATGGCATGGCAGAATAGGATGGCGTTAGATATGTTGTTGGCTGAAAAAGGAGGAGTATGTAAAATGTTTGGAGATATGTGTTGTACGTTTATTCCTAACAATACAGCACCTGATGGCAGCATCACTAAGGCGTTGAATGGATTAACCTCCCTATCTGCAGAGTTAGCTGAAAACTCTGGTTTTGAAGATCCTCTGACAGGATGGCTCCAGGACATTTTTGGAAAATGGGCAGGTTCTATAAAAACTATGATGTTATCTGTAACCGTAATGATTACCATTCTAATCGTTTGTGGATGTTGTTGTATCCCCTGTTTGAGAGGACTGTTACAGAGACTCATAGCCACCGCTGTGACTAAAACAACTATGCTGTACGAAAGGATCCCCACCACCGATGATCACCGAGGGGACTATGAGAATGCAGCACAAGAAAATGTTACTTCTGATCTGACAGATGATGATTTATATGGTAACCTCTTTGATGAGGATAAGGACACTACCGACTAAGAGATAATTGCTGTTATATGTTTATTCTACTGATTATGATGAGACTACAGAAAATCTAACTGAGGTTGCAGTTTTCTGAATTGGCCGACTAGAGCCACTTAGGAGAAAAATATTCACAGCATTTGTACATATTGTTTTTGTTCTTTTTACGTGCAAGGGATACTTTAATTAGGTAGGGATAGGTCCGTAGCCAAGCCCGATAGGTTGACTAGCTTGGCGAGGACATTTATGTTTTGTTTTTGGGGGCAACAATGTAATCAAAATGCTTTTGAATTTATGCTTATTTTTATATAATTTCTGTGCCTTGTTAAATGGAGTACCTGCGGGTGGTTGCCGGGGCAGCGGGACCGTGAGAGAGTTTCCCTTTCTAGAAGGATAATGGATAATAAGAATGTTTTGAACTGCCTGATAGGGTTTTTGCTCGCACACTTCACAAAATGTATGTTATGATTATGCTTAGAATCAGCATAAACAGGAGGGATATGATATGGAAATGTTGTACTTCTTGATGAGAGATATCTGAACTGAAGACTTACACATGAGAAGGTTTGGTGTGAATGTAAATGTGTCCTGTGACCTGTGGCCATTTGTGTGTGTTTTGCAACCCATGTGTGCCTTGCAACATAGTTGTGGTTTATGACCCAGGTAGGGTTTGTGACCCATGCAAGGTTTAGTTAAACATTTCAGTTTACGACTTCCATCCCTGTGAACTGAGTGAAAACACACCCACAAGAAGATGGATAAATATCATGTTTGTCTCACAGCACGACAAGTCTACACATTGTAACAGACCAGCATGTTGCTCTGTGAATTCTCCTCTTGATCAAGATTAAATCCCTGTTTGGACCTTGAGCTGACTCCGATCTCCTTCCTCCAGTTCTAAACCATCGGGTAATTATTTGAACATCATGTTCTATTGACCACTGAATGCCAAGCGCACAACCTACTGATGTCGCATCTAGACCAAGATCATGGGAATTAGCAGTTGTCGCCCTTTCTGAGGGATCAACACAGCTCAGAACTTCTTGCCTGTTTGAGTTAAACTTATGCAAACGCAAACCTACCTTTTTGCACAACCTCTGAGCTTCCACAATCAAGTCCTTGGCTTCTTTGATTGAAGGAACACTGGTCAGGCTGTCATCTACATAAAAGTTCTTCAAAGGCTGAGGCTGAAGAATGTGCAGATTTATGTTGCTGTGCTAAATACTTAAGGCCGAAGTTGGCACAACCAGGGGACGAGGCAGCGCCAAAGAGGTGAACTGCCATTTGATATTCCTGGGGTTCCGTATCCAAATCTCCATGCTCCCACCAGAGAAACCTCAGATAGTTTCGTACTCTGGGTGGAACAAAAAACTGATGAAACATCCTTTCGATATCGCATACCACAGCCACAGCTTCCTTTCGGAAACGACATAGGACCCCCACCAGTGAGTTAATGAGGTCTGGACCAGTCAGGAGAGTGTCATTGAGGGAGACTCCATGGAACTTTGCTGAACAGTCAAAAACCACCCTCAGCTTGTCTGGTTTTTGTGGGTGGTATACACCATGATGAGGTATGTACCACACAGTCTCTCCCTCAGCCATGGGAGAGGCTGGCTCTGCATCACCTCTGCTGATAATTTCCTCCATAAAGGTCTTATAATTATCATAATACTGCTTATTTTTCTTCAATTTCTTTCTTAAATGTTGCAGGCGAACAATGGCAATCCTTTTGTTGTTTGGTAGCAAGGGTAAAGTGCCACTCTTAAAGGGGAGGGGGAGCTCTTCGCTTTATGTTGTCGCTAAGGTGTTGGATAAAGCGAATATCGTCTTGTGACACATACTACACATTCTTCGTGTCCCCTTTCATTAAAATCTGACTCAAGAATTTTAAGAATATCAGCGGCTGATGGCATTGGCATTTCCTTCACTGCAACTCTATGTACAAAGCTCTGGCTGTCGAGATGGGGATTAGATGATCCTGTTATACTCCATCCAAGCTCAGTTCTCTGTGCAAAGGGCTCATTTCCTTCACCTCTGATGACCTCCAGAGGTGCTAATGCTAAAGGACAATCATATCCGATCAACAGTCCCACTTCGCAGTCTTGCAGTGGTGAGAGTTTGTCAGCCAGGTGTCTCAGGTGTGGCCACTGCAGCGCTGTCTTGTCAGTTGGGATATGAGATCTGTCTACTGGGATAAAGTCCCTAGAGTAAGCCTTAAATAGCTGAACATGAGTTTCAGAGTGGATTCCTCTAATTTGCAAACCGTGTGCAATCTGGCTTGTTATGATAGTATTGACAGCTGTCATTGTGCTTAGCTTCAATTGAACAGATGGTGCCCTCACATTAAGTTCCTTGAGCAAATCTTCCAAAATAAAAGTCGAATCACTCTGTGTATCAAGTAAAGCATAGGTGAGCAGCTCTCTATGTGGCTCTTTCACTGATGACAAAAATACAGGTACAATATTAGAGGTGGAGAAAGAGCTTTGAGTAACGGCGTGAGACAATACATTGTGGACTCCCTGACTTCTGCCATCTTCTGTGGAAGTAAGATTTTGCTCCAAGGCTGCCATAGATGCATTCCTCTTCTCTTCATGCAGACAGGTTGGATGACGCCGGCCACATGTACTACATGTGTGTCGCCTTTTGCAATCCTTTGTGAAATGTCCCTTCCACAGGCAGCCAAAGCAAAGTTGGTTTTCTCGAATGAATGCTCTTTTGTCTTCAATGGGTCTTTCTGCAAAGGTGGGGCACTTAGCTATGCCATGTGTTTCGTCCTCGCAGACTGGGCAAGGCGGTTTTGATTTTAAATAGGCCGTTCTATGCATCCCAGCAGAAGAATTATTAGACTGGGTGCTAGTACTCAGAGTACTTGCTCTTTTAGATACTCTGTCATCCATGGCTTTGGAGTTCATCAGAAATGGAGAGGCGATGGGATTACATGCTATCCGGGCTTCCTTTTGCATGAAATCTGTAAAATTTGAAAAGCTTGGGTATTCACCAGATGCGTCCAACTTATCAACAACAATTCTACTCCATCGGCGCACAATCCAGTCTGGCAATTTCTTCAGTAATTTATGGTTTTCCTCACTGTCATTTAAGATGGCTAGCCCTTTAACATGGGGCATAGCCTCAGCACAGCCCTTTAAGAAGTCTGCAAATTCTCTGAGGGCTGGAGGGTCACTTCCACTTATTTTGGGCCATTTCATAAGTTTGTCACGAAAGGCCTTTTGAACGATGAAAGGATTTCCATATCTTTCCTGCAACAATGTCAAAGCGCTGTAATAGGCATCTTCAGAATTCCTATAAAAGAATCCCTCCACAGCCTTGCGTGCTTCTCCTGCAAGATAGTGTTTAAGATAGAGCATCTTTTCACAAACTGGGAGGGGCTTCTGATCAATAAGGGCCATAAAGGAAATCTCCCAATCAATACATTTCAAAGGGTCACCAGCGAATGTTATCGATTCAGGGGGAGACAGCCTGCTTACACTTAAAGAGCTTGCAATGGCTTGGGCTAGATTGGCTATGTCTTGACTTGTTTCAGGGGGTGTTTGAGGTTGGAATAACACAGCCCGTGGGTTTAGTGAATAGCTGGACTCCACCTTTCGGTGCACAGAAAGGATCTCAGCAGGCTCACACTCTTCTCCATGATTCTGCACACTGTCTTCAAGATTTTTATAGGCTCTCACCCGGGCTGCTGCCACTTCCACTTCGTTTTCAACTTCTAGCTGTCTTAGAGTTCTCAACGGGCCTGAAAATTACAGCCCGACCCGACCCGGCCCGCGGGTTTTTAAACCCGAACCCGACGCAGCCCGACACACCAGCATGAATTGTCGGCCCGAACCCGACCCCCCGCGCGCCTGCATTGTTTTCCTCATACACTTGCAGAGGTGTATAGTAACGAAGTAGATGTACTTCGTTACACTACTTAAGTATTTTTTTTGAGGATTTGTACTTTACTTGAGGTTTTTTTTTCATCAGGACTTTTACTTTTACTTCACTACATTTAAAAGTTAAAAAATATACTTTTACTTCGTTACTTTGACATTTGCTACCTCGTTACTCGTTCCAAATTAAAATAATCAAAGAATTATCTGGAATGCGCGGGTCCGAGAGGACGAGAAGAACCACGTACGGTACTCTCGCGAAGTTTAAGGTAAATGCGGGATGCGCGCGGGGCGGCAGAGACGAGCAGCACTACAAACATGAAACATGGCAGCCGCAGACCATTTCGACGACGAGGGAGACACAGAAGACGCACAGCGTACAGCTTCGGCAGAAGACGACGGTCACCCGTGGGCATACCTGGGAACTATGTTCAGCTACCTCGGGATGGGGGCAAATTCCAAATAATTTTGGGTTGTTTTGCTTCTTTTCATGCATACTATAAAATACTTGTACTTGTACTTTTGATACTTGAGTATATTTCTTCACAAGATACTTTTGATACTTAAGTACATTTAATGTGAGCTACTTTAAGACTTTTACTCAAGTAATTTTCCTTTAGGTGACTTTAACTTTTACCAAAGTCATTTTCAGTTATGGTAATTATACTTTTACTTAGTTATTTTTTTCAAGTACTTTATACACCTCTGTACACTTGTTATCACGATCAGACAGACAGCAGACGTGAATTCAAATGAAACTTACTCTGCCCCATGAAGCAGGCAGCCAGATTGACCAAACGTGAACAGCGATGATTCACAGCAAACAATATATAATTTACAACCTACAATTTTTTTTTTTATTTATTTATTTTTTTTTAATGAAATGTGTTTTATAAAAAAAGGAAGCCCGAGGCCCGACCCGGCTCATTTGCGTATTTTTTCGGCCCGGACCCGGCCCGAAACTTCGGGTCCCGTCGGGTTTGTCGGGCTGGGCCGACCCGTTGAGAACTCTAAGCTGTCAACTTCTCTTCTTCTCGTTTTAAGTGCATTTCAGCCTCCTTCTGTTTTATTTCTGCCAACATTTTTGCTTCAGTCTGTTTCCATTCATTTTCCATTTTGCACAATTTTGTTTGTTGAGCTTGAATCTTCTGCATTGCCTTTGCCTCTTCCAGTTTTACTGCAAGCTCTGCCTCAGCCTCAGCTCGTTTACTAGAAACTGTGGAGAGAGCAGAATGGATTGAGGATGTCTCTGTTTTCTGCTTTGCCTTTCCCACTTTTAATGAAGGCTCTGCTTTGGCCTCAGCTTGTTTGGAGTAAATAGAGGAATGGACTGAGGACACCTCTGAGATTACTGTCTCAGTGTTGGTGTATCCAAAAATGGAGCAATGATGAATTTTGTTTAGTGTCTCCCTCACCCTCTCTTTCTCCAATTCATCAGTAAAAGCCTCTTCAATAGTTTCTTTTCTTTTACACACGAGGTCGCAGATCTCAGCTGTGAGGGAGATACAGGCATCCATTTTCTTAGTAATTTCTGGGGTGGAAACGCAGTTGCGTCTAATAGGCTCATAAAGTTCACACACTGTGTCATGTTTGCTTTTTACAGTTTGTTGGATGTTATCAAGGTCATCTAGTGCACAAAATGCCTTCAGTTTCATTCTGGAATCCCTTGCTGTTTGTTTCCAAGAGTGATGCCTTACTGAAGTTTTTTTCATATTCTTTAGCCTTCTCTTCCCGCAACTCTCTGCCCTTGTCTGTTAAAGTTCTTTCACGGGAGGTGGACCTGGATGGTTGACCCTTGATGTTATCCATCCCTTGTGATTTAAGTGACATTTTGAATGCTTAATTTTGTTATTATTATTATTATTATTATTATTATTTTAAAGTTGTGTTCAGACTTCTAGGCCATGGTTTTTTTTTAGTTCACAAAGTAACACATTCACAAATTATTGACAAAATATAAACTGTGACAAAAATGAACACACAATCGCTATAAGCATAAAAGGTTATATTGCACTTTACCCTTTCAACATTTTCATTTAAAAATACATTGTAAATATATCATTCAGGGATGGAAAATACTATAACCTTTACCAAACATTTAACTCTTAAACCAACTATGGGTTTATTCCTTGACATTTAATTCAAAAACGACATGAAGTGCGTTGCTCCATTTTCTTGCCTTTTCCCCGTTTCTTTATTGGTTCAGTCCAGTGTCTCTCACTGTATTTGCTGTGTTTAAAGTTTGGGTACTGTTCCTTTACTGATCCATGTGCGAAGGTTGTAGGCTGCGTCGGCTGCCGGTGTCAAGCGACAAAGGAGAATGGCTTTGACGTGATGGTCGAGTTTTCACTGTAGCGGACCCTTGGCATCAACAAATAAGGCGGAGAGATTCATGACGGGTGCTTAAATTTTATTGTTGCTGTTGCACCGTGAAAACTACGGAAAAGAAATACAGAAAGAAAAATAAAAGATACATTCATTGAAAAACATTTATTTCAAACTCGGGAATAAAATAAAAGCCCAAATACGAGTTAAACATACCTCATTCCACTAAACCAAGGGAGCTCATTGTTTTGAAGGTGCCTTCTGGAGAACCATATTCCCCCTAATGACAACAAACAAACTTAGAACAGATCGTAGCAACCGGAACAACATAAAGATGATAGTGATTACATTAAAATAGAGCAAGCTTACTTCGGTATCAAAGAAACACCTCGGCAGCACAGACGCCACGCCAACCCAGCGGGAACAAAGGAGATGGTGACGGGGGCACGCACAGGTAGGCAGACGCGCACAGGTGAGGAGACGCACAGGTGAGCTTACAGGGTTCATAGTCTCCTCCCTTTTATAACCTACCACCCTCGCCAAGATTGGCCACTAGATGGCAATACAAAGCCATCCATTGGCTCAAAAGACAGCACACAAAAAAGGAGAACGAGGTGACAGCCCAAATTAATCTACTGTTCTTTACAAACAGTCTTGAGTAACAAGAAATAAAAAAAATTGAATATAACGTATTTAAAAAGAAAACTAAAGTAGGTTGGGGAAAATTAATTAAAACAGACACACAACCCAACTAGCTAAAGAAGTGATACTACACAGTGAAGAAACATTTGTATTTACATGAAAATAAAGTGCTCTTAGCCACGTGGTTTATCGCAAAACAGCAGTCGTGAATCACAGTGAACAAAAGGGTTATTAACTAACTGATAAGGAACTAAAGCTGGAATGTTGTGTTCAATTGTAACCTCCTGAACAACTACTCAATTCTAGAAATAACTTCTCACAGTAAGAAAACAACATATTTATGGCCGCAGCGGGCCTTAAATCACAGCAAAACACAAATACACAACATCGACAAACAAGATGAGCTCATACAACTTTCAAACCGGTTATACACACCTCATTCATTCAATATAACAATCTTTTACAAAGAGAAACACTGAAATCCATAAGATTACAGAGAGTTTCACCATGCAAAAAATTACATTTCCAAGTAGGGATTACGATGACATGAGCGGGCGGTCTGGCTACCCCTACTTCAATGTCATCCACCTCGCATAACAATCTCTCATATAGAAAAATCTTCAATCACAGAGGATTTCACTATATAAACCGTCATTATACTATCAATAGGATTTAGGACAATATGAGCGGCGGTCTGGCTACCCCTACTCCAATATCATCGACCTCAAATAATAATCCCTCACACAGAAAAATCCTCATTTACAGAGAATTCTACTATGCAAACTGTCATTATACTACCAATAGGATTTAGGATAATACGAGCGGCGGTCTGGCTACCCCTACTCCAATATCATCGACCTCATATAATAATCTCTCACATAGAAAAATCCTCATTTACAGAGAATTCTACTATGCAAACTGTCATTACACTACCAATAGGATTTAGGATAATACAAGCGGCGGTCTGGCTACCCCTACTCCAATATCATCAACCTCATATAATAATCAGTTACACAAAGAAAAACTCAAACCCATAAGGTCACTTCATAGAGAATTGCACCATGTAATCCGTCATTATACTACAAAAGGCCTTTTTTGCTTAAAACTCACCAGAACAGCCTGCAGTCAACCGCTGCTATTTGAACATTTAAATCGCGTTACCTGGGTCTATGGAAGATCCGGGCCCGAGACAGGGCATTGTGAATATCAGCAAAAGTTAGGAATTTTACAAGAGGCTACCCTTTGAATTTGGCGCCGATTGCTAATATTCAAAATCACTCTCTCCAGTCCAGACGTCCCCTAGCCCAGGGTTAGCGAGTAGCCAACAACGCCATATTGTGGAAGAAAACTCTTCAGGTCCAATTCTGTGGCTGGTTCAAATGAGGTTTAATCACTGACAGTGGAGAAAAGAAATTCACAGTGTATCCATGAAGATCCAGTCTGTTGAATGGCCTGGCTGAGTTGGATTTATACAGAACATTCGAGAGAACAAAAGGGAAGGTGTCATGAGTGGATTTGCATTGAATCAACACGTCTCTCTACAGAGTAAGAGACATCGGTTGATATCTACAAGGTGTGACCGTTCTCGGGAGAGCTAGACGATGTCACTACAGGGGTCACTCATCGGGCCTTGATCAATGTATGAAAGACAAATGTTACGGCGACAGTTCAGGAAGAGGGAAAGATCAAAGAGTCTTTTCATCAAGACTGCAAGGGTTAAATTCAATAGAAACAGCTCAGCAGGACGTTTGATGTTCCCGAGAGAAAGGAACATTATATGGGGAACAAATAAGAAATGTAAAGGCCCCCACACACCGCCCAGACGTCCAACTGCCTTATCCGACCACTCTCCGCCCACTCTGTTGCCTCTCGTCTGACCCGTTCGGCAGAAAAGTTGCGTTGTACACACCGCTTCGACGTGCTTCCGACAACACAGCAGCGTGTACGTTCTGCGCTTGCGCAAGATGCAATACGCCTCCTTAACAGCGGGTGGCGCTAGTCTCGTGCCAGTACTCCAAAACAGGAAAACAGGAAATGACGGAACGGAGTGCAGATAAAAACAATGCACAATCAGCTGCTCTTCCGTCTCTTCGCTCCACGTAGCCATTGCTTCGATAAATGTGCAGAAATAACCAAAAGTGCGATGCAACGACGAAGTAAAATCTGTACTCTGCGCCATCTCTGTTTATGTGGTTTGTTGTTTACCATCGTCACTTCCGCCCCGCCCACACACCGCCATTGGATACTCTGATTCGCTAGCACACCGCCAATCAGAGTATCCAATGGCTCAGACATCCAACAGCCCACCTCCTCAGACTTCGTATGCTCAGTCTGATCAGACAACGTCCGCGCGGCTCCGAAAGCTTCCGACGCAGCTGTACACACCAAACATATGTGTTCCCGACCTTGTCCGAGCCTCTCCAAACGCTTCAGACGTCCAACGGTTGGGCCGGTGTGTTCCTGCCTTAAGGTAACACATTTTCTTCTACAGCTCCAAGGGCTTTTCAGACAGCCTTGGGGGCATAAGTGCCGACAAATCGGCGGTGTTCAGGTGTGTATTTACCGGCTGGATTCCGAGCAGCGCGTCTTAGAGTTTTGAGTCCGACGGAGCAAAGTAAAATTCCGCTGCTGCTGAGAAACTAGTCCCTCAAAAAATGGATGATTCATGCGATGCAAGGTCAGTTTTGTTTCAAATATTATTCTATCAACACAGATATGTACATCGACAGTTTAGTGTTTTAATTGATTTGCCTATGGGTCACTGTGGAGTCGGTATGTTTTTAATGCCATGCTAGCTAGAATGATTGACTTGCACTAGCCATAGCACAAGTGAACTCTGCAACTAGAAGAACTGAATGAAATTTCTTGAAAACGTCTCCAGACGTCTCGAACACATCGGCTGACTTGGAAAATAGGTCTTATGTCCAAAATTCCGAACTATCCCTTTAATCAGGGCTGGGGCCTAAGTGGATGGACAAGGGCTAGTGCAGGGGAGAGATCCACCAAAAATAATAATAAGAAAACTTAAATCACCAGGCACAGTTGCAGACACACTCAGTGGAGAAAAACCCACAACCAAGGACACAGCAAGACAGGACAGGAGGATGCCACCACCAAATCACCAGCACCGCCACCACCGGCCTCCAGCAACTGAAAAAGGGGGGGAGGATAAAACAAATTAGTGGGGTTTGCAACACACACACCAAAAAGAAAGAAAACTTGATCAGAACTTAACAAAAGCAGGGCACAACTTAAACATAACCAATATACAGTATTTCAAACAATGACTGTCATAATAAATGTTTTAACAAAGTAAAGAAAACTAAACAAAAACATTTAGCTATTTTACAAAACAAATCTCTTGATGACTGAATTAAACAAAAAAAACAAAAAACTAAATAAAAAAACAGAATTAAACAAAACCCCAAATCAACCCAAACGTACACGTAACACGTAATTCACAAAAATATATATCTAATTTGAAACCCACACTGTCACACACTCATTCAGTCACCCATTCACATACACTCAATAAGAGAGGACCAGTCCCCGGTAAAGGCCCTCAGTGTAAAAAAACAGAGCAACCGTCCTGTCTTTGGCTGGAAGCAAGCTGCGCTTCTGACGGCCGCCGGGTAACGCTGGCGAGCAGCAGCAGCAGACACAAAGAGAAGACGCAATGAAAAAAAAGCAGAAGCAGCTCAGTCACGGTGATAAGAATAACACCTAGTTAAGAAAAACATTCAATTAGCATTTGCTAAACCTGCCAAAAATTATTGCGGGTTGAACATTACAATATACATAGCCAGACACTCACACACCTGAGAGGAGGGAGGAGAAAACAAAGGACTCCAGGCAGCCGCCACCATTTACCTGTGACCACACTAGCATTAGCCCCCTAGCCATAATAGTCACCATAACATGGAGAGAGATGACACTTACCACCGCCAACAATCTATACAGCGCGTACACACCGGATGGGGGAAAAGAGAGCAGCACACGAACGGTCACCCTACAACATAACACAAATGCTTTTAGCAACATAACAAAATGGAACGACCAACGAGGTGAAAACAGCGTTACCTGTTACCTGTTGGGCACAACCTCTGACCTGGAAGTAACACAGGTGAGGAGAGAGCAGAGCAAGAATTGGTGGGCGGACTACCGCTTTTATACCGGTCGACTGTAAACGGAAACGGAAAGAGAACGGAAACCATAGTAACCAATATAAACAAAACAAAGGGGAAATAAAGACAAAATCCTCATACTGTTACACAAAGGAAAAAGAAAGACATTTTCTGTTGCATGTGAGAAAGATTTCAAAAGTTGACTCCTTTGCCAGTACGTATGCCACCTATATGATCAGCCAGCTGCCGGAAATGTAAATGAGGCTATGGCTTTCTGTATGGCATCATTGGTCTTGCCAGAATTATGCATTCCCCCTACTACTGATGCCCTTGTTATGTCCATGGGACATATGAGTGTGTGTGTGTGTGTGTGTGTGTGTGTGTGTGTGTGTGTGTTAACCCTCCCTGCCAGAGGGAGGTGCTGCTCCGTTGTGTGTGTGTTTTTCTCTGTGTTTCTGTGAAGGTGGTTATTGGTCGGGAGCTGATGGCACCAGCTTTAAAAGGATGTCTCCAGCAAGGATCTCTCTCTCTCTCTCTCTCTCTCTCTCTCTCTCTCTCTCTCTACCCTTTCGCTGACTCCCAGCCAGACCGTGCTGTCATTGGAACTGTTATTTGTGATTGAGAATATTGTTGTGATTAGAGCCATTTCCTTCTCTGAGTGTGATTTTTGGTTTTTGATGCCCACAGTGGCTTATTTAAAAAGCAGTCCGGGTAGGTAGGGGTGAGTAGCCATTTTGTTTTGGGAACCTCTTTTCTCTTGTTTTTTGTTAGGGAGGCAGGTAAGAAGCCTGTGTTTTCTTTTATCGTTATTTCCTTTGGTAGACAAGCTAGTTTATAAAATAAGAGTTTCGTTTGTTTTGTTGGCCGTGCTCACCCCGAAGTCAAGCTACCATTTTAATTTGTGTTGGACTGCATCCACGTGTTTTGTCATTGCTGGGGGGTTGGGAAAAAGGGAGTAGAGCACCTTTATGTTGCGCTCAGGTTGCCCCTAGGCCGGGGCGTAACACCCTCCACCAGCACTGCAAAAGGGCAAACTACCAGGCTGCGATAATGAGGTCCTGTCTAAAAAAAAATATAAGTGCCCCATCACCTGCTGGATATGGTTGGCAAATAGAGGATGGGAACATATGTCACCTGGATGACAAAAAATCCAGCCCCTGACAGTGTTTTTACATGTATTACACTGCAGCTGCAAAGAGTGCCTGTGAGGCAGGCAGATGCTCCGGTTTCTCTGCAGGACTGTGTTGCACCAGGGGTGATTCTAGGATCTGACCTTTGGGTGGGCTCAGCCCCCAGGAAGCAGCTGACATCCGCTCTTGAGAAGGAATTATGAGGCTGATTATGTGGAACAATGTTTTTATTCGTCTCAGGTCTTTACTAAGGCCGTTCAGATGGTTACAGATATGTATAAGGCCTGACAAAATTAAACAGTCATACTTATTGATGAGTTATTCAGTGGAAAAGCACTCATACTTCAAAAACATCTTTAAAAGAACTTCAGCTTTAAAGGAGCACTAAATATAATGTACTTTATTTTTATAGGTTATTAGTGAGGTGGTCAACAATAAATGCCCTTTTCTCACCTGCTTCTTCCAGGTCTTGCACCATCTGTCTTTCCTCTCTCTCCATCCTGCTCTTGCCCTCTCTCCATCCTCCTCTCTCCCTCTTTACATACATACAAACGTTTTGTAAAGAAGTAGTTATAAACCTTTATAATTATACATAATACATAACGCAAACAAGCCCAGTGGGCCACTTTCTAGGGTAAGTACAGCCAATGTAGGCCTACATTATAACCTGTGCAGTGGGACAGAGTAGTTTTAAAAGATTGAGTAAATAAATATGGGCAAATGCAATTACTGTGGCCAAAAAGATGCTTATTATTATGACCTTCTTGACTACCTGTTCATGTTATTACCGGTTTGATCTTGTTCTTTCTCCTTTTCTCTCTCTCTATCCTCATCTCCCCCACTTTGTACTGTCCACCAAAAAGAAAAAGTAATACAGTATAACAACTAACAACAAATAAATAAATGCTAACTCATTAACATGTATTGTTGCTATACTACTCAATGGCATTACATTCTCTCACCTGCACCTGGCTGTTTTCTTTTAAAGAAATAACGTATGTCCGGTCATCCTTCACCGCGGTTTGTCAGTCCATGGAAAAGCAGACATTTGTAAAGGGTTTAATGTTCCAAGACGGTCTTTTTGACCGCTTTAAAATTTACATGTGCAATAACTTTGTTGAATGCAATACTGCTGTTACATGACTTTTGCATAGTGTCTGTATTTCACATTTTTGTCTGAACACCACAGGATGGTGACTGTAACACACAAGCTGCAGAAAGTACACTTCCCCTTTAAATTTACTGATACACGAATAATCTCACATCCTGTTCGCTGTTCAAATCTCTACTTCAGGCTGCCACAGTAACGTTACACACGGCTGGTCATTTGTCCATGAAAATCTTGCTATTGATTTGGGGACAATGACATGACTGGTTAGCTAGCTGGTCTTGTTGTTAAACATACTGTCAAATTATATTTACTCTTTGTTAACCGCACGCAATGTTATTGACTTTGAATCTTGCTAGCATAGCGTTAGCTTTCTGGCTCATCGCTGAGCGGACTAGAATATCTCCTGTTGCCAAGTCGTATCTATGGTCCGTCCTATTTGCATTAACTCCTGATTATGGACACCTCATCGGGCATTATCCCTTACTTAATAGACATCTGACAGATTATGTCAAGGTCCTAAAATGAAGCATTACCTGGTCATTAGTGTTACAACACACTGCTGGTATTATTCAGCTGCACTGCAGGTTATCTGCCCTCAGTGCCCTGCCTCTCGGAACCGTGTCGTCTGGTGCTCCCGGGATGCCGCTGCATTTTTTGTTCTGTACAAACAGGCCCACCCACCAATCAGAGACAAGAGATGCATGCAGGGAGGTTGTGCTTGATTTTACTGGCCAAACAAAACAGGTTTGCGAAAAAAAAAGATAAACGATTTGAGGACTAAACGATAGGATGGGCTAAGGCACATTTTGGGTGGGCTCAAGCCCAGGCCTAGCCTCGCCACTGTGTTGCACACTTACAGTATGTCGCTGCACAAATGGGAACAATAAAAAAGAAAAAGAGGAAAGGGAAGATGACCACTGTCCTGACACTGACAGTGAGGACTAGAAGTGTCCTTATATCAAAACTGACATCAAACATCTGACATCTGTTATCCCTAATTCTATTTTTGTACTTTATATTTTGTATTTTTAATGAAGATTGTTTTTATGGTTGATCAGTGTTGTTTTTGTTTGTGGATGAATGAATGAACGAATATGCAGTGGTATCAGTACAATTACTCTTTTATTGATCTACACTCAACAAAAATATAAACGCAACACTTTTGTTTTTGCTCCTATTTTTCATGAGATGGACTTAAAGATCTAAAATTCATTCCAGATACACAATATTACCATTTCTCTCAAACATTGTTCACAAATCTGTCTAAATGTGTGATAGTGAGCACTTCTGCTTTGCTGAGATAATCCATCCCACCTCACAGGTGTGCCACATCAAGATGCTGATCTGACATCATGATTAGTGCACAGGTGTACCTTATACTGCCCACAATAAAAGGCCACTCTGAAATGTGCAGTTTTGTCTCACAGCAAAATGCCACAGATGCCACAAGCATTGAGGGAGCGTGCAATTGGCATGCTGACAGCAGGAATGTCAACCAGATCTGTTGCTCGTGCATTGAATGTTCATTTCTCCACCATAAGCCGTCTCCAAAGGCGTTTCAGAGAATATGGCAGTACATCCAACCGGCCTCACAACCGCAGACCACGTGTAACCACACCAGCCCAGGACCTCCACATCCAGCAGGTTCGCCTCCAAGATCGTCTGAGACCAGCCACTCAGACAGCTGCTGAAACAATTGGTTTGCATAACCAAACAATTTCTGCACAAACTGTCAGAAACCGTCTCAGGGAAGCTCAACTGCATGCTCGTCGTCCTCATCGGGGTCTTGACCAGACTCCAGCTCGTCGCCGTAACAGACTTGAGTGGGCAAATGCTCACATTCGATGGCGTCTGGCACGTTGGAGAGGTGTTCTCTTCACGGATGAATCTCGGTTTACATTGTTCAGGGCAGATGGCAGACAGCATGTGTGGCGTCGTGTGGGTGAGCGCTTTGCTGATGTCAATGTTGTGGATCGAGTGGCCCATGGTGGTGGTGGGGTTATGGTATGGGCAGGCATCTGTTATGGACGAAGAACACAGGTGCATTTTATTGATGGCATTTTGAATGCACAGAGATACCGTGATGAGATCCTGAGGCCCATTGTTGTGCCATACATCCATGAACATCACCTCATGTTTCAGCAAGATAATGCACGGCCCCATGTTGCAAGGATCTGTACACAATTCTTGGAAGCTGAAAATGTCCCAGTTCTTGCATGGCCAGCATACTCACCGGACATGTCACCCATTGAGCATGTTTGGGATGTGCTTGACCGGCGTATACGACAGCGTGTACCAGTTCCCACTAATATCCAACAACTTCGCACAGCCATTGAAGAGGAGTGGACCAACATTCCACAGGCCACAATTGAAAATCTGATAAACTCTATGCGAAGAAGATGTGTTGCACTGCATGAGGCAAATGGTGGTCACACCAGATACTGACTGGTTCTGAGTCCCCAGACCCCCAATAAAGAAAAAAACTGCACATTTCAGGGTGGCCTTTTATTGTGGACAGTCTAAGGCACACCTGTGCACTAATCATGATGTCAGATCAGCATCTTGATGTGGCACACCTGTGAGGTGGGATGAATTATCTCAGCAAAGCAGAAGTGCTCACTATCACACATTTAGACTCATCACGGTATCTCTGTGCATTCAAAATGCCATCAATAAAATGCACCTGTGTTTTTCGTCCATAACAGATGCCTGCCCATACCATAACCCCACCACCACCATGGGCCACTCGATCCACAACATTGACATCAGCAAAGCGCTCACCCACACGACGCCACACACGCTGTCTGCCATCTGCCCTGAACAATGTAAACCGAGATTCATCCGTGAAGAGAACACCTCTCCAACGTGCCAGACGCCATCGAATGTGAGCATTTGCCCACTCAAGTCTGTTACGGCGACGAGCTGGAGTCAGGTCAAGACCCCGATGAGGACGACGAGCATGCAGTTGAGCTTCCCTGAGACGGTTTCTGACAGTTTGTGCAGAAATTGTTTGGTTATGCAAACCAATTGTTTCAGCAGCTGTCTGAGTGGCTGGTCTCAGACGATCTTGGAGGTGAACCTGCTGGATGTGGAGGTCCTGGGCTGGTGTGGTTACACGTGGTCTGCGGTTGTGAGGCCGGTTGGATGTACTGCCATATTCTCTGAAACGCCTTTGGAGACGGCTTATGGTGGAGAAATGAACATTCAATGCACGAGCAACAGATCTGGTTGACATTCCTGCTGTCAGCATGCCAATTGCACGCTCCCTCAATGCTTGTGGCATCTGTGGCATTTTGCTGTGAGACAAAACTTCACATTTCAGAGTGGCCTTTTATTGTGGGCAGTATAAGGTACACCTGTGCACTAATCATGATGTCAGATCAGCATCTTGATGTGGCACACCTGTGAGGTGGGATGGATTATCTCAGCAAAGCAGAAGTGCTCACTATCACACATTTAGACAGATTTGTGAACAATGTTTGAGAGAAATGGTAATATTGTGTATCTGGAATGAATTTTAGATCTTTAAGTCCATCTCATGAAAAATGGGAGCAAAAACAAAAGTGTTGTGTTTATATTTTTGTTGAGTGTAGATAGACTTAACATTCAAATTTCACCTTATCGTATATTTGCCTTATTGTTCTTCTTGAACGCGGTTATGTATACAGGATATTTGGGTGTTTTCCCCTTTATCGGTGGCGTTGAATCTTACCATGGGGGCCGCCATCTTGCCATTCTGTTGACAAAAAGCAGCTATCTTATTGGTGTAGAATGATCACGTGTCACCACCCGCGGCCAAGATAGGGGGGTTAGCTCAGGAGGTAGAGCGGGTTGGCTGTAGAATGATCACGTGTCACCACCCGCGGCCAAGATAGGGGGGTTAGCTCAGGAGGTAGAGCGGGTTGGCTGGCAACCGCAAGATTGCCGGTTCGATCCCCGGCTCCTCCTAGCTGAGTGCCTGGTGTCCCTGAGCAAGACACCTCACCCTAATTGCTCCTGACGAGCTGGCTGTCGCCCTGCGTGGTTGACTCCACCGTCGGTGTGTGAATGTGTGCGTGAATGGGTGAATGTCAGTCATTACTGTAAAGCGCTTTGGATAAAAGCGCTTTATAAAATGAGGACCATTTATTACGCTCTGAAGAAACTAGTTCTGCATAAAACATAGATGCACGGACAATCGACTGGAATTTCAGCGACAAACTTTTTTTGGGTAACTTAGCGTGACTCGTTCTATTTTATGAACTACAGATTTTGTAGATGCACGACTGCGGAGCGGGATGAAACGATCACCTTACGGCCTATGGTGGGCCAAAGGTTTTTTTATTTGATTTTTTTATCATTTGAGGCTAGTGTTCAATGAAATGATGCTTTGGATTAAAGTCCCAGTTGGCATGTCCGGCGGATCTTTTTTTTCTAAAACTTTCTGATTTATGTTGTTCTAAAATTCCCACCTGGATTTTTGATTTGAGTGACATAATAAAATTATGTCAAAGGGGGGAATTGTTAGAATTGACTCTTTGTTCACTTTTGATTTGTACTTTTCCACTGGACTCATATAAATCACTGGTTGTGCTCATTAAATCATTGTGACAGTTAACCTGATAAGCAGGAATCCGTTGAATCTTAAAGGCCCTCTTTGTTCTGACAGTTAGGTTTGCTAGAATAGATACACGCCTCAAGGACAACACCCATACACGTTTCATATTACATTTCTGTAAGTTCACGTCAGAGATAACTGACCAGTGAGATTCGGTTGTGTCCAAGTGCGACCTCTGTACGGGGCAGTTCCAGCCCAAGAAGATAAAATGTGACCAGCACCAGTAACGCACGCCTGACACTTGTTTGTGGATATTTTGCAGGGTAAAGTTCTAATTTCAGGTGAAAACTCGGCAAGAAGTGCTAGACTGTTCCTTCAGTAAATTTCTTAATTTTGATTTATCACCTACATGATTAGACACCAGTTGAAAAAAATGCTATGAAATTGTAAAACACAAAATTTATACAAATTAAAACGGAAAACACAGAATATTGAAAAATTAAAACGGAAAGCACAGAATTTAGAAAATTTAAAATGGAAAAAAAATTTGAAAAATTAAGTGCTCCTGTGGGAGAGCGGTATGAGCTACCATCTGCAAATAAGATTAACTCAGGTTTTGAAAGTGGTTTGTCTAGTAGATCGGGACAGGGGTGAGCATAATGATCAACTAAGATCAACTTTCACAGCTATGTGGTTTGCCATCAATGAGGAAAGGAAAGAGGGAGACAGGGTTAAAGGGGATGATCAGCGTTCAATAGTAAGGTCAGGTGTGGAAAGAAGGATGAACTCAACTCATAACATGTCTGTCTAGAGGAGGAAAAATGCTGAGTTTCAGAGTGGAAGACAAGATGGGAGACAGAGTGGGGGACAAATAGTGTTAGTGGAGATCCCAGTACCATGGAGGAGGTAGTCTCTACAGCATATGCAGCGGCAGCTACAGCTCTTAAGTAAGGTGGGAGTCCTCGTGCCACAGGATCTAGTTGAATACTGTCGTAGGCAACGGGGCATTTATCGAATGGAAAGAGGTTTTGGCATGTTGGAGATGGCAGTAACATGATTAGGTGAGAGATTATGTGTATTAACCTGACAACTGGTGTCCAAAATATGTAGCAGTCAGTGCGGTCACATGATAAGATCGTATTGGTTTTTCCAAGAAATACGTTGCCACTCGACGGGGGGGTCTCTTCTAAAATCCCACGTTCACATGTTATTAAATAATTCCGATAATATTCAGTGACCTGGCTGACTCCGCTTCGTTAGATGGCGCTGTAGCCCTTTCTACAAGATGGTGTTAGAACTACTTCCGGTAAACAGCTACTTAAAAACAATAACAAACTATCTGGTGGCATACAGACAGACAGTCTCTTCGTCCGTCCAGAAATGAGTTGTTGATTTCTTCGAAGCCATGGTATTGTTTGACTGTTCCGGCAACAACATTACTATATATGACGGCGTCGGCGCTTCCTTCCACTTCCAGGCGAAATCCCCGGCGAAAATTCTCGTGCATGCGCAGGACGCGAACACGGTTAGATCTCGTTCACAAGGCGGCACAAGTCAGATAAACAACAACTCAAGCCAGAGGTTGCAATCGGCTTCAGAAATCCTATCCCTACACGTTTCTTATCCTGTACACATGAATTCGATATGATGGGTTTAAGATGGTATAAAGCTTGCCCATGTGAACGCAATGAATGTCTTTGCAGAACTGAAGTTTGGGGAAAGAAACTGTGTGGCCTTTACCAGCTGTAGATTTCAAAAGTACAACAGAGTCTATTTCACAGGCCTCTGCAGAAGGGGAGGCCACCAAAAGTTCATCCACATATTGTACCCAGGTGCTCCCACCAGGAAAGACTACATCTGATAAGTCCTGTTTCAAAGCCCTGGAGTAGAGGGTGTGGCTTTCTGTGTAGCCTTGTGGAATCTCGTCCAGGTATACTTTTGGCCCTTGAAATCAAAAAGGTACTTGAACCCGGATTGAACAGGGATAGAGAAAAAAGCAGAACAGAGATCCACCACTGTGTAGTGGGTTGTAGGAGGAATGAGGATAGTGGTTGGATTTGGAACTACAGGAAAAATAGGATTAACACAGTCATTAACTGCTCTGAGGTCTTGTACAAAATGGCAACTTTTCTTAGTAGGTTTTGGTATGGGCAAAATGAGAGTGTTACAGGGGCTGGAGCTATAGGGATTATTATACCTTGTTTTTAAATCTGGGTTGACATTAATTTTTATTATTATTTTTTTTTTACACTAGGCAGAGTGAATCAGTCCTACATCATTAGGGTGGGAGGACCACAAAACAGGAGGGACCTGGGATTGATAACAGGTTGTGGGTCAAAAGACTTTAGGATTGATGGCAAGTCATATACTGTAAGTCAGTCATTATTTATTTTTATTTTTTTAAACATTACTTCGTTCCTTGTGTCCATTTAAACCATTCTGGCATATCTGCAACACAATCACTTCCATCATTCGCGTACTATGCAAGGGTTCGTCTGTCAGGAACCCACCATCTACTTCTTATTTTTTTAATCATCTTGTAAATGAAAAATCATCTTGAAAAAAGTAAAATAAAAAATGTACAGGAGAAATAATAATCAAACAATAATAAAAACAATAAAAAATAAGATAAAATAAAATTAAAATAATATAATTATCAACAAGAAATTTAAACAATTTAAAATAATAGCCTACATTTACAAAAAATAATATTAACAAAAGGTAAAATGGGGAAAACTAGTTAATAACAAACAATAACACTAAAAGGGCAAAGCACTAACAGTATTTGTGCTTTGGGGTTTAGGCATTCTGTGAGTAAAGCTAGTTGTAACATTTAGTCTTGTGTTGATAGCTTGTTGTTTAAATTATTGTGAAAATGTCTATACTAAGTGAGCAATCAGCTAGTTTCAGCCAGCTCAGCTGTAGTCAATAGACTTGATTGGAGGGAGGGGCCACAGTCAGAACTTAAAGGACTGCCAGTGAAACTCCTTCAAACCACATTTTGTCTGGAGAAAGGAAGGAAGCTGCTTTGTCTCTTGTTGGTAAGTCAGAAACTAATTGTAGATTTGGGTTTAGGCATTCTGTGAGTAAAGCTAGTTGTAACATTTAGGCTTGTGTTGATAGCTTGTTGTTTAAATTCTTGTGAAGCTGTCTATACTAAGTGAGCAATCAGCTAGTTTCAGCCAGCTCAGCTGTAGTCAATAGACTTGATTGGAGGGAGGGGCCACAGTCAGAACTTAAAGGACTGCCAGTGAAACTCCTTCAAACCACATTTTGTCTGGAGAAAGGAAGGAAGCTGCTTTGTCTCTTGTTGCATCAGGACAGCAGATCGAAGACAGCTGAACAAAGACAAGGGAGTCTATCCGCGGGAGTCCATTGAGGAAGTCCATTGAGGTAGACATAACATCTCAACCCCCTCCCATCGCAGCCATGTGTCTTATCCCAGTCAGGACATCACACTGGAGAAGATTTTACCGGAGACCCTTCACTCGAGGCTGTAACCCATCCAATCTCTGCTACCCACCATTCTCCACCGGTAAGGAACTTGAAGTATTAGGGGGGCTGTGGAACTGCCAGTCTGCAGTCAAGAAGGCGGACACCATTTCAGCCTATGCCTCCCTGCAGACTTACGGAGACCTGGATCACCCCAGAAAACACTGCCACTCCAGCTGCCCTTTCAACTGCCTACTCATTCTCACACTCCCCAAGACGAACAGGGCGAGGAGGAGGGACTGGGCTCCTCATCAAACCCAGATGGTCCTACCAGGTCCTTCCTCTGGACCACCTACCCCGATCTGCACTTGAATTCCACGCCGTCTCTGTCACCCTTCCTTTTAAGCTCAACATCTTAGTGATCTATCGCCCACCCGGTCCTCTCAGTGACTTTTTAGATGAGATGGATGCCCTCCTGAGCTGCTCCCCTGATGATGGCACACCACTCGTCGTCTTCGGTGACTTCAACATCCACCCGGGAAAGCTGCAGTCATCTGAATTCATTGACTTCTTCTCCACATTTGGCCTTACACTCTCCCCCTCTCCACCAACTCACCGGGCCGGGAACCAACTTGACCTTGTCTTCACAAGATCCTGTGGCATCTCGGCATTCTCTGTTACCCCGCTCACCGTGTCCAACCACCACTTTGTGACTTTCTCCCTCCCCATGAAGCCCACCACATCCCTCCCCTCTACGCCTCGAACTGTCACCAGCCGCCGCAACCTGAAATCCCTCACTCCCTCCGCTCTCTCCTCAACTGTTATTTCCTTACTATCATCCTCAGAACAGTTCTCCTTGATGCCTACTGAGGAAGCCTCCTCCATCGTGATGTCCTCACTCTCCTCTTCTTTGAACACTCTCTGTCCCCCAATCTCACGACCTGCGTGATCATCTCCCTCCCCTCCCTGGCTGTCCGAACCTCTGCGAACCAACAGATCATTGTTGCGAGCGTCAGAGAGAAAATATAAGAAATCGGGCCAGCACAAGGACCTTGCTCACTACCACCACCTCCTCTCTGACTTCACCTCAACTGTTTCGGCAGCTAAATCTGCCTTCTACCTGCCAAAGATCAACTCTTCTGCCTCCAACCCCAGGAAACTCTTCTCCATGTTCTCCTCCCTCCTCGACCCTCCTACCCCTCCCCCTCCTTCCTCCCTTACTGCTGATGACTTTGCAACTTACTTTACCAAGAAAGTAAATGACATCAGCTCCTCATTCACGCCTATTCCCTCCCAGAAAACATCTCCCCCAACTCTCAACTCTGATGGCCTTACCAGCTTTAGCCCCCTCACCTCTGAAGACATTCACACACTTGTTACATCTAACCGTGCCACCACCTGCTCCCTTGACCCGATTCCCTCCTCTCTTCTCCAGGACATCTCACACGACATCTTGCCATTCCTCACCACCCTGATCGACTCCTCCCTCACCTCAGGTGTCATTCCAGCGGCTTTTAATACTCCTACAGTGAAGCCTCTCCTTAAAAAATCACTCTAGACCCTACTGACATCCAAAGCTACAGACCTGTATCTCTTCTTTCATTCCTCTCTAAAACCTTGGAACGTGCCGCCTACAACCAACTGTCATACAAACAAACTAACTCTCGCAGAACAACCTCCTTGACCCTAATCAATCAGGATTCAGGACTGCTCACTCCACTGAGACGGCCCTCCTCACAGTGACCGAGTCCCTGCGAGACGCCAGAGCCTCATCCCACTCCTCCGTTCTCATTCTCCTCGACCTATCTGCTGCATTCGACACAGTCAACCACCAAATCCTCCTCTCCACTCTGGCTGAACTTGGCATAACGGACTCTGCCTACCATTGCTACGCAGATGACACCCAGCTGTTCCTCTTTTCCCCCAACCTCTGACACTCACATTGCAACTCGCATCTCGGACTATCTAGCTGACATCTCTGTCTGGACAACTGCACATCTCCTCAAGCTTAACCTGAATAAAACCGAACTCCTCTTCATCCCAGGGAAAGACTGCTCTCGCATGGACCTGTCGGTCACTGTCGAGGGCATCACAGTATTGCCGTCGTCAGCTGGATGAGGAACCTGGGTGTATTCCTTGATGACCAACTATCCTGCACCCCCAACATCACTGTTGTGGCCTGATCCTGCAGATTTGCCCTCTACAATATCCGCAGGATTCGGACCTTCCTCACAAAGGATGCAACGCAACTCCTGGTCCAAGCACTGGTCATCTCCCGCCTTGACTGCTGCAACTCTCTCCTGGCCGGACTCCCGGCCTCTGCGATTAAACCATTGCAGCGTATCCAGAACGCTGCAGTTCTCCCATGTGACCCCCCTCCTCCGTGACCTCCACTGGCTCCCTGTTGCAGCACGCATCCAATTCAAGACGCTGGCACTGGCCTTCAGGGCCATCAATGGAACGGCACCCATCTACCTTCAAACACTGGTCAAACCTCATGCCCCGAAGCGAGCACTTCGCTCCTCTACTTCAGCTGGCCGGCTGGTACCACCATCTCTGAAATCAAAGAAATGTCGCTCAGGAAAGTCCAGACTCTTCTCTGTTCTGGCGCCTCAGTGGTGGAATGAACTCCCGACCAAAGTCAAGACAGCAGAGTCATTTGCCATCTTCCGAACACCCCCCCCCCCCAAAAAAAAACAACAACAAAAAAAAACAACAACCCTTACCTATAGCACTCTGATCATAGCACTCTTAAGGTACTACTTTAGTCAGATGAGGACCTAACACTTGTTCTATTTTTAGCTCTTACTTTATCGGCAATGATACGTTGTGGTTTCTTTGTTTCCTTCATTTGACAAATGTACTTATTGTAAGTTGCTTTGGACAAAAGCGTCTGCTAAATGACCTAAATGTAAATGTATTTGAAACATAATAAAAATAGAAAAAAAAAATGTATAAAAAGACTACAATAACAAAAGGTAGGTTGGAGAAAATGTAATAAACAGACAGACAAACCAACTAGCTAGAGAAGGGATACTACTAAAAAGACAAGGTACTAACTGTAAGTAGTTACCAGAAATAATACAAATAGAAAAAAAGACAGAACTAGTTAAAGGGAAACGATACTACTAAATAACAAAGGAACAGTGAAGAAAAAATTGAATTTAAATGAATAAGATTGTACACATAACCATGTGTTTTATCACAAACCAGCAGTGGTGAATCACGGTGAACAAAAGGCTATTAGCTAACGGATAAGGAATTGGAGCTGGAATGTTGTGTTTAATTGTAACATCCCAAACAACTACTCAATTCCAGCAATCATTTCTCACAGTAAGAAAACAACACACAAACAAACAAAACAATCTTAACAAGACTTAGACGTATTTAGGGCCGCAGCAGGCCTTAAAATCACAACAAAAATACACAACATTGATATAGAAGACATTGCAATAAGCTCATCTAATACACAAACTGTCAAACCGGTTATACGCACCCCATTCATTCTATATAACAATCTTTTACAAAGAGAAACACTCAAATCAAGATCACAGAGAGTTCCACTATGCAAATCGTCATTATACTATAATTTAATAATCACGATAATGTGTATGGCTGACTGGTTATTCCAATACACTATTATCCACCTCATATAACAATCTCTCACGTAGAGAAATCCTCAATCACAGAGAATTCCACTATGCAAACCCTCATTATACTACCAATAGGAATCACGATATTATGAGTGGCAGACTGGTTACTCCACTAAAATATCCACCTTGCATAACCATCTCTCACCTAGAGAAACACTCAAACCCATAAGGTCACGGAGTATTCCAATATGCTAACTGTCATTATACTACCAATTAGGAATTATAATAACATGAATGGCAGACTGGTTACTCCATTAAAATGTTATCCACCTCGCATAACAATCCCTCACATAGAGAAATCCTCAATCACAGAGAATTCTACTATGCAAACTGTCATTATTGTACAAAGTAGGAATTACGATAATATGAATGGCAGACTGGTTACTCCATAACAATATTATCCACCTCATATAATAATCCGTTACACAGAGAAAAACTCAAACCCATGAGGTCACTAAATCGCACCATGTAATCCGTCATTATACTACCAAAGGCCTTTTTGCTTAAAACTCACCAGAACCACCTGCAGTCAATCGCTGCTATTTGAAAATTAAATCACGTTACCTGGGTCTATGGAAGATCTGGACATGAGACAGAGCATTGTGAATATCAGCAAAAGTTAGGAATTTTACAAGAGACTTCCTTTACCCTTTGAATTTGTCGCCGATCGCTAATATTCAGAATCACTCACTCCAGTCCAGATTTCCCCTACACTCTTAGAAATAAGGGTTCCAATAGGGTTTATTATGAGACCAAATAAAAACTTTTAGCCGCGGTGGGCTGAACATGGGAGAAATTGTTGACGTGCACACCTCCAACTGCTTACAAACGTCCGTGCATTGTTAATAAGGTAAGGGAAGCATAATGTGATGTGATAGCGCAGCAAATTTCACCCCCTGGCTCACCCCACGCCATTTTCAAACGCCAACTGATGAGACCAGGTGAGTGCAATCACAAGTAACCACGGATCACACACCCACAGTGACACAGTGACACACCCCTACCCACGCACCAATGCAGTGTCCACATCCACAAATCAAGTACACACAGACTTACATACGGCTCCTACAGGGTTCTTCTACAAGGGCTGAGGCTACCTGGAACCATTTACTTCTGAACAACCCTTTCCCGAAGAAAGAGTTTTTCAAGGGTTCTTTGTAACACTAATGGTACCAGTAAGAACCATTTTCATCCAGAGAACCCTTTAAAAGTCCTTACCTGAATAAAGGGTTTTAAAAGGGTTCTTGGTAACACTAAGGGTTCCAGTAAGAACTATTTTGATCCAGAGAACCATTTTTGGAAGAGAGTTTTTCAGGCATTGTTGAAAGCATGAGTATAAGTCCTGTGTCACCAGGGACATACTTCCTGATAACACTTACCAATAATGTTGCAAAATACAATTCCTTATATCCATTTTTTGGTTTATTTGTTTTTAAAACCAAGCTCTTCTTCTCCAGATCCTGTTGATCAAACTGATCCCACCTGCCACCCAGTTTAAAGTCACTGGCAGTAGTGACTGAGCTGACCAGCTAGCTGCGTTGAGTCATCAGTTCCAACATACTAGTCTATAAACTTACACCTTCTGATCAGACATACAAATAATGTCAGTCCTATGACTGAAATGTTCTGTTACCAATTTTTTTTCACAACCATTAATTATAAGAAAGCAAGATCTTCATCAGCAAATCTTGTTGACCCAGGAAGATTAGCTGTGACCGGGATTTTAACCCCTACAGACTAAAGTCTGTACCATTACCCACTGAGCTATCCAGCAGAACGTGTAGATCAGGGACTCCTCTGTCACTCGCCACACTCACTCACACAGCCAGGTTGACAGCTACTTCATGTCAGTGTTCAGACAGAGTGAGCTGCTCATGTGTCCGTTTAGCTCTGTCTGTACAATGTGTGACTTCTGCTTTTAGGTCACAGGTTCAATTCCCATGTTGACAGATATCATACCGTGGCAATGCTCCAATGGCAGTCTCAAAATTTGTGTGCGGAAATGCAGTTGTGCATTTGGAGGATGAAAGCACCATCATAAATGAAACTTGCAATCTTTAGGGTCCGGGCAGCTAAGCTACCAGGACACTATTGTAGGAATTCTTCTTCTTCTTCTTCTTCTTCTTCTTCTTCTTCCGAGATCATACTTCCCATGGTTGAAAACTCACCAAACTTTACAGAAATGTCCGACCACATGCCAGATTTACTCAACTCCAAGGACATGGAGGACCATTTTTTTAAATCTGCCTTGACAACTGCTGCCTGGCTGGTGATTCCTTTTTTTTTTGGTCTTGATTTTTTTTTACAGTGGTTTCTAATCTGCCTGCACAACAGTGAAAAGCTTACTCAATTTGCGAAGCCACTTTTGAATTGCCACTTGCCAATTAGCTCAGCACGATAGACGACGCTCTATGGTTCCAGAAGTTGTGGATTTCAGCCTCAACTGGTGAAAAATGAACATTATAATGTCAACTGTCTTGCCTTCCTATTCTCCTGTTTGTTGCTCAGAATTGCCTAAATTTGCCAAAAATAGCCCAGAAAAGAACTAGCAGCGGGAATGGAACCCTGGGTCCCTGCAGCAAGGATATAAGCCCTCTTTCTTGGGCATCTAAGTGAGCTATACTACTCACTGGACAAGTGCTTTTGAAAGTTTGTTACAAGTCAGGTGATCTAGGGATACAGTTTGAAGTTGTGAATTCAAGGCCTGGTTGATGCAGAGTGACCATGTTAATTGGCTACTGAGGTGATGTGTGAATTAGTGACAGATATTTGAAAAATATTATTAACACTTATTTTACAGACAATTTTACTCATGTATTTGTCTCCTCCTCATACTTTGCCATGATCGGCCTCATCCCATGGCTGCTGTACCCTGCTGACTGGCTTAGTCAAGTTGTGAAGCTGCACATAAGTTCAGTGATAAAGGAAAGTCTTTGATGTCAGAGGCCAAGCCTTAACTGATGCAAAAATCACATTGTAATGCTGACTTTCGGGCTACCTCATCAGGGTTTGTTGGTGTTGGGAATTGAACCTTGATCTCCCAGGGGAGAGGGTGAGGTTTGGTGTATTGGGCCTGGGAGCTGGCCCATGGTGGCTGTCATGTGAGTTAAGAGCTGGTTGCTCCATGGATTGCACCATATGGTCTGGTCTTCCCCCTCTACAAACCAGAGGGCTATTGCACAAAACCAAGATAAGGGATTAAGCCGGGATATGTTGGTTATCCTCGCTGAATTTAGCCTCAAGTCGGTTGCATGAAAGCAGGTCAAACTTAACCTGGCCAAGTTACCATGATGATTTATTCTCTGCAGCTAGCCTGCTCCAGACCAGGCTAACAGCCAGGCTAAGATTAATCCTAGAGATTCACCTGTATTTCCACCGTCAATCCTGTGAGGAAGTAATGTGTTTTACAGCATGTCCATGGTCTTTCTAAGTATCTTGCATCATTTTAATTATCCTGCATTAAAATATTACATAGTCATTTTTCATTTCATTTAAATCTGTTGGCTGTTTGTAATTGCAACAGTCTTTTTATATTGATTCAAATGGTAGTATCATTACTCGGGCCAAGTGTCATATTGCTATGCTAATGAAGACTGCTTGTCAAATTGTCATCAGAGGTTTCATAAGTATGTTTTATTGCAGTAATTGAGATTACAAAACACAGCTGATGAAGTTGCAAAGGTGTTTTCAATTAAATCTGTGACGAGGGCAAAATAGTATATATAGGTCCAACTCCCATTCACCTGTTCTCTCTACATAATGGCTTGTCCTTTTTTGGAGGATGTACTGGATGAGGAAGCCCTAATCCTCAGACGAGCATTTAGACATGAAAGAGTCTTCCGGGACAGGTCAGACCCATTGGCCTTTGGAGATGACTATCTCATTGAGAGATACAGATTCTACATGCAACCATTAGTTTTTAACAGTCACAATTGAATACTCAGTATGTTTTGTTACAGCTTTACCCAACATCATTGGTGCAGTGGATTGCACACACATTAGGATCAAACGCCCCTCAGGAGAACATGAGAGAGATTACATCAACAGGAAATCCTTCCACAGCATCAATGTTCAGGTAAGAGTGATTTGTGGTTCCTATGACCCACATACATTTATCCTGTGCATTAAATGACCTTAATAGGTTACAACTTAACATTTCAGATGATCTGTGACACCGACTGCCTTGTCAGCAATTTAGAGGCCAAGTGGCCTGGCTCAGTGCATGACTCCAGAATATTTCGGTCCAGTCCAATTTACGAGAGACTTTCATAAGGTAAGCCATACATTTTATTTGTACTGTAGCACCTTGGACATCATGAGTGTTTAACTCTGCTGTGTAGTTTTCTAAATTATATCTTGCATTATCAGGTGAATTCTCTGGTGTGCTGCTGGGAGACAAAGGCTATGCCTGTGAGTCATTCCTCCTGACTCCCCAAACCCCACCAAAGCAGGCCTACAACCATGCGCACAGTAGGACAAGGGCTCGAATTGAGATGACCTTTGGCCTTCTGAAATCTCGCTTTCAGTGCCTGCACCACCTGAGGGTTTCCCCGGACAGGGCCTGTGATGTAATTGCTCCCCCCCCCCGAGTAGCTGTTGATGTTGTCTGGGAAAATGCTCCCATCTTCCCAGACCACATTGATGGCAGACTCGTCAGGGAGCAATATATTACAAGTTTTTTCACTTGATTTGAAGTCAAGTGATTTTTGGATTTAGCCCATCCTTAGTTAAATAAAATATCTTAAAAGTCACTGTGTGTGCATTTCATTTGGCTTTGGTGGTTATTTTAAATTCTACTTCACATTAATGAAAAAGGGAGGACACCACAATGTTTCCTAATTGATTTTTTATTATTTCCAGGTCCAGTTTCCTCATTGTTCTGCGTTTTATCTCGAGATCCAGCTCCATTTCTTGGAGCTTTCTCTTCTTTAATTTAATTTTAATGTCTGCCAGCTCTATTTGTTTCTCCAGGTGCTTTGCATACAGTCTCCTGACAGTTTGTGAAGTCTGTAAAAGAAATGTCAATTAGCACAGGATTTGTGCACAATATAGATTTACTTTAGCCAATACTCACAATGTTACGAGGCTGCTTAGGAGACTGTGCAGCATCTGGGTCCTGTTACACATATTTTCTATTAGCACCACATCACTGACTTCATACTTTATGGACTAAATAAGCAGGATATGTCCATACAATTGACATACCTCAAGCCTTCTGGAGTCTAGTGACACAGTCTCCTCATCTGCAGAAGTGTATTCTGTAGCTGCAGATGTGCCTTCCCCCTGCCATATACATACATGTATTGAGAGAACTTGAATTAAGATTTCACAGGACACCACACTTTCCCGATTTCAATACAATGTACTAACCGGATCATCTTCTGGTGGCTCCAAAAGTGTGACTGTGTTTCCAGACACTGTAAGGAAATTCAAAATCAGTATAATATAGTTATTTGATTGTGTTCCGTATGCAGTAGTACTTTTATGTACCTTGAATGAAGCGGACAGTTGGATCCCCTCCAACACTGGCCTCCCTTTATTCAAATGGAGTGCCAGCTCCTCTGCTGGCGTCATATCCTGGCTTGGTGGGCCGCCCCCCGTGCCAGTTCTATGGGCTTTTTTTAAACTGCTACAATCATAAAGACATTCAACATGTCAGCAGACTCCTAATCTATTCACCTCATTTGTACACTGTCATCTAAGTCACTTACCAGCCTGCAAAATGTTTTTGTATTTAATCTTAACTTGCTGCCAGGTCCTTTTATGGCCAGACACGTTTGTTCTTTATGAAGGAGAGATAGATAAAATAAATAAATAAAAACGTAACTTGAGAAAAATAGATTAAGTGACACATTGTAGATAATTGTTTGCACTTCATCATACTCTACATTTCCTGAGTAACATGCACCTCTACTTTAAAGCAAAGTGTACAACAGTTAATTAGTGGACTTTAAAAGTATCTCCTTTAATTGTAGCCTAATTATAACAGTTCTGTACATTAATTGTACAATTTTGAACTACTTACGCATTAAGCCGGTCTGCTATCATCTGCCAGGCTTTCTCTCTCTCTCTTTAATTTTGGCACTGGTATTGCCTTTTCTTTTGATAATATCCTTCACCTCTTCGTATGACTCCATCAAGAGCTGTTGTTCAGCGGCCGTGAAAAATAAAGCGTGGCTTTGATCCATGTTCCCATCGATGATTCTGTGAGTGATCACGAGGTCTATTTAAGTATGCCGTGAACATGCACTTATCCCAACTATCTACACCTGGCTTGAGATAGCCGCGCCTTTTCATCCTGGCTCGGCAAACGAGCAACCAATTAAGCCAGGATGCGGCGAGCAGACTAGGTCAGAAGAAACTTCAGAGAACCAAGGTGAGCCAAAATATACTATCTTGTTTCAGCATGCTCGAGCCTAGCTGAGGACTTTTATGGTGAAAGTTGGACTAAGCATTTGTTTCTTGTTATGTTTTGTTTGTTTTCTTGTTTGACTTACACAGCTTGGACGAGAGCCGAAGTGTGCCATTGGCTTGAAAAAGAGGGTTTTGCCGAGAGTTCCATTATTGTTACAATACGTAACATTTTGAGTACTTGTTACATAACACTGAAAAGTATTTCAACATTATTTAAATCAATGTGAAAACTTTCTTGGGTTCCCTCACTTTCTCATGATTCTGTTCCACTGTCACAATTATTATGTACAGTATGTACTCTGATTCCTTTCATTGAAGCATGCATTATTTTATGGTTTGTAGATAGCTTACAATAAGGCGCAGTAAGTGCACTTTGGATTGATGGAACTAATAATTTTTTGTCTCCCCTTTCTGCCATGTCACCATTGCTGGAGATTACACAGATTCACCTACTGAGGACAGCATGATGTGTCTGGCCTGTCATGTTGCTGATTCCACTGGACCTATGCTGACTTTTGACCTGTTCTCCCCTGGGACCTACACATCCTCTGCTGTTCTGTTGGACTATCTTTAAATGTTTTCTCATTAAAATGTTTTGAATGTTTGTTCAATGTCAACATAATAAATGACCACAATATAATATGAACTAAACTGATCTTTCGAATACAATATGGTTCTTTGCAGAACCCTCAGAAGACAAGACGGTTATTGGTGAAAACCTTTAAAAAGGGATGTTTTTAGGACCCACTGTGTCAGGTCTAGATGAAACCCTTGAAAAACTAAAGGGTTCTTAGTGGAACTCCCTGTGTGGGTTCTAGACGTAACCCTTGAAAAATGAAAGGGTTCGTAGTGGAACTCCCTGTGCCGGTTCTAGATGAAACCCTTGAAATATGAAAGGGTTCTTAGTGGAACTCCCTGCGTGGGTTCTTTGTAGAACATCTAATCAGAATCAGAATCCGAATTCCTTTATTGTCCCTCAACGGGGAAATTTGTTTGCCACAGCAGCCAAAGGACAGTATGTTACAAGAAACACAATAGTAATAATAACAATAGCAAAAATTAACAATATAAATTGAAAAATGTAAAAAATAGAATAGAAATAGAGTAGACTTGTTATATACATATAAACATGATATTGTACAAAAATTACCAGCAGTGAATTTTGTTTTTATTTACAATTTACGATAAAGTATAGAGTGCAGAATGAGGTCTATTGGGAGCATAAACATGATGGGGTTCTGGGTGGAACTCCCTGTATGGGTTCTTTGTAGAACCTCTCATGGAGGGTTCTGGATGGAACCTTACACACAGTTGTAGGTATAACCCTTTATGTTGGGCAGTGGAAGTAACCCTTTACTTCCACTGCGCCAAGCTGAATTTGTGACGCCTCCCCCTGCTGCGCCGCTACACACCCATCTCGGCGCATGTGATCTACCAAACTGCCAAACTGACCGTGCGCAAGGCTACGCTGGTCGAAACTTGCATTGCACTCTGCCACCCTGCACCACCCTGCGCTGCGCCAGTTGACTGGACAATATTATTGATATTGAGCAAATAGCTATAAGAAAACAGAATCAACAATTCCTTAAATATAAAAAAATGTAAATATGTTTAATTACAAAAGCAGAGAATGATAAAAACACGCACAAGCCATGAATAGGGAGACAGGCAGTAAAATAGAAAGCCGAGGGTACCGGCTGCACTAAAACAAGCAGCGGTAGGCAATTTAATATATAACAAATACATAAAATTAAACCTAGGCAAAACAGCAATGGCAGACTCCTGCAAACACATTCATAAAATTAGTAATGGTATTAAACCATAAAATCCCAGCAATAAACTGTACCAGCAGTAAATGTAGCATACCTGTAGCATAGCACACACACGTAGCCTACACATACCCGTTGCCTTCAGACACGGCGTGAATCTAAAAGAGGAGCACATTAACATTACACTAAAAGTATCTGGATGCATGAAGCAAGGAGATCGTAAGATATGTTTAAGAAAAATACCGTTATCGCTGTTCATCGTGCATACCCGCACCATAGCCCAAACACAGGAGAGAGGATACCTGGCGACTGTTAGCAGACACAATGTAAAGTTTAGAACAGTTTAACATCCAACAAACGTCAGCTCACCCACCTCGCCAGTCTGTCAGAAAGAAATTAGCATCACAACTTATTTTACCAATATTCGATTGTGCCGATGTTATTTATCAGTGTGCCTCCAAAACTACTCCACTTTCTCTCAATTATAGTTTACAATAGATTGGCTTGCTTTGTTCTGGGATGTTCTTTCTCAACATTAATGCACAATGTAGGAATCTTTAAATTGGCCAACATTGGCTGCAATTTATCTTTAAATGTATTTATTTCAACTACCATCTCTATTTAAAATGGTTAAAGGTACCTTTGTCTTCCACTTACCAACTAAGACACTCCTTACAATTATTTTTTTCTGTTCCTATGGTCTCCAAGTGCAAGAAAGCATTTATGTTCAAAGCTCCATCTGACTGGAATAATTTACCTGTCAACATTAGATCGGTTTCATTGATTGATTGATTGAAAGCTTTATTCCAGACTCACCCACTGGGAGGTCCATAATACAAACGACACATACAAAAAAACAAACAAAAACAAACAGATATTATATAATTTCAGAAGCAGCAATTCTGCATATCATTTTGTACATCAAATTACGCAGAACAGCAGAACAGGTGGGAACACCAACATTAAACATTTGACTAGCACTAGAGCATCAAGGTGCTCTAATCAGCAGCCTCATACTGTCATTATAGGCCACAGTGAGTCGTCTCAGGCTACTCACTCTATATCTGGACCAGAGGTGTGCAGTATAGAGGAGAGTACAGAATGTTTTGAATAGAGCAACTTTAACAGGAACAGAGCACATACTGAATTTACGGCACAGCATGTTCGCGTGAGTGTACAATTTACGACACTGTCTATACATGTCTTTATCGTCCAAGGTATTTAACCTCATTACATTCACTGAGGGCAGAGCCAGATAAATAAAAAGCTGGAAACCTCGACTGGTGATCTCATCTCTATACCTGTTCAAAAATACACTTTCATTGTACGATAGGAACAGCTGTACATGTATTGAATCTCATATTATGATAAAATGTCTTAATTTTGTCAGTTATCACCAATACTATCACTTCCCCATGTATTTTCTTCTTCCCTATAGAAATTGTATGCAAGATTAATGTTTAATGTCAATTGATAACATTTTTATGTAAAAGAATAATTTAAAAAAATCCACAGAGCATTTAGAAGGGTGCAGAATCAAAAGTATCACTTCTTGTGAAAAAATGTTTTTGATTGTCAATAAATCATTATGTAAGTGCGTGTGTATGTGTTGTTTGTGTGATGCTTTTTTGCTTTGTTTGTTTTATTTTTTGTAATTAAGAAATATGTTCTTTATATGTTGTTATTGTACTTTATGTTGTTAAGGACCCTCTTGAAAACGAGATTGGTTCATCTCAAGGGGTTATTCCTCATAAAGAAATTTAGCAACATAAACCAAGACATTGACAGATGAAATCAATCAGATGACCCATATAATCATGAATATAACATTTACAGTAATGCAGTGATATTTTCCATTGCATTTGTCAAATGGTCGCCGATCTACACAACATCACGGTAACAACACACGGGCCAACGTGCATCTTTTGTAGTTCATCTTCGGTAGATTGTAGTTTCAGCACTGCAGAAAAAAAGTCTATACATGAAAAGTCCAGGCCCCGGTTTCCCAATAACGTCCACTCTTAGTGCGCTACGAAGACTCTTATGTTATCACTTACCAAAGTTGTTTACCTCTACAGTCGTGATTCCCGAACGGTCTCTTGGGTGTCTTCTTAAGAAACACTCCTTACGTTTTTTGTACACGGCGCTGTCCAGAAGGAAAGTGCTGAAATCGATTGCTCAGAGTTCGATTTTCCATCAGCACTATATTATAAAATGTAGGCTATTGCAGTGTTTGCAAATAAAACATTGGTAGAAATCCTTCTAGGCTTAAACATTTATTTAACCATGGTCGAACATACTACCATAGCCTATACTGATTTAAAAAAAGATATAGAAACAGTGGAGGACATTGAGCCAATTATATCCTTAATTACATGCGTATTTGTTGCCTTTGTAGTCGAAAATTCTGCAATACAGCCTACAGTGGCAGCGACTAGCGTCAGGAGCTGAAACATCACTATGGTAGAGCTAAGAAGGCTCTAAGGGCGCTCCAGACCAACCTTACCAACGTAATGATGTATGAAAGAGATTCGTAGCAAAGAACGTTTCGAGAAACACGCGAAATGTTAAGTAGGAACTCTAAGTAGGGGTTACGTAGCATTAAGAAGGCTTTAAGAAGGCTTCGGGAAACCGGGCCCAGGAGGGTAGGCGGAGGGGGTCTCAGGATATGCAGGGTGGGTGGGAGGGGCCTGGAAGATGGGCTCAGGATACACAGTGTGGGTGGGAGGGGCCTGGAGGGGCTCAGGGGGCCCGGGAGGGAGGATGACCAAGCGGACAGGGCCACTTGGGAGGCCGGGCAGGAGGGTGACCAAGCGGATGGAGCCGATCGGTAGACCGGACAGGAGGGCGACCAAGCGGACGGGGCTGCTCGGGAGGCCAGGCCGGTGGTTGAGACCAGGCCAGACCATCTGTCTAGGATCCTTTCCATAATATTGTCAGAAATTTATAATAACAATGTTCACTGTAATGCTGTGAAACGTAAAGTTAGGCTCCAGTCAATTTTAGCACTGCTATATGTTATAAGAGAGAGATATTCAAAGAAGTCTTATGCACAAAATGATAATTATTTGAACCCGTCTTTGAATACAATAGCGATTCTGCCTCCTCTTCTTAATTAAAATGCTGACTCAATAAGAACTGCTGGCCAGTTGTTTTTGTTTATGATCTGTAGTAAAATCATGAATCAAAATGATTGTGTTGGTGAGGAATGACAATTATATATTCAGATTCACTCTGTTACCTCTTTTTGATATCGCATGATCAGGACTAATATCACATGGGGTTTGTGGGGGACAATTGATGGGATAATATCTAAAATGACCAGTAGTTTTCTAAGTGGAATGACACACTGAAGAAGAAATGTTTTAGGATTTGTTTATATGGCTAATGATGGATGATTCGACCATCAGGCACATGACATAGGCGCATGATCTAATATGAGTCCAGTGGCAAGAGGAAAAGACAATATTTTGCTAATTTAGCGAATTTACAAGCCGTTTTAGAATCCTGCTGCTTAGAGTAAACCCAGTCAGTGACTTCAAAGTCATATGTTTAGATTGGCTGGATATGTTTATAACTTTATCAGCCTAATACACAATACACCTGATAAAATATGAACTTTGAGTCAAAATCACTTTTTGTCAAGGTTGTCCAGCAGTGATAGACTTTTGTGGTGGATGGTGATACAGATTTCCTCCATCATTCCATCAACTACCTTGAAGAGGTTTGCATCGTGATATTTGTTCATATCCAAAAACCGACATCCAAGTCCTTCATAACAATGAAAAGGAGGTATGTTTCTCCTTAATTTCTTTTACATCTCTACTCCAGCTTTACAGACTGTTGGCTAGCTTGTGTCTAGTCTAGATAACAGGAAGTGAAGGTTACGGGATCAACACCCGATGGAAGGAATTAAGACTTTACTCCTCCCTTTCCGCTTTCTTTGTCTCCGTTCTCAAACTCCCTTCGAACCGGGTAACAACAGCAGCAACCAGAGATAGCAACTTATATTTGATCTGTTTTCTGGCCGTCTTGGCCATCATCAGTCGGAGTTGTTTTGGTACATTTCTTAACTCTGGCAGCGGCATGCGCCAGTGACATTGACTTGACCGATGTAACGATCCGTTCAACTTAACCCGAGCTTCGCTGATAATGGTTTACTATTTTTTTGAGCTATAAACAGCTAGCAAATCGCTGGTGTTTTAAATTAGTCCAGTGAGCTCATCCAGCGACAGGCTTCACGGCTGGGTCACCGATGATCAAATTATGATTTTTGTTCTTGTCACACAGCCGACATACGTATATAAGGTTTTATGTTTTCTTTTGCAAGGAATCAATCATGTAAATGACAGGGCTCGACTTTCCATCAAAACAACTTTCCTCCCGACACTCTTTTGCTGCCTCACCACAGCAGCTTCCGAAGCACCGCCTAAGACCATTGTGATTAGAAAGAAATAAGCCAGAGCATTTTTTTTTCGATCCCGGAGATGCGATATACTGTAGCCAGACCCTTCTACTTCTACTATCGGCTAGCAAAGCGAGACTAGTTTGTGTCCAACACACAGAGCTGACGTAAACAGGAAAACGGGCGTGAGTAAAAACACCAAATTATACGCATATTGGGAATGTGCTGTATACATGTCCAAAAAATGCTCCTAAAACCAAAATATCACGTCTTCATCTGAAAATACTCCATTCAAAATAAGCCCTTCATAATATCTAAACACAATTTAATGTTTACATGGTACATAGATATTATTCAGATATGGTATATGGTATATTTTATATTCAGAATAATAGTGGAGTTTGGCAAGTCATGTAAACATAGTCACTGTCTTTTCAACTGAAAATTAAAGTCCCAGTCGGCAAGTCCGGCGGATGGAGGGCACTCTGTCAGATTTTGAATATTTACAACTCTCATGCTCCTCCCCCATGACCACCGAGCTCCTTCCCCTCGACTTCGTGCCCTTTGAAATCCCTTAGATCACGCCACCTTTGAAACGCGGGTCCGATGTTGACTCGTTTTATCACGGGCACCGTCGCAATCTTTTTTTCCTTCTTTTCCACCAGTGTTTTCTTTTCCTTGGTTGTTTTGGACCTCCTCGTTTCAGTTTTTAACTAAGGAATTGGAAGCTTGTTGCTACTTCCCTCCGCCTCCCTCCTATGATAGTGGAACGAGCCCGAGGGGGGAGGGGCTCTGTGTGTGCACGAACACAGCCCTGCGTGCTGAGAGGACAGGATGATCCGGCCGCGGTCGATTTTTGCAAAACAAACAACAGGCCATGTAGAGGCGCGTTTTTTTTTTCTAACACCGGATGATTTATGTTGTTCTATCGGAGCATAGTGTTGGTTTCAGTGAATATGATCAAAAAAAAATTGCCGACTGGGACTTTAATTTTTTTGGGACTTTTTTAAGATATTTTTGATTAGGACTGCAGTGCCACTTCAAATTATTGGTTTCTGCATTTGGAAGTTGGCTATTCCCTGCCTGCCTGGCCTGTGTGCACACCCAATCCAACATGCATACACACACACACACAGACACCCACACGTATGTTGGTGTGTACACTTAACTCCTTCCAGACACAGGTCGAGAAGACCTGGAGTGAGGTGGAGGAGGCATGGAGAAGGAATGGAGTGGGGGATGGGGTCAAGGTGTGAAAGAGCTTCCAGATGTTAAGACTGTTTCTTTTTCAAATGAAAGTTCCTCCTCACTTCCTTTTTTGACTGGGAACATGTGTGTGGTTTCGCAAGTACGAATCTTAACACTGCCTTTGACATTTGCCACATTGTGATCATTTACCACAATGCCACACAGACATACAGCATATTCACATTTTTTCCGGAAAATATGATGAGTCATCTTACTGCATACAGTAGGCAGGCTGCTCTCATTCAGCTTTCGTACTAAAAACTACGAAAAGTAAAGCACGATATTTTCGTATGCTTTCCTACGTATGCCACAGAGCCGTGGTCACGTGACCGATGCGCTTTATGCTGGTTATTAGAGAGCATCAGAATGTCGTCTAACGGTCTTAAAATGCTGCATTTTCCACTATGAATGAAACCAAAGGCGGAAGTACGTCAGCGACAGCAGAGTCCATAGTAACCACCATAGCAAAGATAGAAACCTGAAAGATCTTCATAATAACTAACAAACGAAAGATCATATACATTCACTGAAGGAATAATATGAGAACAAAATGCAGATTTTTTACAAGGAATGTCATCAAAACGTACTTTAACGCCGAAACGGCCTTAAAATGCTGCATTATGCTGCATTTTCCACTATAAATGAAAGGAATGGAAGCCATTTTTCACTGCAGGGAATTGCGCATGCGCACTGGTGTCATTGGGTATTCGTAGGATAATAGTCGAAAGATTTAGGCACCTTCATGAGAATACGTTGCAGTAGGCCATACACGGTGGATAAACACGGATGTAAGTATGTTATGTATTGTTCTCTTATACAACATAAAACCAGGGGAGCTACAGTATATGAGAATGAAAATAACTTGATTTTATATGACAATGCTGCCATTATCAAAGCTTTTGCAACTCAATGCTACACTATACTTAATATAAGACGATGCTAGGAAAATGTTTAGTGTAACTGAACCCCCAAACTACTTTGTTTAGCTCAAAACTAATGTATCAGGTATTAATGTCTACATATTGTGTTATTTATATACATAGTGTGCTTTGCTGGTTGATTCTGACCTGAGAGTTTGTTCTGCTGCATCTCCTGCTGCTGGTCCGCTTGCTGACTCCATGTTGATAAATTGGGACGTGAAGGTCAGTATCCATCAGTTGGAGTATTTCTCTTCAAATGATGCGTCTGAATGATGAGCGCTAGATTGGGACACAGCTCTTACAATCAGAGCTAAGGCCCATCAGCAAGTTATAGAATCTAGTGAATTAGTGTTATTGACTAATTATCTGGTGATAGGAACATGCTTTGGTCACCTGATTCCAGATCAGCTCATAGCAAACTTTAATTTTAATTGCCAGGTTTCAACCAGTAGCGGGCAGTAAATATGTATATTTATATCTTTGCACTGAAATGTCAAGTTTTGGATCTGAATCAATCAACAGCACTACTAAATACCATAGCAGTGTTTCCCCTAGAATTTTTTTCAGGCCCGGTGGTACCCACCGCAAAAACCCTAAACAGACGAGACGTGTGGGATGGTGTATTGATGCAGTTGGATTAAGTCAGGTGGCACAGCAAGCAGTCTGCAATTCTGCAATTATTATATTTGCATTCAACATTTTTGTTCAACCAGAGTGTATTCAAGATCACAAGGAGAGAGTGACTTATTAAGGTGCCGGTTGATGGAAATGATGCAGAATTATGGGCCGGAAAAATATGTCTGGAAAATGAGGAGCATCACATTAATAGCTACAGATACTGTAAAACACTACAACGACATATGAGTGCATATATTGTCTTATTTTATCAAGTAAAATATAAGTTATAGGTTTACTCAACAGCCTAATAGTTCATAGAAATTCAGGTAGAAATAGGTTAACTCAGAGTTCCACAGCTTATCAAAAAACAATCCTTATTTTATTAACATAGGCTGCCTAAGGGCGCGATCAGTAGCGTGCCTCGGCTCCAGCCCAAACGGGCTTTGGCCCGTTAGCCGGTTGTACATGTCATCACGTCCTAATACTTCACACGCATGGCTTGATGTTGTTTTTAAGGAGCGCCGTCTCTGCATTTATTTCTCGACCTGCATCAGCGAATGTGCGCACGAGCGGATCTGTGCGAGCAGGCAGCGCGAGGAAAGCGGATTTTGGACGGAGACACACAGCGGCATTTTTCTTATAAATGCACCGGTCCGGGTCCGGTACCGGTCCGGGTCCGGTCCGGGTCCGCTCACACCACGAGTCTGAAGAGTGCAACAGCTTATCAAAATACAATGTAAACTTTCCGTGTTTTCAAAGTAGAAAGCGACATCGTGGTGGTTTAACGAGGCAGAGCATCAGAACAACATCAAGCGCGTAAAGTACACGAAGAAGAACGTAGCGTCTACTGTGCTGCGCGGAGGCGCTCCTAATGTAAATGATTATTGATTTATGAATGAATTGATAGGTGGCTTATTTTTGGTATATTGATTTTTTTTTTGGCCTGGCGGCCTGTACAATGGTAGGGGAAACACTGCATAGGCTTGTACTACGAAGCAGGATTTGGGGTTAGCAAGGTAACTAACTCAGTCCTACAACAGTGCTTCACTTATTACCGGGGTACATCGCCATGGTAACTTATGCAGCGGAGCTAACCTGCTCCGGAGCAGGTTATGTTGCATATAAGAGATCAACGTGTATAAAAATACCGCCTACTGACTAATCAGTTCTCAGAAGATCCCATGGAGCTCGGTGCATGAATCGTGAGAGGGTCTCTTAGGAGAACAAGACTGTTCAGAGACCGGCAAAACCCTTTGTCTTTCCCTGAAGATTTGTTATATGAGAGATACAGATTCTCAACAGAGGGAATTACTTACAGTGCTGCATGCATTGCACTGCGTTACTTTGCCTCGGGTACTTGTATGCTGTAAATTGTGTTTTTATATTTATTTTTTATTTGCTCCCAAGTCCGTTTAACACCGCCGGGATTGCAGCTGAAACAGAGAGGCTGATATTGTCATACACCAGTGTTGGGGTTGTAGCAGGAGCAGATTTGGTTATCAACAGTTAATTATCAATATCCATATGAGTATCGGTATTAATAATTATATTTAATATATTATCATGATATAATCATGAATAAACGGGGCACCACCCTGGGATCAGGGAAAAGATAACCTAAAACTGTATTCAGTCTCAATATAAAGGTTTTATACTCACATGCCAATCATCGTGATCATTGGCATGGAAGCATAAAAACAATCTAACAAGAAGGGCGTGAAATTCAAGCACTAGCCTTCACAACCTGCTGTTATCCAGTGACATATACACAACAAGCACAAGAGACCGCTAGTTATAACATAATAAGATTTATTAAAATCAGTAATAATGACCACAATCAATAACACTGCAATTAACAAAGCCTTATTACCTAACTACCTAACACACAAAGCTAAGCTTAAACAAAGGGAGAGACACACGTGGAGTGTGTGTGTGCGTATGTGTGTGCGTGTGTGTGCATGTGCGTGTGCGTGTGTGTGCATGTGCGTGTGTGTGCGTGCGTGTCGAGAGAGAGAGAGAGAGGGAGAGATGGCTATGGGCGGCCACCAGATGGAACTATTCCTCGCAGCGTTCAGGGGCGGAGCCACTGATGTCCGATGGAGTAGCGAGAGAGAGAGAGAGAGAGAGAGAGATAGCCGTATGTAGCCACCAGATGTAGCTATGTCCCTAGCGTCCGCCGGGAACAGCTGGCTTAGGACACGTGTGTGCGGCGTGTATGTGTGTGTGTGTGTTAGCGGGACACAAACAAAGAGAAAGAGAATGCGCGAGCGATATTCTGAGGCCCAGAAGCCGTGCCGCTATCACATGGGCTCGCGTGAATGAACTGGCGTTTATTCCGCGAGACCGGTCTTTTAACTGATAGTAGAGGCTTTCTGAGCTCACGAATATGGCGGAGGTTAGTCGAAAACACTGTTACAGAAATCAACCCAGCTGCGTGGGTACACGATCAGCATTCACATACAGCAGCACATGAACAAACGGACTCGGCGGTCCGCGATCAGAACTTAAAACACATTAACAAGAATTAGAAGCATTTCCTACACTATCGAATCTCTGCTTCTGCCCAGACAAATAGCCTCTTACTTTTGTCGATGTGAGATGCGTCGATGTGAGGGTTTCGTCCCGTGCGGGGATGGCGTTCCTTGACGCCGGCAACGGAGGGTAGTTCTCGTGGGCGCTCGTTCAGCGCCGGATCCAATTGGTTGAAGAAAACCGTTAGTAATTCTTCCTTCTGCAGGGAACTGATGAACACTCGCGGGGCTCGGCGATTTAGTCAGCTGATTTCAGACAAAGACGGGTCGAGTTATCCGTTCTGCTGGCAGCTGGGACGAAGAAAGTTTTTCTTCTTACCGCGGGGAACGGGAGAGTCGCGCTGTCGCGGTGGTCTCCCCGGGATCCAAAATGATAAACAAAAGAAAAATAAAATGAGTAGAGAAAAAGAGGGGTAAAACAGTCTGTTGCTCGTCCAGCGAGTTTGGGGAAAGACTGCGGCCTAGGACAAAGGGAAACGCTGCAGACGTAATCTTCACCTCCTGGCGTAACGCGAGTTACTTTGGAGAGAGAACGTTTTTCTGGTGGCCGCGGGATTTATAGCTCACGGCTGGTCCGGGGGACCCCCTGGAGTCCCATGCAGTTGCCAGCCAATGGGGCACCAGTTGTGACGTCAGATCTCGCGACCAGGTGGAGGTGACACTAAAATGGTGGTTTGTAGTTTTTTATCTCCCTTGTCCCATTGTCTGGCCGCATTGTGTAGGCTTTGTAGGCCGCATTGTGTAGTCCTAACGGTTAGGTCCCAACACCAGGCAATAAGAATACATACACACACATAGGCCGCCAGGCGGACTTAAACCCAGGGCCGCTGCAGAGGACTTTACCCTTTATGATGGGGGAGTGATATTATAAGACTATTGTATTATGTATGTATGTATGTTCTGAGGACTTCAACAAAGAGCCGGTCCGTGTGGCCTCCAGGTAATTGCTCCCATATTTGCCAGGTTTGTGGTCTGGGTTAATGGTTGTATCCGTGTGTGTGTGTGTGTGTGTGTGGGGGTGGGGGGGGGGGGGGGGGGGGGGGGGGCATCACTCTTCTTGAATGAGTGGCGAAAATGAAGAGAGGAAGACGGAAAAATGTCCTATTCTCATACTACATATTCATGGTACTGTATGTGTTTTTACATGCATATACTTTGACTTGTGTATTTAAAACATACTGTATGTGTGTCTGATTGAGTGGTGGAGATTGGACCTACACATCTTGCATGGTCATCACATATTACACTAAATAGCATAATTTATTTTCATGTTTCATTATGCTTTCTTACTGTGAAATAAATATTATAATATTATACAAAAAGATAAGGGAATGACTCACTCTTTAGCCTACCTGTTCATTACTCAATTCCACACACAGTACACAACACCAACAATGTACACAAGCTTAGAAAGGGACTCACAAGAAGTATATGGTTCAAACTAAGTATTTTAACTGTAAAAGATTTAAGAGCATCCTCATACAGGACCCTTTCAAGTAAGTCATTCAAATATATTAGCTTGCACTGCCACCTGCTGGAACATAGTGTAAAGTGTCTATATATAAATAAAGACATAATTGCACCTTGAAAATGATTATTGAAAAATGATCTGCTACTTATCTACTGTGTCCATTCTTGTGTTTATCATGGCCTAGGATATTTAGAAGTTTAGAAGTTATGTGATGTTGTTTTGGGAAAGTGAAGATGATTTTCCCATACTCGCGTAGCCTGACAGATACTACTGCGGTTACAGAAGTTTCTCACTGCGGACATTTTTGACAATAGGCTAAGCAGGCTGTTTGTATGCATGTGCAAATAAAAACAATTTAATTTAAATAAAATTAAACTATTAGCCAAAGTTTAAATGTCTTTTTTGTAGTTGGAGACAGTGGGCTCTGGATTTATGATAGGATTTCTATGCTCGGGGTGATACTAAATCAAGTGACTCAGATCAGTTTGGTGATTGACTCAGAGATCTGTGAGTCAGCACACTGGTACTGCACATTGAACAAATAGTAGCAGCTAAATGGGACAGCTAATACTGAAAAATATCTATCAGATCTTGCGGCTGGATAATGACTCTTCACTGTAAAAAAAAAATCCTAATTTTACGGTATATGACTCTAATTTTTTACAGTAGTTTTTCTGTTCTTTGAAAATAGTGTACAAATCTGTACAATTACAGACTTTATCAGTAAATGAACAATCTGCCTGTTATTTTAAGTATTATGACAAATTACATTTATTTCTCATTTTTTTTTACAGAAAAGTACTATATTAATTATACATGATCTTTCCGTTTTCTTAAATTAAATACAAATTATTGTAAAATGACAGTAATTCTCTATAATTAAATATGTAACTTGTAATAAAAAGGTTTATGTCCATAAAAACAATCTTAACACTTTTCTCTGTAATTTTACAGTAAATCTTATTATTTTCACATTTGCATGTAATTATACATTCAACCTGCAATTAAATATGTAGCTTGTTATATGAAGGTTTATTTCCATACTAACAATTTAATGTTTTTCTCTTATTTTAAGGTAAATCTTATTAGTTTTAGATTTATGTGTACTTTTACATTCAAACTCTGTAATTAAATATGTAGCTCATTATATTAAGATTTATGTCCATACTAACGTTTTTCTCTGTAAGGTTAAGGTAAATCTTAGTAGTTCACTAGTACTATGTGGTATGTATGAAAGTACTTGTATAGACTTTGGATTAGACTAGATAGTATTAGACTAGTGAGTACTTTAATATTCAAACTGTAATTCTGGATATAATGGCAATGATTCTAACAAAAATACGTACAGGTCAGGCTGTCTGTGCAGACAGAGAGAGAGAGAGGAGAGAGAGAGAGAGAGAGAGAGAGAGAGAGAGAGAGATACTTATGTAATTAAATATATACCCGCCTACAAATAAAAATAACATTTATTTTCTTTATCATCTTTTCTTGATAAAGAAAAAGATACCACGCTATTGGCACGCTATTGGCTGATACAATTGCTATTGGCTGTCTTGCCATGTTGCTTTGAATATGATTGGTTGATGTGGCTGTCATCACGAAAACTGGCCAATGACAACTGTGCGCGCCTTCTTTTTGAAAATACGTCAGTTTGAATGGGTACGCGCTGGCAGTCGTGCACTAGTGGACTACCTGACCACTAACGTATTACCTGGATTATTACCTGGACTATTTTACATCTGCTCGCCATGATTTCATTTTGAGCGAATCTGAGTTGTGGGATTTCCACGGAGAACAGAAACGTGGAGTATGGACACAGTTGAAGGGTCAGGCGGATCTGTTTGGTCAGCTATTACTTGGACTTCACTACATAACTGCTGTATCAGGTAAGAATTAATTTCCCTTCCCTTTGTAAAATCATAACCTAACGCAGTGTTTGTGTTCATTCCCTTAATTTACAGTGATGGTCTTGTCAAACTGTTAGCTAACCGTTAACTAACGTTATCGTATAGTCGTAGGTGATTAAAGGAAAAGTTCGGAATTTTGGACATAGGACCTCATTTCCAACTTACCCGAGGTGATATAGGTTGGTGGAGACCGTTTTCAGCACAATTGGTCCAGTCCTTATAGTTGCACAAGTCACTGTTGCTAAACTGGTGTTGAGCTAGCGCACGTCAACGGTAACATCCAGCCTGTCACTAAAAACAGCTTTAACTGCTCCGCAGAACACCCGAGACAAATGTATTATAACGTCGGACTATCGATGTACATGTCAGTGTTGGTAGAATAATTTTAGAAATTAAACCAACCTTGCATTTTCAATGATAAAACATTTTGAGGGACTAGTTTCTCAGCAGCAGCGGAATTTTACTTTGCGTGTTAGTAGTAGTGCGTAAAAACGAAACCTAAGCGCCCTACAGTCGTGACAGCTAGTACTCGTAGCAGCGTTATAAAAATATAGCCTCAATAGCCCGGAGATAATATCAATCCGCCGCTGACGTAGCCTTAGCAACAACAGGGAACAAAGTATAAGCTATTCCAATGCCATGCAAGGTTGGTTTAATTTTTTTAATTATTCTACCAACACTGACATGTACATCGATAGTCTGACGTCATAATACATTTGTCTCTGGTGTTCTGCGGAGCAGTTAAAGCTGTTTTTAGAGACAGGCTGGATGTTACCGTTGACGTGCGCTAGCTCAACACCAGTTTAGCAACAGTGACTTGTGCAACTATAAGGACTGGACCAATTGTGCTGAAAACGGTCTCCACAGACCTATATCACCTCGGGTAAGTTGGAAATGAGGTCCTATGTCCAAAATTCCGAACTTTTCCTTTAACGTTATTTTAGCACATATGGTCAGCACCGAAATGTGTTTCTGAAAACATTTTATGCGAGAAATAAGCTATGCAGTTGCTGAATCCGTCTTTATTTTAGATCGACAACGTTCATTTTTAAATATTTTCGACAGCTTGCGGGAGGCGGCGCCCCGTCTCTCAAAACTCGCCGTGACGCGAAGCCATTGCACAGCAAACAAACAATAGTGTAGTGCTGTGTCCATTTATTCAACTCAAGCATTAATTCAAGAACAGCAATAAGGTTTGTGGCATTCATATAGCACCATACAGCTTCACTTCTACTGGAAACAGAAGCACTGATGTCAACCTGAACACTGAAGTAAACATTCATACTGGGAGCGCTAGCTCCAGCAGCTAGGCAGCTAGCTCTCCTAGCATGAATGTTTACTCCAGTGTTACTGTTGACTTCAGTGATGACGTTTCCAGTAGAAGTGAATATTGATTAAAATTATTCCTGAAGAGGTTTGCTAATATTTTCAATGGATTCTTCTTCAGTGTGACCCTGACTATTATTATTGCAAATATCAAGTAATTTTACTGTATGGTTTCATAATAAATTCAATTCAAAATCACTCCGTGTCAAAGTGCATCAAGGCGAATGAATAATTTCCTGATTTCAGACAGTGATTAAAATAATTCCTTAGGAGGTTTGCTAATATTTTCAATGGATTGTTGTTCAGAGTGACCCCAACTATTATTGTACAAAATATCAAGTTATTTTACTGTATAATTTCTTAATAAATTCAATTCAAAATCACTCCCAGTGTCAAAGTGCATCAAGGCGAATGGATAATTTCCTGATTTCAGAAATTGATTAAAATTATTCCTGAAGAGGTTTGCTAATATTTTCAATGGATTCTTCTTCAGAGTGACCCTGACTATTATTACTGCAAATATCAAGTAATTTTACTGTATGGTTTCATAATAAATTCCATTCATTTCACATTTTGTCTGGAGCAAGGAAGAAGCTCAGGCATTGTGTGAGTAAAGCTAGTGCAACATTAGTCGTGTGCTGATACGTTGTTGTTGAAATCGTCGTGAAACTGCATATGTTAAGTGAGTAATCAACTAAGTTTGAGCCATCTCAGGTGTAGTGAATAGACTTGATTAGAGGGAGGGGTCACACACAGTGCTTAAAGGGCTGCCAGTAGACCTCCTTCAAACCACATTTTGTCTGGAGCAAGGAAGGAAGCTGCTTTGTCTGTTGTTGGTAAGTCAGAAACTAATTGTAGATTTGGGTTCAGGCATTGTGTGAGTAAAGCTAGTGCAACATTAGTCGTGTGCTGATAGCTTGTTGTTGAAATCGTCGTGAAACTGCATATGTTAAGTGAGTAATCAACTAAGTTTGAGCCATCTCAGGTGTAGTGAATAGACTTGATTAGAGGGAGGGGTCACAAACGGTGCTTAAAGGGCTGCCAGTAGACCTCCTTCAAACCACATTTTGTCTGGAGCAAGGAAGGAAGCTGCTTTGTCTGTTGTTGGTAAGTCAGAAACTAATTGTAGATTTGGGTTCAGGCATTGTGTGAGTAAAGCTAGTGCAACATTAGTCGTGTGCTGATAGCTTGTTGTTGAAATCGTCGTGAAACGGCATATGTTAAGTGAGTAATCAACTAAGTTTGAGCCATCTCAGGTGTAGTGAATAGACTTGATTAGAGGGAGGGGTCACACACAGTGCTTAAAGGGCTGCCAGTAGACCTCCTTCAAACCACATTTTGTCTGGAGCAAGGAAGGAAGCTGCTTTGTCTGTTGTTGGTAAGTCAGAAACTAATTGTAGATTTGGGTTCAGGCATTGTGTTAGTAAAGCTAGTGCAACATTAGTCGTGTGCTGATAGCTTGTTGTTGAAATCGTCGTGAAACTGCATATGTTAAGTGAGTAATCAACTAAGTTTGAGCCATCTCAGGTGTAGTGAATAGACTTGATTAGAGGGAGGGGTCACACACAGTACTTACGGTAAACTGAGCACTTAAAAGGCTGTCACTACAGCGTCAGCTGCAGCGTCTGGCCATCTGAACGAAGACAAGGGAGTCTATCTGTGGGAGTCCATCGAGGTAGGCATAACATCTTACCCCCCCTCGCAGCCATGTGTCTTATCCCAGTCAGGACATCACACTGGAGAAGATTTCACCGGAGACCCTTCACTCGAGGCTGTAATCCATCCAATCTCTGCTACCCACCATTCTCCACCGGTAAGGACCTTGAAGTACTAGGGGGGCTGTGGAACTGCCAGTCTGCAGTCAAGAAGGCGGACACCATTTCAGCCTATGCCTCCCTGCAGTCTCTCCACTTCCTGGCCCTCACAGAGACCTGGATCACCCCAGAAAACACTGCCACTCCAGCTGCCCTTTCAACTGCCTACTCGTTTTCACACTCCCCAAGACGAACAGGGCGAGGAGGAGGAACTGGGCTCCTCATCTCACCCAGATGGTCCTACCAGGTCCTTCCTCTAGACCACCTACCCCAATCTACACTTGAATTCCACGCCGTCTCTGTCACCCTTCCTTTCAAACTCAACATCATAGTGATCTATCGCCCACCCGGTCCTCTCTGTGACTTTTTGGATGAGATGGATGCCCTCCTGAGCTGCTCCCCTGATGATGGCACGCCACTCGTCGTCCTCGGTGACTTCAACATCCACTCGGGAAAGCTGCACTCATCTGAATTCATCGACTTCTTTTCCGCATTTGACCTTACGCTCAACCCCCTCTCCACCAACTCACCGCGCCGGGAACCAACTTGACCTTGTCTTCACAAGATCCTGTGGCATCTCGGCACTCTCTGTTACCCCGCTCACCGTGTCCGACCACCACTTTGTGACTTTCTCCCTCCCCATGGAGCCCACCACATCCCTCCCCTCTACGCCTCGAATGGTCACCAGCCGCCGCAACCTGAAATCCCTCACTCCCTCCGCTCTCTCCTCAACTGTTATCTCCTCGCTACCATCCTCTGAACAGTTCTCCCTAATACCTACTGAGGAAGCCTCCTCCATCCTGATGTCCTCACTCTCCTCTTCTTTGGACACTCTCTGTCCCCCTATCTCACGACCTGCGCGATCCTCTCCCGCCCCTCCCTGGCTGTCTGAACCTCTGCGAACCAACAGATCATTGTTGCGAGCGTCAGAGAGAAAATGGAAGAAATCGGGCCAGCACGAGGACCTTGCTCACTACCACCGCCTCCTCTCTGACTTCACCTCAACTGTTTCGGCAGCTAAATCTGCCTTCTACCTGGCAAAGATCAACTCTTCTGCCTCCAACCCCAGGAAACTCTTCTCCGTGTTCTCCTCCCTCCTCACCCCTCCTACCCCTCTGCCCCCTTCTTTCCTTACTGCCGATGACTTTGCTACTTACTTTACCAAGAAAGTAAATGACATCAGCTCCTCATTTACGCCTATTCCCTCCCAGAAGACATCTCCCCCAACCCTCAACTCGGACGGTCTTACCAGCTTTACCCCCCTCACCTCTGAAGATGTTCACGCACTTGTTACATCTAACCGTGCCACCACCTGCTCCCTCGACCCGATCCCCTCCTCTCTTCTCCAAGACATCTCACACGACATCTTGCCATTCCTCACCACCCTGATCAACTCCTCCCTCACCTCAGGTGTCATTCCAGCGGATTTTAAGACAGCTACCGTGAAACCTCTCCTGAAAAAACCCACCCTAGACGCTACTGACATCCAAAGCTACAGACCTGTATCTCTTCTTTCATTCCTCTCTAAAACCTTGGAACGTGCCGCCTACAACCAACTGTCATCCTATCTCTCGCTGAACAACCTCCTAGACCCTAATCAATCAGGATTCAGGACTGCTCACTCCACTGAGACGGCCCTCCTCACAGTGACCGAGTCCCTGCGAGACGCCAGAGCCTCGTCCCACTCCTCCGTTCTCGTTCTCCTCGACCTATCTGCTGCGTTCGACACAGTCAATCACCAAATCCTCCTCTCCACTCTGGCTGAACTTGGCATAACTGACTCTGCTCTCGCCTGGTTTACATCATACCTGACAAATCGCACCTTTCAGGTCACATGGAATGGCTCTATGTCCAAACCCTGTTCTCTGGACACGGGTGTCCCTCAAGGCTCAGTATTAGGACCGCTTCTGTTCTCACTATACACCAGATCACTAGGTTCTGTTATCACATCGCATGGATTCTCCTACCATTGCTACGCAGATGACACCCAGCTGTTCCTCTTTTCCCCCGTCCTCTGACGCCCACATTGCAACTCGCATCTCGGACTTTCTGGCTGACATCTCTGTCTGGACAACTGCACATCACCTCAAGCTTAACCTGAATAAAACCGAACTCCTCTTCATCCCAGGGAAAGACTGCCCTCGCATGGACCTGTCGGTCACTGTCGAGGGCATCACAGTATTGCCGTCGTCAACTGCGAGGAACCTGGGGTGTAATCCTCGATGACCAACTATCCTGCACCCCCAACATCACTGCTGTGGCCCGATCCTGCAGATTTGCCCTCTACACACTGCATGAAAAGTCGGATTTTCGTCCCTGTAAACGCCCGAAAATCTCCCTAATTTTCGGGAGTTAACGACAATTTACAGGCTGCGAACGCCGCGTTCGTCTGTGCCGAAAATTGTCGGAAACGAACCACAGCGAAGGCTCTAATTAGCATATGAATAGCGGCGAAACCCCGCCTGGCCAGAGATGGCTTGAATATCCTCACTCAGGATTGGATGAAACCACTAGTTTTAAACAAGTATAATCGCTCGTGATTGGTTGGCAGATCTGGTCATTATAAATGTAAAGCCAACCCACGTTGGTAGATCTGTCACTATTGGTCAACCTGATGAGTCATTATAAATGTAAACCCCACCCCCGTTGGCAGATGTGTTACTATTGGTCACACTGGGTCTTTTAAACAAGAATAATCACTAGTGATTGGTTAGCAGATCTATCACTATATATATATATATATATATACATATATATATATATACATACACACATATATATATATATATATATATACATATGTTTATATATATATATGTATATTTATACATACACACATTTATTTTTATTTATTTATATATTTATAAATATAAATATGAATGAATTAATTGAGGAAAGGAAAAATTGCCAGGAGGAAGTATTCAAAGAAAGAGCTTTATTGACAACACAACACACAACTGTACAAATTTGCCCACACAACAAACAAATGAACTGGCGACATTCTGTCCGAATTTGGTCAATTTTACAGCCGCCTGCGGTGCGTGGCCCTGTACTTGGGAGTCTTCTCTAATCGCGACTGTAGAGTCGCACAGAGCTCGGTGAGCTCCTGGCTACGAGAGGATGGAGGTCGCACAATCCATCCAGACACCCCGCCAACGACGCCGTCTGCCTCATCAGACATCATGTCTGTGGTGGCGCTCTTCCAACGGTCCGCCTCATCACCAGCAAGCACACTCCGTCTCGCTTCCAGCAGCTGTAAAACAATCAATAAAGACAATCAGTACTGCGCGATGCACACAACACATCTATTAATGCACCTGAAAAATAGGTTTAGGTAGGTTTGGTCACATTGACCAAAAACGGATCTAATAAGTCTTACCCTCTTTCTCCTGGAACGACTCCGAGCTGACGTCTTCACAGCTTCCGCCTGCGATGCGAGATCAGGCTGTGTGTGTCTGAAGCTCCTGCGTACCGTTTCATAGTATGTCTTACAGGCAGCTGGAAAACAATTAAATGAGTGGTATGAATACAGTTAAGATCGGTATCTACTGTTAACGCATCTATTTCCTTATACAGCAGAATGAAAGCATATTCTTTAAATCGTACCCTTACTCCGGTTCGTAGCGCCTACAATTCGTCTCCGAGTTGTGAAGACGGCGTACTGCTTCCTGTAAAAGACCAACATACACTTAACAAAGCAACTTAACGTTACACTGGTTCCTCTCTCTTGTTCTTTTACAAGGCTACTATGCTACTTTTAGCTTGGACTATTAGCGTTTAAGCTACTTTTAGCTTGGGCTTGCTTTGCTAATTTTAGCTTAGCTAGCAGTCACCGAACATATTCTTACCGCAATCATCCTGAGAGTCTCCAGCAGTCCTGGGACATCCTGAGAGTCTCCAGCAGTCCTGGATATAAGAATTATAACATTTAAACCACATTTTCTTAAGTGAAGCCTCTCAGAGCAGCATCCCTCCTGCCGGTGAACGTCTCGTCATCGTTCCCCCCACTGAATGAGGCGCCCGGTGTCTGCCGTCCCTTTAGCGGACAACGGTGCACGGCGTTATTAATCACCGTTAGTAAATATATAACCACGGTTTAACATAAGCACTATATTATTAGTTAACGTCGGTAAAAACGGCACATTTTCCGCTTCGCTTGCGCTCGCTAACCCTAAATGGTAAATAAGCGTCAGTAGGGTAGCCGGCTGCCAGGACCTGCGATTCGTAACGTTAACGTACAATTCCAACAACAATAAAGTAACGTTCATTATCAATACGATTTAAAAGTCAGCTGGAAACGTAAAAGTCATGTTACAGTATACTTACATGTGTACGCGGTTTGTGTCGGGCTGTCGCCAGAATCACCGCAGTCGTCCGCCATTATCCAAAACTTGTGAAGTCAGACGAGCCGCAATGCATTTTGGGAAGTTGAGTAGATTTAGCAAGGTCCGCTGTACTCAGAAATTCTTGCCAATGCAGTATACATCCGGGCATTTCTCGCGTGCACAAATTCACATACTATTGTATGTGAACGCACTACGTACTCAAATTTACGTCACAATTAAGTACGAGTAGGACGTTAGTATGGCATTTCGATCACAGCCGAGATCTATGATCTATGAACCCATCCTTGACCCTCAGAACTACGACCAGCCATTATAAAGCAGTTTATAGTTGTTAATGTTGTGTCAAAAGGTACTGCATTTAAACATGTTACTGCGCAAGTTTCCTGGCTTCATCCCCATCCGGACAGACATTTTTATGGAAAGCCAATAGAAGTTTGGAGCTTGCAGGGAACAGACACGTCATACCCAGCATCATGTCTGCTTGTTGAGCGCATTGCTGGGAGATGTGTGGTTAACACATCCACTGTGCATTTAAGCACAGAAAGGGTCACTGTAGTCATACCACTATGCACAGTGGTTGAGCTCTAGGAGACTGTGATGTTGTTTGCATGAATGTACATTTTACCTTTGTGGCAAAGCCTGTTTAAAAGTAATTGTTGAAGCAAATTGTTTTGTGTATCTTTGAATGAAGATGAAATTAAGTTATATCTTTGAATGAAGATGAACTGAAGTTAACACCTTTCAGAAAAATGTCACCTGGGGGAAAACTCCCCCTGCTACCCTGATTTGCATTTGTATAGCTCACAGCATTTTCATTTACATGTTAAAGCCTCCCCTAGGATTACGGGGAGGGGGGTCATGGGGGGACAACTGCCAAGCAAGGCCCACGTCAATTCCCGGCAATTTACGTCAGTTTTCGGTGTTTCCTGCAAATTGCCGTTTGCAGTCGTAAACCTGAACTTCCTAGTCAATTTACAGGGCCGCTAACTGACGAAAATCCCACTTTTCATGCAGTGACAACATCCGCAGGATTCGGACCCTCCTCACAAAGGACGCAACGCAACTCTTGGTCCAAGCACTGGTCATCTCCCGCCTTGACTACTGCAACTCTCTCCTGGCTGGACTCCCGGCCTCTGCGATTAAACCATTGCAGCGTATCCAGAACGCTGCAGCACGCCTTATCTTCAATCTACCCAAATTCTCCCATGTGACCCCCCTCCTCCGTGACCTCCACTGGCTCCTTGTTGCAGCACGCATCCAATTTAAGACGATGACACTGGCCTTCAGGGCCATCAATGGAACGGCACCCATCTACCTTCAAACACTGGTCAAACCTCATGCCCCGAAGCGAGCACTTCGCTCCTCTACTTCAGCTGGCCGGCTGGTACCACCATCGCTGAAATCAAACAAATGTCGCTCAGCAAAGTCCAGACTCTTCTCTGTTCTGGCGCCTCAGTGGTGGAACGAACTCCCGACTAATGTCAGGACAGCTGAGTCGTTTGCCATTTTCCGAAAAAGGCTCAAGACTCACCTGTTCAGACTTCACCTCGACTAGCATGACCCCCCAAAAAAAAAAAAAAACACCCTTACCTATAGCACTCTGATCGTAGCACTGTTGCTCTTGAACTACTAGTTTACTCAGATGAGGACCTAACACTTGTTCTACTTTTAGCTCTTACTTTATCGGCAATGATTAGTTGTGGTTTCCTTGTTTCCTTCTTTTGACAAATGTACTTATTGTAAGTCGCTTTGGACAAAAGCGTCTGCTAAATGACCTAAATGTAAATGTAAAATCAAAATCACTCCCAGTGTCAAAGTGCATCAAGGCGAATGGATAATTTCCTGATTTCAGAAATTGATTAAAATAATTCCTTAGGAGGTTTGCTAATATTTTCAATGGATTGTTGTTCAGAGTGACCCCAACTATTATTGTACAAAATGTCAAGTTATTTTACTGTATTATTTCTTAATAAATTCAATTCAAAATCACTCCCAGTGTCAAAGTGCATCAAGGCGAATGGATAATTTCCTGATTTCAGAAATTGATTAAAATTATTCCTGAAGAGGTTTGCTAATATTTTCAATGGATTCTTCTTCAGAGTGATCCTGACCATCATTATAGAAAATATCAAGACATTTTACTGTATGGTTTTATAATAAATTCAATTCAAAATCACTCCCAGTGACCCAATAACTGTCAAAGTGTCAACGTGTCATTCACTTTTGAGCACTTTGTGCTTCACCAACGTGGTCTCCCTGAATATAACGTTCCACCTTAAGTGCTATTGGCTTGTTCGCATTTGGAACACTGCCAGATGTCATCATTCCCGATCACAGCTCTCGGGATAGTGACGCATGTGGGATGATACCACTCTTTGCACTGTGAACACTGAACCATCAGCTCTTTATAATGAGCTGTTCTGCAAACACAGTATACTGGTACTGGAATTTTTGCAATCTTTGACTGAGTTTCTGTCTTCGACATGTGATGTCATTCGAAATGTGATGGTGTTTCTTGTGAATGACTTGTACAGCTGTGCCCTCATCCTGCTTTCATTGAATATGCACTGTTGTGGTTGACAACCCTTGCATAATGCATATGCAAAGGCTATTGCAAACACCCCACAGTTACTAAAATTAGTTTGCTGCTGCACTGCTGGTTGCAAAACGTCAAAAGTGTTAGACTGTGGCCTTAGCAGCCAGGACAGTGCCTGCAGTGTTCTTGGGTCCAGAGGGCTACGTTGGCTGTCATAAACGGCGAGTTGAGTGTCATCGCAAAACACATTGCTGACTGTTATCCAGTGGTTCTGTCTGATGTTCAACATCTGAACAAATTTCTTTTTAGGAGTCCCCACAATCCCTCCTTGTCCAATTGCGCTAAATGGTAAAACAGATTGAAATCCGTCAAGGTGGTCATGATCCTTGGCCATGGCATCACTGGTCAACCAGTAGTCATGGTGAAGGATTTGTTGCAGTGTATTCATCTTTACTGGTCGGGAGAGCGTTATTGGAATGTTTTTTCCCGTAGCACTGGAGTTTTTCCAAATAGGCCCTTCAACATTGGATTTTCTCCTTCTTATATGCTGCTCTGCTGCTTTCTGTGAATACAGGCAACACAATGTATTACTTATACTGCAGGTTATTTCTACATAACCACAAAATGTTACTGTTCTTTCATTTTGCGTGATATTTCAGTGTGCTAAATGTCGTTTTCATGGGATATGAGAGAGAGAAATAAATGTCACCTGAGGGTTGACCATGGCTGTTGTTGCCTTTTGCACTTCCTTTGGTTTTGTCTCCTTGTCCACTGGTGGACCACTCAGTATTAGCTTGCAGGCCCTTTCCATTTCTTTTGTTGTTTTTTCATCATTATTTACTAGATGAATTTTGAAGTGTGGACATGTTTCCTTCTGGAGAATGTACTGGTTTATGGTGGTGGCTATTGTGTCTGCACATAGTGGCAGAGGAAAATTGAAAATTCCAGAGCTAATAGCCGGAATGGCGACGGAAAATGTTCTTCTGCCTTCTCCAGTACATTCCAAATGGCCTTTTCCAGCATTGGCTTTGCAACAGAAATCATTTTTGGTGTTGGGTGCCTCCTTAGGCATGGCCCCACTGCATGGATGATTTTGGAGCATGGCAGGTTTCCTGAGTCAGTAACAACAGCTTCTCCCGTTTGTAATTGGCCATGGTTTGAAACGTGGTGGTTGCTTGCTGCCTGTAACTGTGGGCCACCTGAATCACGTAAGGCTTTTGCAAGTCCACCATGATGCTGAAGTTGCATATTTGCAGCATTTATCACTGCGTCCACCTTGAAGTTAGTCAGATCAGCTTTGACAACTGAAACTGTGACCCCTTTGGACAACTTCAAAAACAATCTTTCTGATTTGGTGGCAGTGTCTGCAGCTTCCAAATCATCCTTGAAGAAAAGAATTGTTGTTAGTCCTCATTCTACAAATTTGCCTTGTGTATGACATGACTGCTAATAGAAGTAGCAGGATGAACTCTGAAGTATATAGTTCGATGCTATCTGCTCAGATTCAGCCAAATGCTGTGGAACTGATAGGATGGTGCTTCACAGTACAGATAAGGGATAAGATAATGATCCAAAATATACTGCGAAAGCAACACAAGAGCTTCTCGACACAAAGATACAGAATATTATTCAACTTCCAAATCAGTCACCTGATCTAAACCCAACCAAGTGTTATTGCAACAAAGATTAATTTATTCAACAGACATTTTAATCTTTGTGCCACTGGCTGACGGTGTCTTGATAGGATACACTGCTGATATAATCACAGGAGGTCAGTATGCACATTCCTTATAATTATGCACTGTAGAGTGTGTCATGGTGTCCTTTGACTCTACTTTCTCTATTCTGTCTCAATCCTCTGTTATCACTGTTTGTCTTTCCAGATAGATTGCAGTTCTCCACCCAGCCAGCTGCTCTTACTGCTGAGCCTTCTTGCCATCACCATCTATAGATCAGCCCTCCACTTGTGTATTGTTCTGTAGCAGTCATTATTCCCAGTATTTTACCTCACAATCTAGTATAACTAGTACACAACTTTCATTTTTGTTTCATGTAGTATGTTTTTATTTGTAATTTACTTGGATGTATTGCCTGCCAACCAACTTAACAAGTATAGTCTCTTATCTAAAATTCCTGCCTGTCAATAGCCATGTTTAACAGGTAATTTGGTAATCAACCCCTAGCCTAATAATTTAATTTTATGAATGCAGCTTAAAACTACTAATTGTTTTCATACAGCATATTGTAATATTAATGTTCCATTTGTATACTGAGAATAGAATGTTATTCATGAATGATATTAAAAAAACACCCGTGGTGAGATCACAGCTTCAGGTTTTACTTTGGGTGCATTGGTGGCTGCCTTTGGAGACTTCTTCTGACCAAAAAGGACAGACCAAAAAAATAAATAAAAATTATAATAATTAAAATACTTATACACATGCATTCAGCAAATTCTTTTACATTTTTAGATAATGTGTATTATTAAAACCTAAAAGAGTACCTTGCTTCTCACGTCTTTGAATGGGAGACTCTTCACTAGTGGGGAGACGTATACTCCTTTACGCCCCTGACTTTTCTTCTTCCACTGCTCCATTTCGACCCGAAAAGACTAGAGGACATACAATATACACACATGTGATGAAGATCAATGAATTAAATGAAATGTGTGATCTGGCACAATTACAAAAACAAAAAAATACTCCTTACTTTCTTTCTGGATCTTTCTCTGTCTTGGTATTCAATGATCAGTGCATCATGCATTTTTTGGTATGTCTGCACAAAATCATCGAGTCTTGTGAGTCGCCTTCTCTGGAATCTTATTCTCTTGAGGTCCCACTGACTTTTCTCCATAATGCCCTGTGTCCGGTTGTCTTGTGTAAAGTTCTGAAAAGATTTTATTTTTTTCAATATTTCTGCAGTCATTTTAAGGAAAACCATTATTAAAAATTGCAGCTATTGATAAACAAAATGTTAAACTTTATCTGAACAGTATTTACCTGTTTATTGGACTGACTGACTTCTTTGTGGATCTTGCTGAAATGCTGGTATGCTGGGCCTGTACCATGACGGCCAATATCACCTGTAAATATAAAGAGAACGTAAAAGAAGATGACAATGACATTTAATATATTGTTAATATGTTGTTTTTAAAAATTACTACACTTTTAAAACAGAATTTGTAAACACTACCTAGCATCAGACCAGACCACAGAGTGGCATGTGGATTCTGGATAGGTGTGGCAGTGACATCACACTGAAAAAAAGTAAATAAAATCTGTGTAAGCTTTAAAGAAAAATACAATTTCTGCAATTTCACCAAAACACCAAGGTCATTATAGTCCATGAAATCCATGTATGCTTTCAACAGTGTACACAATGAATAGAAGTAGAATTTTGTGAATTACCTTGTAGTCCTCAGCAACAATATTTTCTTCCTCAACTTCAAATGTTCCCATTTGCTGCATAAGGACTTGGAGGTTGCTGTAGTGCTTTGACACATTGTCTCCAGTGCAAGGACTACAGAACAGGACTGTGGCACTGAGAATGACCTCATCCATCTCTTTTAGAGTTGTGGAACATGCAAGTAGCCCAAATATATGCATTGCCAGCTTGTAATGGTTTTGAACACTAAAAATAAAGCCAGAAAAAAGAAATTAACATTTAGTTAAATTTTTGATTGTACTATAAAATAGTTAAAATAAAAAAAATACCTACTGCTTTTTGCACAGATCCTTTGCATTCTTCATTATGTGGCTTAAGCATCTGTGCAGAATGGGAAGGTCAAACCTTTCTGCTTGATGTTGGCCAGTGATGACTTCAAAGTACTTCTGCAGAAGATCCTCTAGACTTAGTCTGCAGAATGTAAAAGAAATGGACTGAAGAAGCACTAACGAGCCATCACAAATGATCATCACTGGCCTCTTCACTGCCCTTTTCCCATACAACTTCACCATATCCCTTTGGAAAGCCTGCAGAAAGTAGGTGACAGATGCTGTGGTGTGGTCACAAGTCAGGTAGGTTGCAACAGGAAGAGGAGAGGCCCCCTTGGAGGGATTCCGCACAACTAATTCATACACATAGTATGGTGGACTTTTGCCACTTTCTTTTTGAACTATACTTCCTGTTGCATCCAGATACACAATGTCTTCCTTGCATCTTTGGAAAAAAACTGACAGTGTCTTTTTTGACCACAGCATTATTCCTTTTGGGTGCATCATAACCCTCTGCAGGACTTCATTGTCTGTTCCTGTTTTTTGGTCAATTAGCATTTGGAGACTCAAAAGTTCGTTGGAGTGAGGTCTTTTTAGTTGTCTTTGGGTCCATGCGATGTTCCTTAGAACCTCTTTTGTCGGTGCTTCGTCCCTGCAGCCTGATTCTATCACCATCTCAGGAATTTTCTGCATGGAGTCCAAAAAAAGGCTTCTTGGTAACTTAGTTTCAAGGGTTTCTCCAACGGATGAACGTGCATCTGCACGGACTGGCCTTCTTTTGAGTTCAGTGGTACTGTGGCACACCTGATCTCCTGTGAATACCACATCTGCCTTCAGGGTGACCTCATCTCTGACTTCGACAGTAACAGCAATGGGGCAATCTTCAAATCGACAGTATCCATTACATTTGAAGATGGGTCAGCTCTTTGTGACTGCATGGTTTTTAATGCATGCCGTTTAAAACCAAAGCTGCAGTACGGGTGAACCGACCTTATTCCACTGGCAATCACATTTGTTCACTGTAACCCTTGAAAACATTTTCCTCTCTGAGATTTCCTCAGGTCTTGCCATTCCTTTTTATCAATAAAAAAGAAACATGGCTGCTGTGGCACACTACATGAGAAAAATGTCTCTTCTGCCTCACTGCTCTCTGTTGACATGTAGGCAGATTCAGCCAGGTCGGATTCCTTGTCATTATCCTGGAACACAGTAAATTTTCAGATGTGATATGAAAAGTTTTTTGTGATATGAAATTAAAAAGGTGAAATGAGGACCCGTATTTTAATATTTTGCCACTATGTATTACTAAAGCTGCCCAGGCTGTTTCATATAATGCTAAATCACCCCAAGAATAGCCCTGAAAATAGTGTCATTATTATTATATTTTAAAGTACACCATTGATAATAACAGAAAATTTAACACCACATATTTTTAGCTTTTTGTTTAAAAAAATAGACAATTACCTAATTTTTATGGGCTAGATTGATTTGTATTCAAAATTACTCTTGACTTGATCATCATTGTCCAGTGGAGTCTCAAAAAGTGAGCAAACGCTTGAAATAAATGCAATTATAACATCACTTAAAAAGGAAAAGGAAATGTAAATGGCAAAATGGCTTCATTTATATAGTGCTTTTGTCCAAAGCGCTTTACAGTAATGACTGACATTCACCCATTCACACACACATTCACACACCGACGGCGGAGTCAACCACGCAGGGCGACAGCCAGCTCGTCAGGAGCGATTAGGATGAGGTGTCTTGCTCAGGGACACCAGGCACTCAGCTAGGAGGAGCCGGGGAATATAGTAGGAATATACCTTTTCAAATGAAGATGAACATTCATCCTCTTGTTCCAAAGGTGGAGACAGATGTGTGTCTCCAACATCACCGTCATCCTTTGTAGGTAAAAAGGCACAGAAAAGCATTTTAATTAATAGCAGCTTCTATATAATGTAATCACACACAAGAGCATACAGATCACTGTAAATTAACATTAAATTGATGTGGCACAGTAAGTTAGTAATAGTCATTTTCTGAAGTAGTAGGAACTGAAAACATAATTTCATGTAATGAACAGCGATATATCCACTTCTTGTTCTGCTAATATCTTACAATGACAGCACTGGATCTGACATCTGTAAGTAAACATTTGAGGATCACATCGGTGTACAACCAAAGATAAATATAAATAATCAAAAAGTGTCTGGCTCACTGTACAGTGGGCACTCTAACAATAATTTGTATTCCTTGTAATTGTATATGACAAAAGTGGCATGGGAACAATAACAAAATGTTTTGACTGGAACATCAGCGAATTTACCGAGGAGGCGATGTGTTCCCTCTCCTCAGCATCAGCATCTGTCACTTTTAAGTTGCTCTTTATCCCTGAGGTGTCCTATAAAAAAGTCACAATATTTTCAGATAAATTTTTCTATCCTATAATTAAGCAATATCACACGAGAGGGAGTGCTGTTGTACTGTATATCAGCACGGCTGTGATTCGGTCGTAGGCACGAGGCCGCAGGCCGAGTGCCGCAGATAATCACACCGTGCTGATATACAGTACAACAGCACGACCTCGAGTGTGATATTGCTTTTATACAACAGTGCTACGAGCACATTTTATTAGTTAACAGTAATAAGAAACAAGAGATTATGATTTGTTTGTTTAGTAATCATTTATTCGGCTCCGCCGACACAAATAGTTCCGCAACTGAAGGGAGACAAGGCTGTTGCCAGGCAACACATATACAGTACATAAACATTCCTAGACACAAGCTCGCTACTCTGTGTCAGAGCGATAGGCTCTGCTCTGTGTCCGCCGCTACTTTGTATCATTTACATTTATCTGAATGTTTCCATTTATTGTGCAACCACTGAAATATGAGTCTGTTGACAGACGCTTTGGTGGCATGATGTGTGTTTCGGGTGAGTTAACAGCTCGATCAGACAGCACGTTGCTCCAGCGTTTCCGGCTCTCCATAGATGGTCTCCAGTAGCTTTTTAGTGAGCTTTCAGACCTACGAAAAAAGTTTTTGTTTAGATATGTATTTTATGTTCTGCGACACAGAGTCAAAATGTATAAAGCATCTCACCTATGCCCACTCACTGCCATGATCTCCCTCACCTCGAGTCCCGCATCAGACAGTTTCTGTATGGCAGTGGCTCCCAGGTAAACCAGAAGCCGTCTGTCTCCACTGTCCCCCTCCTCGGCTGCAGATACAGGGCCTTTGCACCAGGTGGAATTCTCTTTAAATATTTTGCGAGCAACGCTACCGGGCAGAGCGCATTTCCTCGCTCCTCGTACATAACGCCCCTCCGGTTTTCTCTGTCTCTCTCCAGCGGGTCTTTATGATTTTTTGTTTCCTCATTGAACGACATTGTGAAATATTTTGCTCCGTTAGAAAATATGTCCATCTTTACCGTGCAAAGTTTGCCACAATCTAAGATAGGCTATTTAACAGCTGATGTAACGTTAGCTAATAACGGTTATTAGAACGCCCGTACAGCGGAGTGATTATGTCTGTAAAAAGTCGCAGTGCTGTTATACTGTATATCAGCACTCATGGAACGTCTCTTGTCCAATCAAATTGCTCGGTTGGGACCGGTCGGAACTACCTGTTGTATAATAGTGTTTATATGCCAAGTCCTTTGAATATGTCCTGCCACATGAAACGCTACTTTATAGTTATTCTTTTGTGGTTGATGATTTGCTTCCAGTGTATTTCCATGCAGTCCAGGTAGTACTGCGGTCACGCCAGCCGCCGATTGAAAAAGCCCCGTCAAGCCAGCCGCCGCTTGCAATCTGTTGCACATCTATTCCTGCACTTACGGTACGGGTGCCCGACGTGGCCAAAATGGATGGGAAAGCAGTTTTTATACCCGGTGCAAAAGTTAAACATGAGGATATTTATAGGTTTGCTAATATTTTTAATGTGAAAAATGTCAACACATTTTACTGTATGATTTTTTTTTTATAAATTCAATTCAAAATCCCTCCCAGTGTCAGTGCATCAAAGCGCATGAGTAATTTCCTGATTTTCAAAAAATCATTAAAATTATTCCTTAGGGGGTTTGCTAATATTTTCAATGGATTCTTGTTCAGAGTGACCCCGACTATTATTACTGCAAATATCAAGTAATTTTACTGTATGGTTTCATAATACATTTAATTAAAAATCACTCCCAGTGTCAAAGTGCATCAAGGCGAATGAATAATTTCCTGATTTCAGAAATTGATTAAAATTATTCCTTAAGAGGTTTGCTAATATTTTCAATGGATTCTTCTTCAGAGTGATCCTGACCATCATTATAGAAAATATTAAGTCATTTTACTGTATGATTTTTTAATAAATTCAATTCAAAATCTCTTCCAGTGTCAAAGTGCATCAAGGCGAATGAATAATTTCCTGATTTCAGTAATTGATTAAAATTATTCCTTAAGAGGTTTGCTAATATTTTCAAGGGATTCTTGTTCAGAGTGACCCCGACTATTATTGTACAAAATATCAAGTCATTTTACTGTATGATTTTTTAATAAATTCAATTCAAAATCTCTTCCAGTGTCAAAGTGCATCAAGGCCAATGAATAATTTCCTGATTTCAGAAATTGATTAAAATGATTCCTTAAGAGGTTTGCTAATATTTTCAATGGATTCTTGTTCAGAGTGACCCCGACTATTATTGTACAAAATATCAAGTCATTTTACTGTATGATTTTTTAATAAATTCAATTCAAAATCTCTTCCAGTGTCAAAGTGCAATAAGGCGAATGAATAATTTCCTGATTTCAGAAATTGATTAAAATTATTCCTTAAGAGGTTTGCTAATATTTTCAATTGATTCTTCTTCAGAGTGACCCTGACTATTATTACTGCAAATATTAAGTAATTTTACTGTATGGTTTCATAATAAATTCATTTCAAAATCACTCCCAGTGTCAAAGTGCATCAAGGCGAATGAATAATTTCCTGATTTCAGAAATTGATTAAAATTATTCCTTAAGAGGTTTGCTAATATTTTCAATGGATTCTTCTTCAGAGTGATCCCGACCATCATTATAGAAAATATCAAGACATTCTACTGTATGGTTTTATAATAAATTCAATTCAAAATCCCTCCCACTGTCAAAGTGCATATTGGCTGGATTCCTCATGATTTAAGACAGAGGTTTCCACATTTGTTTTCTTTATTGAAAACCCAAGAAAGTCTTGAGTAGCAAAAAATAAATAAAAATCCAACTTTCAAAACAAATTTACATATATATATATATTTCTGAAAAATGACATAGGCCTAAGTATCAAATAAAAAGAATTGCAATATTTTACAGTAGCCTAACTGTTACAGTGTCGACTTTAAATGCAAAACTGAAGCCTTACATTATTTTTTTTACTTTTTTACTTAACATCAATACATTACAATAAATAAATGCTACAAATGATTATACAACAGGTAGTTCCGACCGGTCCCAACCGAGCAATTTGATTGGACAAGAGACGTTCCATGAGTGCTGATATACAGTATAACAGCACTGCGACTTTTTACAGACATAATCACTCCGCTGTACGGGCGTTCTAATAACCGTTATTAGCTAACGTTACATCAGCTGTTAAATAGCCTATCTTAGATTGTGGCAAACTTTGCACGGTAAAGATGGACATATTTTCTAACGGAGCAAAATATTTCACAATGTCGTTCAATGAGGAAACAAAAAATCATAAAGACCCGCTGGAGAGAGACAGAGAAAACCGGAGGGGCGTTATGTACGAGGAGCGAGGAAATGCGCTCTGCCCGGTAGCGTCGCTCGCAAAATATTTAAAGAGAATTCCACCTGGTGCAAAGGCCCTGTATCTGCAGCCGAGGAGGGGGACAGTGGAGACAGACGGCTTCTGGTTTACCTGAGAGCCACTGCCATACAGAAACTGTCTGATGCGGGACTCGAGGCGAGGGAGATCATGGCAGTGAGTGGGCATAGGTGAGATGCTTTATACATTTTGACTCTGTGTCGCAGAACATAAAATACATATCTAAACAAAAACTTTTTTCGTAGGTCTGAAAGCTCACTAAAAAGCTACTGGAGACCATCTATGGAGAGCCGGAAACGCTGGAGCAACGTGCTGTCTGATCGAGCTGTTAACTCACCCGAAACACACATGCCACCAAAGCGTCTGTCAACAGACTCATATTTCAGTGGTTGCACAATAAATGGAAACATTCAGATAAATGTAAATGATACAAAGTAGCGGCGGACACAGAGCAGAGCCTATCGCTCTGACACAGAGTAGCGAGCTTGTGTCTAGGAATGTTTATGTACTGTATATGTGTTGCCTGGCAACAGCCTTGTCTCCCTTCAGTTGCGGAACTATTTGTGTCGGCGGAGCCGAATAAATGATTACTAAACAAACAAATCATAATCTCTTGTTTCTTATTACTGTTAACTAATAAAATGTGCTCGTAGCACTGTTGTATAAAAGCAATATCACACTCGAGGTCGTGCTGTTGTACTGTATATCAGCACGGTGTGATTATCTGCGGCACGAGGCCGCACAGCCGTGCTGATATACAGTACAACAGCACTCCCTCTCGTGTGATATTGCTTAATTAAACCGCACCAAACAATACACAGGTAGCGGCTAAGGTAAGCAACATGGATAGCATTAACTCACTCACCAATTTCAAGAGTTAAATCGGCATACGGCTCGGCATTCAGACGCTCAGCTGCTCGGGTAGTCGGCTCCTATATTTCGACAGTGATTGCATAAGTTTCGGCGTATTTAATGTTACATTAATCGAGCGTTAATACGACGTACCTGCAGCAAACATTTCCCCGGTGTGCTCCTCTCGCTACCGCCGCGGCAAGCCGCACTGGGCTATGTTACCAGTGTTACCGGATGCGCTCTGTCACGTGACGGCGTAACGGCGCGCCGTGATGACGTACGGCCTCACGTCATATTTTATGTTTTAAAAGGACAAGGGAATATTAATAAGGGTTTTTCACCCGGGTTACAGTTGTATCTAGACACTTTATAAACATCTTTAACTTCAAGTACGAACAGGGTGTAATAGATTCATTGAATGAAGTATATTTATTTTGTCTGCATTATGTTTATTTACCAAGGATTGAAAGAGCAGTAACAGAATTTATCAATCAATGGAACAACCATGGCCTCTCCACACAAGTGGGGCAGACATCTCTTCAGCTGTGGCATTCATGTGTCATTAATAATGCAGGAATCCATCCAACTATAAACAGCATTTTTGATGCCAATAACTACTATGACATTGATGAAGAAGGCCATTACCTAAACTACAAACCAATAATAATGTTGTTATTCCAGACATAGATGTGTAGAAGAAAATGCGTTACCTTACAATTCTTATTTTAATCTCATACTTATTTTCCTTTCTCTTGTACTCATCAAATGTCCTGCTGCCCCTATTTGATTGTGGTGGACTTGTTAGAAAAGATTTGATGAAAAGACCCTTTGACCGCCGCAATCTGAAATACCTCACTCCCTCCGGTCTCTCCTCAACTGTTATTTCCTCGCTACCATCCTCAGAACAGTTCTTCTTAATGCTTACAGAGGAAGCCTCCTCCATCCTGATGTCCTCACTCTCCTCTTCTTTGGACACTCTCTGTCCCCCAATCTCACGACCTGCGCGATCATCTCCCACCCCTCCCTGGCTGTCCGAACCTCTGCGAACCAACAGATCATTGTTGCGAGCGTCAGAGAGAAAATGGAAGAAATCGGGCCAGCACGAGGACCTTGCTCACTACCACCACCTCCTCTCTGACTTCACCTCAACTGTTTCGGCAGCTAAATCTGCCTTCTACCTGGCAAAGATCAACTCTTCTGCCTCCAACCCCAGGAAACTCTTCTCCATGTTCTCCTCCCTCCTCACCCCTCCTACCCCTCCCCCTCCTTCCTCCCTTACTGCTGATGACTTTGCAACTTACTTTACCAAGAAAGTAAATGACATCAGCTCCTCATTCACGCCTATTCACTCCCAGAAAACATCTCCCCCAACTCTCAACTCTGATGGCCTTACCAGCTTTAGCCCCCTCACCTCTGAAGACGTTCACGCACTTGTTACATCTAACCGTGCCACACCTGCTCCCTTGACCTGATTCCCTCCTCTCTTCTCCAGGACATCTCACACGACATCTTGCCATTCCTCACCACCCTGATCAACTCCTCCCTCACCTCAGGTGTCATTCCAGCGGCTTTTAAGACTGCTACAGTGAAGCCTCTCCTTAAAAAACCCACCCTAGATGCTACTGACATCCAAAGCTACAGACCTGTATCTCTTCTATCATTCCTCTCTAAAACCTTGGAACGTGCCGCCTACAACCAACTGTCATCCTATCTCTCGCAGAACAACCTCCTTGACCCTAATCAATCAGGATTCAGGACTGCTCACTCCACTGAGACGGCCCTCCTCACAGTGACCGAGTCCCTGCGAGACGCCAGAGCCTCATCCCACTCCTCTGTTCTCATTCTCCTCGACCTATCTGCTGCATTCGACACAGTCAACCACCAAATCCTCCTCTCCACTCTGGCTGAACTTGGCATAACTGACTCTGCTCTCACCTGGTTTACATCATACCTGACATATCGCACCTTTCAGGTCGCATGGAATGGCTCTATGTCCAAACCCTGTTCTCTGGACACGGGTGTCCCTCAAGGCTCAGTATTAGGACCACTTCTGTTCTCACTATACACCAGATCACTAGGTTCTGTTATTACATCGCATGGATTCTCCTACCATTGCTACGCAGATGACACCCAGCTGTTCCTCTCTTTTCCCCCAACCTCTGACACTCACATTGCAACTCGCATCTCGGACTCTCTGGCTGACATCTCTGTCTGGACAACTGCACATCACCTCAAGCTTAACCTGAATAAAACCGAACTCCTCTTCATCCCAGGGAAAGACTGCCCTCGCATGGACCTGTCTGTCACTGTCGAGGGCATCACAGTATTGCCTTCCTCAACTGCGAGGAACCTGGGTGTAATCCTCGATGACCAACTATCCTGCACCCCCAACATCACTACTGTGGCCCGATCCTGCAGATTTGCCCTCTACAATATCCGCAGGATTCGGACCTTCCTCACAAAGGATGCAACGCCACTCCTGGTCCAACCACTGGTCATCTCCCGCCTTGACTACTGCAACTCTCTCCTTGCCGGTCTCCCGGCCTCTGCGATTAAACCATTGCAGCGTATCCAGAACGCTGCAGTTCTCCCATGTGACCCCCCTCCTCCGTGACCTCCACTGGCTCCCTGTTGCAGCACGCATCCAATTCAAGACGATGGCACTGGCCTTCAGGGCCATCAATGGAACGGCACCCATCTACCTTCAAACACTGGTCAAACCTCATGCCCCGAAGCGAGCACTTCGCTCCTCTACTTCAGCTGGCCGGCTGGTACCACCATCGCTGAAATCAAACAAATGTCGCTCAGCAAAGTCCAGACTCTTCTTTGTTCTGGCGCCTCAGTGGTGGAACGAACTCCCGACTAATGTCAGGACAGCAGAGTCATTTGCCATCTTCCGAAAAAGGCTCAAGACCCACCTGTTCAGGATTCACCTCGACTCTACATAACATGACCCACTAACCCCCCCAAAAAAAGAAAAAAAAAAAACCTTACCTATAGCACTCTGATCATAGCACTGTTGCTCTTAAGGTACTACTTTACTCAGATGAGGACTTAACACCTGTTCTATTCTTAGCTCTTACTTTATCAGCAATGATACTTTGTGGTTTCTTTGTTTCCTTCTTTTGACAAATGTACTTCTTGTCAGTCGCTTTGGACAAAAGCAGCTGCTAAATGACCTAAATGTAAATGTAAATGATCTTTCCCCCTTCCTGAACTGTCTCCGAAACATCTTTGTCTCACATACATTGATCAAGACCCGATGAGTTTTGACATTGTCTAGCTGTCCCGAGAACAGTCACACCTTGTAGACATCCACAGATGTCTCTTCCTCTGTAGAGAGACATGTGTTGATTCAATGCAAATCCACTCATGACGCCTTCCCTTTTTCTGTATAAATCTCTCTCGGCTAGGCCATTTGACAGAATGGATCTTCATGGATACACTGTGAATTTCTTTTCTCCACTGAGCAGTGATTAAATTTCATCTGAATCAGCCACAGAATTGGACCTGGAGAGATTTTCTTTCACAGATGTAACCATTAATGAGACCACAATGAACATTATCCAACAAGTGAACGCACTTGAAAATGATGGGAACCATGGAATAGATGTTTTTTCTTCACTTCTGCACATTCTTCAGTGAATAACATTGGATTTATGTTAAGGTTTGTTAATACATTTTCTTCACTTGTGCAGTGTATTCCGTGAATTAACGTTTTGTTAAAACATTGTAAAACATTTTATGAAAAATAAATGAACGTGATAAACATTGGCTGCACGGTGGTGTAGTGGGTAGCTGTTGCCTCACAGCAAGAGGGTCCCGGGTTCGATTCCCAGGTAGGGTTCAGGTTCCTTCTGTGTGGAGTTTGCATGTTCTCCCCGTGTAAGCGTGGGTTCTCTCCGGGTTCTCCAGCTTCCTCCCACAGTCCAAAGACATGCAGGATGGGGATAGGTTAACTGTTGACTCTAAATTGCCCGTAGGTATGAATGTGAGCGTGAATGGTTGTCTGTCTCTACATGTTGGCCCTGCGATGGACTGGCAACCTGTCCAGGGGGTACCCCGCCTCCGCCCAATGTCCCCCCCCCCGCAACCCTGAATACAGGATAAGCAGTAGACGATGGATAGATAATAAGCATTTGTTGAAAGACAGGACAAGAGAGACAAACAGAGACTTAAACAGGCAGAGGGAGAAACAGACAGAGACAAATAAGAGACAAAAAGTGAGGCACAGAAAGGGATACAGAGCATATGTTCATAGCAAGATGGCGCCAGTGTGTGTGGCCTGCCGTCTGTCACTGTCACTGTCACTACCAATGCTGTGTGTGTTTATGCTGTTCGTTTCGTTTCTTGCTTTGAATGTCGACTCGCTACTGGTGTATGATCGCCTAACTCTGCTGGGTCTTCAACTTTCTACCGAAGTTAAATTGGATTATGGTGGACGTGAAACTTTGCCCCCGCTGTTGGCGAGGGTCCCGGCTCACCTTTGCCGCGTCCCGGCTCCACCTCCTCCAGCCCCGCGGACCCTGCTTTCCTCGCCCCCGCTGTCGCGGGATGAACCACCGCAACCTGCGGCCTCTGTGTCGGGCTCCCCGGACAGCCACCGCCGCGGACCTGCCGGTTCCTGCCAGGATTGGCCTGGTAAATGCTAGGTCGCTAGCGAACAAGACTTTTGTCTTGAAGGACTTCTTCATGTCCCGAGGATTGGATTTCCTCTGTGTGACTGAGACATGGCTGAATGTTGGTGAGACCAGCGCTTTCACTGAACTTTTACCGCAGGATTGCTGCTATTTTAACTCCCGGCGGACGTCGGTCCGAGGAGGAGGAATAGCGACTGTCTACATGAGTCATTATAAATGTAAGTAATTATTACTATCATCCTTTCTCCAGCTTTGAACTGAGCTTATTTGAGCTGGGTCGCCCTCACACAGTGTTGTGTGCTGTGGTTTATCGGCCTCCCAAGTACAATAAGGACTTTTTAAATGACCGTGTTCTTATTGTTGGGGATTTTAATGTTCATGTGTGTTGTCCTGATAAGCCAATGGCAAAGGACTTTTTAAACCTCATTGATTCTTTTAATCTTGTGCAATCTGTGTCTGGTCCCACACAAGAACGCGGACACACACTTGATCTTGTCTTATCATATGGTTTGCCCTTTCTTAACCTAGACATATGTGACGCAGTGTTTTCGGACCATATGCCTGTATTATTTGAGGCTGCTTTTGCCTGCAATACATTTAAACCTTGCGCTGCTGCTCGGAGCTGTCGCATTATTAACCCTTCCACTGCTGTTCAGTTCTCGGCCACTTTCAATCAGAACTCGATCATTCCTCAGTCTGTGTGCAGTACAGAGGAGCTTAGCTCATGGCTTCACTCCACCTGCCAAACTGTATTAGACACTGTGGCTCCATTAAAAACCAGGCAGCCTAAAATCTGAGCCCTGGCTAAATGACACGACTCATGGGGCCCTAGTTTCGTAGACCAGGCGCAGTCAGCTTTCAGCGCACCTGCGCCGCGCCGACGGGGTGTGTCCGCCTGGACTTTGCAAGTTTCGTGCACCGCGCAGGCTCGCGCACCAATCACCAATCAAATGAGCTCCTCTCCTCACCTTTAATGCGTTAGGGGAGGTTCAGTGCAAGTTCCGTCACTTGACAACCCGATGACAGAAGCAGCGCCGCCGCTCCCACCACGCGCATCACGCGCTATGCATGCGTATCATAATAATAACAATGCCCATATTATAAAAAACAGGAGAGAGAGAGGGAGATGTTTTGGTCCGAGAGGCTGAGTTTCCTTTACGCGTGCCATCCGCCTTTGATCTGACGTCCGATGTGACGGGACAATCTATATAGATATAAATTCACGTGTTGATTCAATTAGTTGCATTAAATAGTGTTTGTTGTGATTATTTATTGCATTTAAATGTGCCTGGAACTGTGGAAACCTGCCTGTGAGGTGTCGGTGACGTGTGCGCACTGCGCGCCGTCAGCCAAACTTCCACTCCGCCAGCTGTGATTCGCATTGAATGAATGGACTTTATTTACGCCTTGCGCCGAGAGTAGACCAGGTTGGAGCTGGCGAGCTTTCAGCGCAGTCTCGGCGAGGCTTTTTGCCACGAAACTTCCGCTACGCCAAGCTGAATCTGTGACGCCTCCCCCTGCTGCGCCGCCACACCCATCTTGGCGCAGGCGATCCACCAAACTGCCAAACTGACGGTGCGCAAGGCTGCGCGGGTCGAAACTTGCATTGCGCCGGCTCCGCCACCCTGCGCCGCCCTGCGCTGCGCCACGAAACTAGGGCCCATGCTGTCAGACGTGAGTGCCGTAGAGCTGAGCGCAAGTGGAAGAAGGACAAACTGCAGGTGTCTTTTCAAATGTTACGGGACTGCTGGCGTCATTATCAGGAAACTGTGAAAGATGCTAAAAGAAAACATTTCTCTGATATCATCCTGTCAAACTGTCACAAGCCTCGTGTTTTGTTTAACACTATTGACTCCGTTCTTAATGCCCCGCAGACCGTCTGTATAGAGGCCTCCTCTGCTGTGTGTGAAAATTTCCTTCACTTTTTTATTGATAAGGTTAAATCTATTAGGGCCAGTATCTCACCTTTGGCTTATGACCCCTCAATCTCTGTCCCCTGCTCTGCTGTCTTTGAACAGTTTGAGCCTGTGACTCTCTTTTTTACAGGAGATTGTTGGTCACTTGAAGCCCTCAGGTTCACCAAATGATGCTGTCCCTCCTCGACTATTTAAAGAGGTTTTTCCCACTGTTGGGCCATCTGTTGTTACAGTCATTAATAGCAGTTTGACCTCAGGTGAAGGTGAGGTCAAAAAACCTGGTCTAGATTCAGCAGTTCTTGCTAATTTCAGGCCTATCTCCAAAATACCATTTCTTTCAAAAACCCTGGAGAAGATCGTGCACAATCAATTAATGGCCTTTCTGGAAGAGCATAATATTCTAGAAGTTTTCCAATCTGGTTTTAAAACCCTGCACAGCACTGAATCAGCTCTTTTAGGAGTTTTTAACGATATTTTTTTAGCTACTGACTCAGGTGACTGTGTTATCCTTGTGCTTTTAGATTTAACTGCTGCTTTTGACACTGTGGACCATGAAATATTGATCTCACGTTTGGAGCAGTGGGTGGGCATCAGGGGCACAGCACTGGAGTGGTTCAGGTCATACTTGGCTGATCGAACCTTCTGTGTCAGCCTTGGTGACTCTGTATCCTCCTCTGCTCCTCTCTCGTCTGGAGTCCCACAGGGCTCAGTTCTTGGCCCTCTTCTCTTCTCTCTCTATCTGCTCCCACTTGGTTCCATACTTAGGAAGCACGGCATTTCATTCCACTGTTATGCGGACGACAGTCAGATTTATGTGCCTCTTAAAAAGAAAGATGGCTACGATGTCAGGCTGCTACTTAAGTGTCTCGAGGATATAAAGGCCTGGATGGCTATGAACTTTTTAAATTTCAATGACAAAAAGACGGAAGTGATGGTTTTGGGTGGCACCACTGGGCCCGGGCCACCCCCCCCCCTGTAGATCTGGGTTCCTTGGCCCAGTATGTCAAACAGAGCATCACAGACCTAGGGATCAAGGCTGTTGTCAAATCTAGCTTTTTCCATTTGAGGCAGTTGGCCAAAATAAAGCCAATTCTATCAAGGCAGCACTTCGAGACAGTAATCCACGCCTTTGTTACCACTCGGCTGGATTACTGCAATGCACTGTATGTGGGGGTTAGTGGGTCCTCCATTGCCCGTCTCCAGATGGTACAAAATGCAGCTGCACATCTTTTAACTGGCACACGTAAACACATTTCCCCCATTTTAGCCTCACTCCACTGGCTGCCTATTCCTTTTAGGATCCATTTTAAAATTATTTTATTTGCTTTTAACCCTCCTGTTATCCTCAAATATTAATCACACATTTCGTCCTCGGGGTCAATTTGACCCCAGGGATATTTGCCCCTAGAAAATGATTTACAGGAAATTGTTGACCAAGTTTTTGTGTCAGGCACATTGTTTATTAGTTGAACACATAAATAACCACCTGATAATAAACCTGGACCCCTCCTCTAGCGCCACCATCAGGCCAAAGTTTTGAATTAGAAATAATTTATCTTGAAAATCTTTCATCCAAATCTTTTCTAATTTGGGGTGCACATTGATGATTCTCACAGAATGAACCATAGTGATTCATTAATCCCACCCCACCCACCCCTCTCACTCCCCCCTCCTCTTTTTTTTATCCGGGCTTGGGACCGGCAGTGGCAGAGTTAAAGAATTTTTTTTTTTTTTTATGAGTTTTTTTTCTTTTTCTTGTTTTTTTCTTTTTTATGAAACAGAAAATCATAATGAGAACATCAGTCAGAACTAACAGCTCTTTATGCCCACAGTCAGCTTCTAGTCTGCCCTACTGTACACAGGATGTACAGAGAGTGTGTGCATGGTCCTTGCAGACATATTTCTTGCATGAGGAACAGGTCATGCTGGTCTTGGAATCATTTCGGGTGGGACAAACCTGACACCTGCCACGTTTCTTGCCTGCAGTTTGTGCCATTGGAGGAGTTTGGGTGTTTGTCCCTGTCTGTATCTCCTTCACAATAGCTACAGCAGCTGGTGATGCTCTTGGAAGGCACCGTCGTCTCTCAATCTGAGGTTTGACCAGTGCTTTACCAAGCTCATCCAGGAAAATCCTCCTTCTGCTCAGTTTTCCCCTGTTCCAGTCCTTGTTTATTTCACACCATATAACAAATGCATTGTATGCACTCACATCAATGATGTGAAAGAAGACAACAAGGGGCCAACGAGCAGTCATGCGTCGACAGCTGTATGTAGCTGTGACCTTGTCCAGGTTGTCCACCCCTCCCTTTGTGTCATTGTAGTCTAGCACCATTTGTGGTTTTTTGTCTTCTCTGCTGCTCAGGGCAGCATCTTTGTGCATGGTGCTGAGCAGTAAGACATTTTTCCATTTCTTGGGGCAATAGGACACCAAAGTTGCTTTATCAGTGAAGGCAAACACTGAAGATGTTTCCTTCCTGTTCTTGACAGCAAGAAGTTCAGAGGGAAGCTCTGGTTTGTTCTTTCTCACTGTCCCCAACATTGTGATCTTCCTTTTCAGTAATTCCTCACCCAGGGCGTAAGATGTGAAAAAATTATCACACGTAATATTATGCCCATGCAGTCCTTTGGCCATATCAAGCACAACTCTTGTGCCCTGATTTTTTTCTGGTGCTTCGCCAGGAGATTTGCCGGTGTAAATTTGCAAATTCCAGGCAAAGCTGGACTGCGCATCACATGCTGCCCATATCTTGATGCCATATTTGGCAGGTTTACTTGGCATATATTGCCGGAATGGACAGCGCCCACGAAATGCAACCAAGCATTCATCAACAGTGACGTTGGAACCTGGATTGTAAATCAGGGGTAAACGTTCCACCCACTTGTCCCACACATCCCTTATTGCTGCAAGTTTATCGCGTTCCCGTCTGCCCTGCCTTGTTTCTTTGTCATCAAAGCGTATGACACGGGACAAAACTTGGAATTTCTTCAGAGACATGGTGGCTGGAAATATTGCCCTTCCAGTTTCGGCATTCCAAAGGCTTGCTGCTGCCTCACCTTTAGACTTGTAAACACCTGCTAAAATTAGCAGGCCAATGTAGGCTTCCAAGTGTACCACATCGAGGTCTTCCCAAGTGTCCCCATACACACGCTTCCCCTCTAATTCGTCATCACATGAACAATATTTTGAACTGGTGGTGTTATGAAGAGCTCAAATGATGACTTGATGTCATCAACACGACTGATAGCGTATCTAGTTGGGCCTGGAACCATCTTTATAAAATTGGCTGCCCTAAGTCTACCCTTCTGTTCAGGTGGACAAAGGGACCATAATATTTTCCCATTTTTGGAGGGGATCTGTTGAGTGCCAACAGGAGGGTCAACACTCTCATTCTCATCAGATGAGAATGAGTCAAAATCAGGGTCTTCCTCGACACAATCCTCTGTCTCAGACACATTCTCCTCCATGTCATTCTCACTTTCAAAGAGCTGCTCTAAAACCTCACTTACAGTAAACCCTCTTCCAGAGGCCATTCTCAAATAAATAGAGACAGATCTTGCAGATTGAGAGCACACTGAGGAATGATTTGGATAGGGAGCAAGCTTTTATATGTTTGCTCCTCCCTTATTTTGCATGAACTACCAATGTCCTTGCGGGAAAACCCACCCTCCACAGCACGAGAAATATCAGTTCTACTTTGGCAGGTGTGAGTGCTTACTTGCAGGTGTGGGACTGCTAGGTCACATACACACACAGACAAACACACACACACACACACATACATGTGATGTATCAACTGAAATATATCAATTCTGCACCTGCAGGTGTGGGAATGTTAGGTCACACACACGCACACACACACACACACACACACACACGCACGCATGCACACACACAGACACACACACACACACACTCCATGTAATGTATCAACTCAAAAGTATCTATACTGCACCTGCAGGAGTGGGACTGTTAGGTCAAACAAGGGTCACACACCAGTTTTACATAGTTAAAAAAGCTTGGGGTCAAATTGACCCCAGAGGAACACCGATGCGTGTATAATATGTCTCCAGCACATTGTAAAAATATCATCATGAAAATTTTATGCTTAATCAATTGTACTTATCAAATTAGGAAAAGTCATAAAATATGAAGCAAAAAATTAAAAGTTAGCTATAATATTTTGAACGATAAACATTGAATGGGGTCAAATTGACCCCAAGGATAACAGGAGGGTATCCCTGAATGGTCTTGCCCCGCCCTACCTCTCTGAGCTTCTACACTCTGAGCTTCCTCATACACCCGCCCGGTCTCTCAGGTCAGCTGATCAGCTGCTCCTAAGTGTGCCTAAAACTAAGCGGAAGCTCAGAGGGGACCGTGCCTTTGCTGTGTCGGCTCCTAAATTGTGGAATATTCTGCCTCAGCACATTAAACAGGCCTCTTCTCTGTCTTTTTTTAAATCTCTTCTCAAAACACATCTCTTCTCCTTGGCCTTTGGCACCCAGTAAGATGTCGACTTTGTCTCCTTGTTTTAATTTTCTTATTTTCATTGCTTTTTATTGTGTGGCTTTTATTATTTTTATTACTTTTACTCATGTTTGATGTCTTTTAATTTATTTTTTGTATTTTTATGTAATTTTATGTAATTTTTTCTTCTGTACAGCACTTTGGTCAACTTTTGTTGTGTAAAAGTGCTTAACAAATAAAGTTGGATTAGATTGGATGTTCATCTTAATTGTTTACATTTTTTTTTTATTAGGAAGTAGTATTACGCCCTTGTTGAAATGGTCATGCTGCTGTGGCCTGACTCTGAAATAAGAATGCAACAATCAGACCACATGAAAACAGCCAGTACAATATACGTCATACTGCCATAGGAAATACAATACCAAATACTAACCACCACCAATATTATATCAATAATGGGTAATGGTTATTAATATCAGTTATGTTTAAGCCATTAATATTAATATTTAGGTCAAATATATATAGAGAGAGCGATGTTTGCTGGTTTATTTTATTAAGTGTATTAATGTTGAACGTGTCTGGTGTCCAAATTGCACTGTAGAGCGACTATCAAAAAAAAAAAAAAAAACTGTAGCCAGTCACCACGAGGCTAAGCAAGGGGAAACTTTACCTGCCGGATGCACTAGCTGTTCAATAAAAAATATCTCCAAAGGAATGCTGGTTTGTGAATATTTATTGCAGCTAAAAACACAAGCAGTGAAATGTTCCCACAGTCCTAAAAACATTGAGTCAATACATTTTATTGATATCAGGCGGCATTCAATTTTCAATTCAATTCATTTAAAAGGTGCTATATTTTTCTTTTACTCTGATTGGTGTTGTTGTGAGGCTGGTCAGACTGTGTCTGAGAGATAGTTCACACACAAGGTGAAGAACAGCTGATTTTACTACCTGCTGACGTACCATCACATGACTCACATTCCTGTGTGTTACCATAGCAACAATGCTACAAGACTACAAACAATACTAGCTGGCACCTACATGCACCTAATTCGACAGTGTACCTATCTGGGCGCCCTGCAAGTTTGCAGTAGTTCTGAGACTCTAAGAACCCGCGGAAACCCTGTATTAGGGTGGTAGTGAGGGCTCAATGCCCTGTATGTTTGTAGTGGAGGCACAAACAGCTAACTGTTTAGCTCACTACCATGTCATGTTACGTTGCGTTACGTTCGATTAAACAATAATTTAGAAAAAAATATGTATAATTACCCTTTCCTCCTTGATGTCCAAGAGCTGAAGTGCTGCACGTGATAACACGGTGCACACACTCTCCGTACTGGAGCTGCAGTTGGCAGTGTCATGCTGCTGTGCTGTCCGGAGGGGAAAAGCGACAGGATGTGACTGTCCAGCGTGTCGCGGCTTGGATTTGCAACGACGGTCGCTGCCCCACTGTTGTCGCATTTGACAAGGTTCTGATGGTCTCCACTGATGCCAGTACAGTGTGAAGTAATGTTGCTGCCTCGGTTAGGCTACGTGCAGACTGTCGGGCAGACATTAGTGTTGCGAACAACATGGCTGAGGATCAACACGTGAATCGCGCTGTGAATTGCGCAATTTTGTTGAACCGGAGACCTCCCGGTTTTACTGAAACACCTTCTGTTTTGACTGAAATGCCTTCCGTTTTAACGGAAATCCTCTCACATACTATACTGAAATGCTCTCATATAACCAAGTGAAATCCTCTCACACATTATAGTGAAGTAGTGTGTACGAGAGCATTTCAGTAGTATGTATGAGAGCATTTCAGTAGTGTGTATGAGAGCATTTCAGTAGTGTATATGAGAGCATTTCAGTAGTGTGTAGATAGTCCAAAGTACTGCTCCTGGACAGTGCTTCCCCCGTTAACAAGATAGGATAAGAGTTTATTTATTTAAAACAGGGACAATGCACAAAAAAAAAACAATCTCGTAAAACAAGAAAACATGTATTGAGCCAGGTTATAGCAATTTTGCTCATTTCCGCCTGTAGTCCCTGGGCAGGTAAGAACAGATGAAACAACAACAATATTAAAATCGTTGTTACAGAATAAAAAATTATGTGATGGCCATAGTATTTTAAAAGTAGACAAAACAAACTAACAGAAACAGGGAAACGAAAGCAGCAGGTCATGAAAATGCACAACAGAGCTTAGCCCAACAGCACATACTCTCTTTTGTTTTCATCACACATTCAATCACAAGCATTCAAACACAAGCACATACATAGATAACAGTCCAACCATCCCCATCCTTCTCTAACAACCACACTCACACACCTATCATACACATATATACACATACCCACATAACTCAACAATGTGTGCAAGCTTGCTTACTCAATAACCAGCGCTTTGATAAGCATGAGAATGTGTGGGGATTTGTACATAGGATCAATTCTGTGGGCAGGGCATTCCACTGACTCATGGCCATGAAAAGGAAGAACTACCAAATCGAGTTATACATTTTGGAATGCTACACTCACCCCTCGTGACAGATCAAGTTATTCGTGCAGTTTTTCAGAGCAGAGTGTAACAAACTTTTTCAGAGGGGGTGCCGAAGCATTGTAAATAATTTTGTGAAGTAAACAGACATTTGAGTGTATGATCAAGTTTTCAAAGCTCAGAATACCATATTTAGCAAGTACATGACAGTGATGGTAATGCCGTGTTTTTTTTGGCATGGATCTTGAGGCTACTTTTATACAATGATTCGAGTGGTTTTGTAATGCCTGAGACCAGGATGTGATACAGTACAAAAATGGGGGATGATCATTGCATTTAGGTATGTACTTGATGCCTCAATGGTAAGAGAGTTTCTATGGGAGCAGTGGATATGGGAGCAGTGGATATACAGAGTCACCTAGTATGTAAACCGGTATGGCCTCTTCATCTTCAATGATTTGCCTTGGACAGGGAGGGATGCTTCTATCTTTCATGGACGTGTTAAGTGTGGAGTTTGCAAAAATACGGGCATCGTGCATGCTCCCAGGCCATTTCACTACCATGTCCTGAAGGCATATTTGTAATCGCAGGTGGCTTGAATGTTTAAGGTAAACCTCCCTTTCTTATTGATGTAATCAGGTGGTTACTTTATCTCTACATGCGTCCCATCCACAGCACCTAGGCACTGAGGGAGGCCATGAGCTTCTTCAAATCCCTGCACAAGTTGCTGGACAGCAGCTTCTGTTTTCGGCCGGCAGTGTCATATATTTAGGACCTAAGTGGACAGTTATCGCTCTACACACTTTTCTGATTATTATTGAAACAGCCAATCTAGATAGACCGAATGCATTTGCCGTCTTACGTAGTCTACCCTCATCAGCTAAATAGTATTGGGTGAGGGCTTTTTTCCTCTACACTGACCAGCAACCGCTTGACAGTATTCTGACATTCTATGGAGGGACATTCAGAAGTTCTCATGCCATTCCTCCAGGAGGACGACTTCTTTCTCGAAGTTTGCCCACCAGACCGCAGTTCGCCCAGGTCGGATCGTCTTGGAAGGGAAAGATGCAGTAAAAATGCTGACCTGAGTGCACTCCCTTGCCTCTGCTCCTCGGTACAGTATAGCAGTTGTATTTGCAAATGCAAACAGGCCAAAAGCGTTTGCACAAACGCAGGGGCGATTGTAGGGTCAGAGCCCCACCACCACCACTCACCCTTTTTTCAAGCAAAAACAAAAATATTTCTATTGAAAAATACATTTGGATAATCATTATTATGACATTTATGAGAGAAAAGCATCATATTTTGGGAAAAAACTGACTGGAAAGACACAGGGAAATCTTTACTCTCACAAACACTGTCTATAAAGCTCTTATTAAAGTGTTATATGCTTCCTTTTATATCAACAGTCCCCTGTAAATTATTTACAAATGGCCACCTCTAACGTATTGGCTTGCATACCCGTCAGAACTTTTATAAATCAATATAAGTCATCAATATTTAATAATAAAACAAGATTCACCCACAGAGCAAAAAAATGTGTTTATTACATTTTCTGTAGATTATTTACAAATGGCCATCTCTAACCTACTTGCACATCTGTCTGAACTTTTATACACCAATGTAAGTCATCAATAATTAATAAACAATAAATAAGACAAGCTTCACATCAAGAGCAAAAAAGATTCAACCAAAAAGTCCCCAAAATCCAGATTATTTACCCAGGTCTTAATTTTATTTTTATTTTTTTTTAGAAATGATCGATCTTTGAGAGAAATCTTTGGAAGTACTTTCCCTGAATTCCTATTTGGCTCTACCATGCATGCAGGTAATACACTCGCTACACTACTTTTGGAGAGTTAATCGCCAAACTTTGAGGGTGGCAAACCTTTAGTGTTCAATTCTTTCCAGCAACTCCTTCCCAATAGACAACACAGCTAGGTGCTGGAGTCTGCTTTGGCCTGTGGTCCTCTTAAGCCTTTTATGGAGCCTACGCAAGGCACTAAAAGACCGCTCACATGTACAGCTGCTAACAAGTATTGTCTATGCAACCTGAATGACAGTTTTCAGTGAAGGGAACATTTCAGAATCTCGGAGTTTGTACACTGCTAGCATGTCCTGAACTGTTCCAGCCTCAATCTTGCACTTTAGAAAGTTTTTTGCAACCATCACTTCATCTGGCCTAAGTTCAGTATGGTAATGCAATGCTGTCAGGTGAGTCAGACAAGAAGTGGCTTGAGGTTGGATTGCATGCCTGAATTCCATTGAGCACCTCCTCATTAACACCAGAGAAACGCTTCTCAAGCTCACAAATCATTCTGTCTAGACAGGGAAACAAAAGTTTCCTCTTGAGATCTTCACACTCCGAAGAGCCACAGGTTACACTAGCAGCCCCACAAGTTGACTCAACAAGAAATTCATCCATTCTCTTTGTTTTGCGCCTCTGTCCTGAGGATGAATCTGAGACTGCTATCTGGTTTGCCTCACACATAGCTTTTGTTCTGGAGTAAAGATCTGCAGCAGTGGCATCACTGCGTTTCTGCTTCATGGTGTCAGTCACTGCATTTTTGTATGTCACTGCTTGGGCAATGTCAATGCTTTCTTTCTGTAGGTACCTGTGTAGACCTGATGTCACAGACAGGAGAGTTTGCAAAACCATCATCAAATACACTGAGGAGAATTGACTGAGTTTTGCCCTCAATCCAACTGCTACAGGTGTCTTGATTGTGGTGAGGCACTCTATGATAGCAGGGAAATAATCAATCACTGCAGTCACTGAATGAAGCTGGCAGGCCCAGCGTGTTGTTGATAACTGCACAAGTTCTCTTGGCTGCAACCCTAACTTCTTTTGAGTGTCTACAAACTTATGGTGGTTTGCAAGGGAGACACTAAAGAAAGAATGGAGACTTTCCAATATGTTGAAGAACTCTGTGGCTTCAGAGACAGCTTTGCATGTATGGCATAAAACTAGATTTATCTCATGTGCATAGCAATGCACATAAACTGCCTCAGGGTGCTTTTTTTTTTTTTTTAAATGAGCTTGCACACCCCCAACATCCCCACTCATGACAGCTGCCCCGTTTTAGGTTTGAGCCACACATTTCAACTGATCAATTCCCTTCTTTACCAACTGGTTTTCAATTGCAGCTGTTATTGAAGTAGCGTCAAACTGTGACAACTCTGTAAGGGCTAGGAACCGTTCTTTGAGGGCACCCTCTGCAGACACGTACCTGACACAAGTGCCAACTGTTCTTTTTTTCCATCCCTGGCCTCATCAGCCATAATGGCATACATTTTTGATCCCTTTATCTCACTGATGACACTTTCTGTTACTTCTTGTTGTTACGGCCTCATAGACTTTAATTGAATTAGGCTCGATGAGACCATAGCACATAGAAGGGACACCACAAAAATTAAGTTTCAAAAGTTTATTTATTAAACTTAACGATTACTGGGGAAGAAAAGAGAGAAAAAGAAAGTTAACCTTTAAACATTCAAAGTATTCAACCAAAAGGGAGAAGGAGATCCCAGCCAAAAGAACAAAAGGGGAAAACGCAGGGCCAGCCACGCTGTGGGCCGTCGCACCCTGTGTTTTCCCGCTAAGAAAAAGAAAGAAATAGGGCAAACCTAAAACAAATACGACAAAACAGGGCTGCCAGGGATCTCCAACCCAACCCAAACTAAAATAATAAACTAAAATAATAAACTTCTGACATAAAGACAGAAGTGGGGGGAAAAAACCAGGGTTAACTGACAACAAACGAACCTTCCCCTTTTCCTGCTGAGCCCAGAGTGAGCCCCCAAGGCCTCCCTCCTCCCCCTTTTTATCCCCAGGCTGATTACAAATAGAGTGCCGAAGCGGAAGCAGGAAGTAACGGCGCCATGGGTCCTTTCGGAGCGAAAAAAATGAATGGTGTTCAATGGACGGAAAATAATTATTATCTGATCCCCCGGTCGTTATGCCTTGGATTACACAAATGTTGTTTATAGGCTTAAATTATAATTTTCCATGTCAAGAGTTTGACCGTTTATTGTGCAATTCTTCAGTTAAAATTCATTGAGAAAACACAATGATAAAGACTACATGTTGTGTCGCGTATGTGACGTCACGTCATCGCCCTTTTCCCTCCCCATCGGCGAAGTTGAGGCTCTCCACATGACCCGACTTATAGTGGTTCTCCCCCCTTTCGATACTTTTATTCTGCCCTTGGAAAAAAGCGGTGAAGTGGAGCAGAGAAACAGCCATCTCGGCGGACTTCGGACTCGGCGGGTGGTGACGTATATCATTCGCGACGAGAACAGCGAGGAGCTGTAGTTCACAAAGCGGCTCACACAAAACCTAACTTTATCAAAACTCTTCGCGCTTAATTGTCGTCTTCTTTGCGTGAAAAATTTTCTTTAAATATCACAAAGAACATATGTGAAATCCATGGCACAATTCAAACGGGACCAGAAAATAATTTGTATCTACCCATTGAATCGCATTGATATTTTTTTGCTTTTGAGGACCCATGTCCCGGAAATGGAGGGGCGGGACTTCACCACTCTATAGTCTACCAGCCTGGAGAGCAGGAAGGAGGAGGAGGGAGGGGAAACAGCAGCAAGAAAAAAAACACTACCTGGCCACACATAACACCCCCACCCTAAGATGGTGAATAATGGGGAAATTATTCACACATCACTAAATCCACGAGACAGGGTGTCGGCCAGGACATTCCTAGTGCCCTTAACATGACGAACAATGATGTTGAAAGACTGCAGAAACATTGCCCAACGCATCAATCGTCGATTTGAGTTTTTCATCTGGTGAATGAAAACCAGAGGATTGTGGTCTGTATACACTTCTGTCGGTGCACTAACAGAGCCCACATAAACCTCAACCCGGGGAAGCGGGTAACAATCAGCTTTAGTAACCCCATTGACCTTGCGAAAATCTGTGCAGAACCGATCAGAGCCATCAGACTTGTCCGCTAAAAGGCATGGTGAACTCCAAGAGCTACAACTAGGTTCGGCGATACCATTGCCCACCATATAGTCAACCTGTTCTTGTAACCGGCGGCGCTTATCAGGATTCACGCGGTAAGCATGCTGTTTTATCGGGGGGGGGAATCACCCACATCGATATCATGCTGAAGCACATGTGTACGCGTAGGCACGTCTGAAAACAAAGAGACATGAGATCTAATTAGCTTTAGCACGTCCTCGCGTTTTGACTCATCTAAGTGGAGATAATTCTCATCAAGTTTTGACAACATCTCTGAATTTTTAAGCCGTCCTTGAACGACAGCAGTGGAGGGACTATGGATGTCACCTTCGTCAAGAGACTGCACATCAGTGGAAACAGTACTGGACAGCGACAGGACACTTTTAACACTCTCCTCAGGAGGAGGCAAATTGGCACATTCCCTCTCCAAGTATGGCTTCAACATGTTGATATGACACAATCTACTACGCCGTCTGCGATCGGGTGTATTAACAATGTAGTCACGATCATTCAACTTCTCTTTGATCTCATACGGGCCGCTGTAGCGAGCCTGCAGAGCCGAACCGGGAATAGGCAACAATACCAGCACCTTATCACCTGGATTGAAACTCCTCAGTTGAGCGTCCTTATCAAACCATGTCTTCATTTTCGTCTGTACAGCAGCTATGTTTCCCTTCGCCAACTCACAGGCACGGTGGAGTCTGAAACGAAAGTTACTGACATAGTCACACAAATTTTGCGGTTTTGCATCATTCAACCACTTCTCCCGAAGAAGCCTGAGGGGACCACGCACAGTGTGCGCAAAACCCAGATCAGCCGGACTAAAGCCTAAAGACTCCTGCACGACCTCACGAGCTGCAAAGAGAAGAAGATGGACACCCTCATCCCAATCTTTGTTGAACTCTAAGCAGTACGTTCGGAGTATGGATTTTAATGTCTGATGGAAACGTTCGATCGCCCCCTGACTCTCCGGATGATAAGCGCTAGAGTGGCAATGAGCAATATTAAGTTGTTTTAGTACTTGGGCAAAAATATGCGACATAAAGTTAGACCCTTGATCCGTCTGTAACACCTTTGGCAACCCAAAAGTCGAGAAGAACTTCACCAGGGCCTTTACAACAGCAGGGGCCGTGATGTTGCGCATGGGAATGGCCTCAGGGAACCGTGTAGCGGAGCACATGACTGTAAGGAGAAACTTGTTTCCAGATTTTGTACGGGGAAATGGACCTACACAGTCTACAAGTACCCGCTCAAATGGCTCACCCACTACAGGGATTGGATACAATGGATATGGTGGAATAACCTGATTCGGTTTGCCAACAACCTGACATACATGGCATGTTTTACAGTGTTGACGTACATCCTTTTTCAATCCTGGCCAGAAGAAACAGCGCAGCACCCGATCATACGTTTTATTTACCCCTAAGTGACCTGCCAAAGGATTATCATGGGCCAACAAAAGAATTTCATGTCGAAATGCCTGCGGAACAACAATTTGTGTCACAACACTCCAGTCGTCCTTTTTGGATGCCTGAGGCGGTGTCCATTTACGCACCAGCACATCATCTTTGACAAAGTAACCAGTGGACATGTTCTCAATTTCGTCCTCTGACACAACTGTTTCGAAAAGGGAAGAGAGGGACTGGTCACGCTTCTGCTCTACAATCAGCTGGTCCCTCGACATGCTTAATTTGAGGTCTTTCTCAAGAGGAGGGGCGGTCAGAAAAACAGGAGATGGAACAGACTCGACAGGAGGGGAGTCAGAAACTGAATCCCCCGAAGGAGACAGCAAGACAGACGAAGAGATGCCACTATCAACTTCGGTCAAAAAACTGTCGGATAAGTCAATGTCATCATTCTCCCCAGTAGACGAACACTCCTTTCCTCTCTCGGCCATTGCACGCGTCACAGCACACACAGAAAACACCTCTGGATACTCTTTTTGTAGATCAGCTGATTGCTCATGGAGTGGAATGGCTGTCACCTCTGGATTGAGCAGTACCTTACCGCCAGCTAAGTCGTTTCCCAATATAAGTGCAACACGATCAATGGGAAACTCAGGACGCACACCCAACACGACACAACCTTTAACTAAGTCACAGTCCAGGTAGATTGAGTGAAGTGGCACACCCACCCACTGCATTCCAAAACCACGCACCAAAGCGCCAGCATTAACAGATGACTCTTCAGACAGTGGCAGAACCCCCTCCAGAAGAACAGACTGTGAGGCTGCACTGTCCCTCAAGATGGTCACAGGAACCTTTGGACCTACGTCTGTCAATGAAACAAACCCTTTCATCAAGAAAGGAGAATACACTTGGAGGTCGGGCTTCACTGGAGTCTGCTGTTGAGGAACATGTGACTGTTGGGACTGTGGCTCTGTTTTCAACAAATTAACCACCTTTGGAGTTTTATTTCTCCTTTCAAGTGCAAAGCAGGTTTTTATTGTGTGCCCACGCTTTTTACAGTACGCACAAACTGGTTTATCACCATCTTCCACTCTTGATTTCACATCATTTGAATTCGCCGATACTGGATTTGGAACAAAGGGTTTGGAGAACGCGAACCTGTTTTCTGCAGAGGAATAAGGCTTCTCAAATGTCTCTCTATGTGTGAGGACATATTCATCGGCCAAAACCGCCGCTTTGGACACCTCTGCAACATTCTGCTCATTAATATACGTTGGGATTTTATCAGGTAAGCAATTTTTGAAATCTTCCAAAAGAATCAAATCACGCAGTTCACCGAAATCCTGCACCTTCCTAGACTGGCATCAGCGATCAAATAAGGTCTCCTTTTCCCTGCCGAATATGTAACACCGTCTGTCTTTTTAAGTTTGCGGAATCTCTGGCGATATGCTTCAGGCACAAGCTCATACGCCCTCAGCACAGCTACTTTGATTTCATCATAGTCTAGGCTGGCTTGTGATGACAACGACGCATACGTGTCCTGAGCTCTGCCTTGTGAACAGCACTCTATCATCTAATTTTGACTATCAGATGAGATGTGGTATTTGAAGGGGGTGTGTATCTCTGCAAGAAGGTATCACATTTTGTCAAAAGTGACATGTACTCGAGGAAATTGCCTTTGTTGTGACTCTCATCTCTTTCATCCTGGCCTCTGAATGCTATGCCTTGTTTCCCCAAAAAGCGGGTTACTGCCACAATACGCTCTAGGTACTCCCGCCTTTCACTAATGTCAGTGCTGCCTCAATCTGCTCTAACATTGCCTTTTGACAGGCTTGCTTTGTAGCTGTTCCAGCACAACATACTATCCATATGTGATTGTGTTGATTCATGTTTTTGAAACTTGCTAAGTGCATTTTGCCAGTTATTTATCCCATCATTAACTAGTGCATCCTTTCTGAGAAATACCCTACAAGGAAAGCGGAAAGCAGCATTTTGTCTGACTGAGTATTCCAGCCATCTGAACCTATTGAACCACTGTTCTTGAAAGGATCTTTTTTGTGTGCCAAACTGAGTATGAGGGTATTGAGACAACTTTAACTGTTTAGGACCAGTATCCTTATCCCCTAAATCTGAACAGATCTCTTCTGTCCCTGCTGCTTTGGTTTGGTGGTCTGCATGTTGCACTCGCTCTGTCTCTTCATTTCTTTCACTAGTCGTTTCCCTCTCTTCCCCTACGGACTCTCCCTGTTCTTCTCCTCTTCCTTTAATATGAAAAGATGCAGTGTAAAATAATATGTTACACAAAGTAAATGTAATAAAGGCTACTTAAAGTCTATAAGTTAGTAGGAGTAGTTCATGTTTTGCTTGCCACTATTCACTATATGTCAATTTATTGTTGTTGTATTCTCACCTGGTTCTTCCTGCATGCTCTCCCTTTCTTCTTCTCCATATTTCTCCCTTTCCCTCAGCACTGACGATCATACACAAATATATTGTAGGCAGAAGAGTTGAGGTCTGTGTCATGTCACAAAAATGTTATGGAGACCAATTACAGATTCTAAGGTTATCATCAAAAGGGACACAGAGGTGTTTCATTATAAATACTTGTATTATTATTATCATCATCATTATACTTATTATTAGGCTTATAAACACTTTTTTTAAATCACAAATTCCTTCCACAAGAGAAGCTGTATATTCTCCATTGTGCATTTGAAATAAGAAATAATAATAAATAAAAGCAGGGGACTATTGCCGATGAGAAACTTGATACAACATACAGATAGCTGGTTTATTATTTGTTTAAGTCATTATGGACTGTCAGTCTCTCACCTGAATCTGTCTTTTTTCTTTTAAACAACTGCTGTATGTAGGCCACAGACACACACACACACACATACACACACTGAGAGAGAGAGAAAGAGGGAGACAAATGCTAGTAGATTATCTTTCACACATCTCATACCATGCCCAGATCTGTGTCTGTGTTACTCTTGGAAAAACATAAATAAACACAGCAAAAGAAAAACATTAACTTCATTTTATCGTCTAGTTTGATAGACACACACAACTGAGAAAGAACTAATATAAATCTGGAAATAAATAAAAACTGCCTAGGTGCAGCAGCCACACTTAATGTTTTCACACAAACTGGTGGTATACAGTGATAGTTTTTCAGTTCCTTTGTTTTAACTCTGGTCCAAACGCTGCAGCTGGCAAAGCTTTGTGTTTCCATGCTGACAGACCGGGGGGAAAAAGCTTGTAGCATCATGTTTCACCTTTGTGTCATGTTCGTTTCTCCCCCCTTACTTTAGTGTTCCCGGTCAAATTTGACCGGCCTGTTTTAACTGCTCTTACATTAACACAAAAAACACTGATCATCACCAAATTTTATTTTACTCCCCTTTATGCTGTTAACAATGTCTCAGACTACTGGTTTACATGAATAACTGCAGTGAATATTGAAATTGTACACTGTATTCCAAAATTCACGTGTATTGTAAAAAAAAAAAAAATCAAAACAGAGACCAAATTCACAAAACATCAGAACATCAGCATGAACACATCATCCATGTGTGAATGTGTGTGTGCGTGGGTGTGTGTGTGTCTTCACACACAGGATTGGCATTTTGCAATCAGGTCAGAATGCGCATTGCAAACGTAGGCAAGGTCGGAAAGGTTGTGAAGTTCTGTGATCAAATCGGATAACTCGTGAGTGGACATGAAACTGTTGCAGGGACATAGTTGACCAGAATATAGGCCTCCCTGACTCCACATCCCACAGACTTTTTGTAGCCTCATTGTTGGGCCATGTAGAAAAAAATGTGTTACCTTACATTTCTTATTTGTATCCCATATAATGTTCCTATCTCTCGGGAACATCAAATGTCCTGCTGAGCTGTTTCTATTGAATTTAACCCTTGCCGTCTTGATGAAAAGACTCTTTGATCTTTCCCTCTTCCTGAACTGTCTCTGTAACATTTGTCTCATATACATTGATCAAGGCCCGATGAGTGACCCCTGTAGTGACATTGTCTAGCTCTCCTGAGAACAGTCACACCTTGTAGACATCCACAGATGTTTCTTCGTCTGCAGAGAGACATGTGTTGATTCAATGCAAATCCATTCATGACGCCTTCCCTTTTGTTCTCCCGAATGTTCTGTATAAATCCACCTCGGCCAGGCCATTCGACAGGCTGGATCTTCATGGATACACTGTGAATTTCTTTTCTCCACTGTGATTAAACGTCATTTGAACCAGCTACAGAATTGGACCTGAAGAGTTTTCTTCTACAATATGGCGTTGTCGGCAACTCGCTTACCCTGGGCTAGAGGACGTCTGGACTGGAGGGAGTGATTTTGAATATTAGCAATCGGCGCCAAATTCAAAGGGTAAAGGAAGCCTCTTGTAAAATTCCTAACTTTTGCTGATATTCACAATGCCCTCTCTCAGGTCCGGATCTTCCATAGACCCAGGTAACGCGATTTCAATTTTTAAATAGCAGCGGTTGACTGCAGGCGGTTCTGGTGAGTTTAAAAAAAAAAAAAAAAAAGGCCTTATGTAGTTTAATAACGGATTGCATGGTGGAATTCTCCGTGACCTTATGGGTTTGAGTTTTTCTCTGTGTAACGGATTATTATATGAGGTGGATGATATTGTTATGGAGTAACCAGGCTTCCATACATATTGTCGTAAATCCTATTGGTAGCATAATGACAGTTTGCATGGTGGAATTCTCCGTGACCTTATGGGTCTGAGTGTTTCTCTATGTGAGGGATTGTTATGTGAGGTCGACGATATTTAAGTGGGGTAGCCAGTCCGCCGCTCATATTGTCCTAAATCCTATTGGTAGTATAATGACGGTTTATCTAGTGGAATTCTTTGTGATTGAGGATTTTTCTATATGAGGGATTGTTATGCAAGGTGGATGACATTGTAGTAGGGGTAGCCAGACCGCCGCTCATGTCATCGTAATCCCTACTTGGAAATATAATGACGATTTGCATGGTGAAACTCTCTGTAATCTTATGGATTTCAGTGGTTCTCTTTGTAAAAGATTGTTATATTGAATGAATGAAGTGTGTATAACCGGTTTGACAGTTGTATGAGCTCATTGTAACGTCTTGTTTGTCAATGTTGTGTATTTGTGTTTTGCTGTGATTTAAGGCCCGCTGCGGCCATAAATATGTTGTTTTCTTACTATAAGAAATTATTGCTAGAATTGAGTAGTTGTTCAGGAGGTTACAATTGAACACAACATTCCAGCTCTAATTCCTTATCCGTTAGTTAATAACCTTTTGTCACGACTGCTGTTTTGCGATACCACGTGGCTAAGAGCACTTTATTTTCATGTAAATACAAATTTTTCTTCACTGTGTAGTATCACTTCTTTAGCTAGTTGGGTTGTGTGTCTGTTTTAATTAATTTTCCCCAACCTACTTTAGTTTTCTTTTCAAATACGTTATATTCTATTTTTTTTATTTCTTGTACTCACGACTGTTAGTAACTTGCCCTTTATCCCTTCTCTAACTAGTTGGTTTGTCTCTCTGTTTTAATTAGTTTCCCCCACCCTGCCCTTTGTTATTTACTCTTTTGTTCTTTACTATAGTTTAATTATTGGTTCTTTTAGTATTCTGGCTTCTCTTTAGCCTGTTGATTCATTTATTTTTTTTAATTCACTTCACCCTACCTACCATCTATTATTTCAGTATTTTTTGTAAATATTTCATTTTTTCAATTTTATGATTTCTTGTTTCTCATAACTAATACTGTACCTTATCCTTCTAGTATTATCATTTCGTTTGAGCCGGTTGTTTCTGTATCAATTAATTTGCCCCCTTTTATTTTTTCTGTCAAAATATTGTTCTCAATATTTAGTACTATTATTATTTTCTCATTAATCATTTTATAATATTTTTTTGTTTCAATTGTATTTTTATTTTCACTGTATTTCATTTTTATCTTTATTATTATTTTTTTTTAATTTTCGCCTGGTTTTTGCCTGGAATGCTCTATACAAATCTGGCACCCTATTGAACGGAGTTAAACTGAGAGAGCGTTCACAGACACCAGGATGAACGCATTCACAGTAGCGTTCATCAGGCAGAAATACACACTGCATGAAAAGTGGGATTTACGTCAGTTAGCGGCCCTGTAAATTGCCGTGGAAGTTCAGGTTTACGACTGCAAACGGCAATTTGCAGGAAAAACTGACGTAAATTGCCGGGAATTGACGTGGGCCTTGCTTGGCAGTTGTCCCCCCATGACCCCCCTCCCCGTAATCCTAGGGGAGGCTTTAACATGTAAATGAAAATGCTGTGAGCTATACAAATGCAAATCAGGGTAGCAGGGGGAGTTTTCCCCCAGGTGACATTTTTCTGAAAGGTGTTAACTTCATTCAAAGATATAACTTCATTTCATCTTCATTCAAAGATACACAAAACAATTTGCTTCAACAATTACTTTTAATCAGGCTTTGCCACAAAGGTAAAATGTACATTCATGCAAACAACATCACAGTCTCCTAGAGCTCAACCACTGTGCATAGTGGCATGACTACAGTGACCCTTTCTTTGGTCTTGCTTAAATGCACAGTGGATGTGTTAACCACACATCTCCCAGCAATGCGCTCAACAGGAAGAAATTATGCTGGGTATGACGTGTCTGTTCCCTGCAAGCTCCAAACTTCTATTGGCTTTCCATAAAAATGTCTGTCCGGATGGGGATGAAGCCAGGAAACTTGTGCAATAACATGTTTAAATGCAGTACCTTTTGACACAACATTAACAACTATAAACTGCTTTATAATGGCTGGTCGTAGTTCTGCTAGAGGGTCAAGGATGGGTTCCTCAAAACTATTAGTGTTTCCACACCACTTAGCATATACATATGCTGACCTTTCTGCTCTAGACCCATCAATTGAGTAAGTTACATTCAGATATGTTACCCGTTTGCATGTCATGGCAAAACAGTCAATGTCAGTGACACAAAGGTACATTTGATGATACATTGTCAACATTGCATGTCTGTCAGGCTCATCCAAGATTGTCTGGTGGAATGGAGACAAAGGCACCACTGTACAGTTTTCTAAGAGAAGTCTTTCTGCTGACACCAACACACTGTGCTTCACATAAAGCATATCAGCTGTGTCATTGCATGACAAAGTCCCAACCATTTGTCTTCCTAAAATACTGGCAAATTCAGCACCATATTCACATGTCCATGGCATATGAAGCTGTTGGCTCTGCTGAAACTGCCTCATAATCTGGACTTCAATTGCCCTATTGTTGTTATTAAACTTTCCCAGTATTCCATTAAAACGCTCAAATGAAAAACACCAAAAAGAATAAACAGGTCCGTAATCCAACATGCACTCTTTCAAATGAAGATGCAGATGCATGTTGGGGGTGCAGTGCAATGGGCCAAACAGTTCGACAAATTTTGAGATAAATGTCTGCAGGTATCCATCTGCTAGTTCCAGTCTATTGATAGATATGACTCTGGAGCAGAGTATGATACAAGCCTGCACAAAGTCAAACCACATGTCATAGTGTCTGTTGTTGATAAGCCCCTTCAGACAAAACAGTGAGTAAATGGTTGTCCAGTTTTTCCACTGATCTGCTGTAAATCCTGTAAATCCAGATGAAATCCGTAAGGGAATTCTTCCAACCTCATAAGGTACTTTGATTTTATCCACTCTAGCTTGAAGTTCATCAAGGCTTTTTGTTGTTAAAATTCCTAGTTCTGTCCACAGTCTGAATACATGTCTTGCCGTACCAAGAAGAAGGTTGTGCATTGGATCTATGACGACAAATCTGATAGCTTCATAGTAACTCAAGTGGAAAAGTTCTGACCATCTAGCTCCATATTTGCGTTCAATTCTTTTCTGTTCTGCCTTAGTCCTTGCCCGTTTGGATAGTCCAGCATAGTGTTTGTGATCCTTTGACGTGCGTGGCTCCCATGAAGACCGCTCAAAGCCTGAGTAGTCCATTTTTTCACCAAAGTCTTTCTTGCTGAACGTCTTCAAACACTTGTGGCATCCTGCAAATAAGTAAAATGCAATACGTTACACACACATATTTATATTTGAACATTCAATGAAACAGACCAACTACTATCCATTAAAAAATGAACAATGTAAACATCTACATATTGGTTTTACTGATTCAATGATCAATTTCAATGTTTATTAATTATAGCAAAGAATGTTTGAATATTTCAATTACCTCTGTATGCTCCATGTCCAACAAAGCCTCCACATTTTCGAGTTGCTGGGATATCTGATGAAAGACAAAGCAGCGCTGCTCTGTAAACCTGATGTCCTAAGAAAGAGCTGTCTTCCAGAATCATGCCATGCCAAAGTTCTTGAAGCTCATCAACTAAGGGGTCTAAGAAAGCATTTATGTTTAGTGATGGCTCTTTTGGTCCAGGTATTAGTCCAACGAGAATCATATTTTCTTCCTTAAAACGGTCTTCACGAGGTAGATTCAAAATTACCAAGTAGATGGCTCCAACTGAATAAGGTACATTTTTGAAAGGTTGGAACCAGTCCACATTCAGCATCAATGCCAAATTATTTGGCTCTGCTAAAAAAGGCTCTCCATTCACATACTGGTAGTCCTGCCATACTTGCCCATCATATACGTCTCCTAACACACCCTCAGGTATTTTCCGCTTTCGCCATTCTTCACATTTCGCTTCAAATCCAGGTCTTTTAACAAGTTCTTCCAGAGACTGCACAACACTCTTGTAACAGTAAGAACGTATTGGATTAACATACTCTTTGCCGCTGGAAGATGTTGCCTTTCTTAACAAGGCAGAGCCACATTTCTTCCTTAATGCAGACCTCTGCTGTGGGTGATTGTAGAATGGGATGTGACCACAAGTCTTGCAAACCTTTGTGCCATCCCGTCTGAGCTCGTAGGTTTCAGTAAGCATGTATACTGTCATACATTTTGGACAAACCACATACTGTAAGAAGTTGTCACGGAGGATACCAGTCCATTTCCTCAAGGAGAATAAAGTCTTTGGAATGTTGCTTGCAAAGGCAGTGACGGAATTAGCACAGAGAACATTTCCAATTATCCAAATGAAGTGTTTGATGCACAGAAGAAGTGATGTGAGGGCATTGTCAGAAATCTTGAAGGTTGATTGCCATGACAAAAGCATCATGGCCAGAAGTTTCAGCAACACGTCTTCTGGTTTTTCACTTCTGGACTGATCACTTCCATGCCCCTCGCCATCTTCACTCTGCTCCTCAGCAAGGCTTTCCCCCTCTTCAGTCACGTACTCATCCTATGCAAATGTAAAGTACACATTTAAAACGCATGCAATGCCCATACTCATCACTCAAACGACTGTACTCAGTGCATGAATATGGCCTTTTGACAGTGAAAAGACCATCATTGATATGGCCATTTGAGTATGAAAAGAATTTGAGTATGAAAAGACCATCATTGATATGGCCATTTGAGTATGAAAAGACCATCATTAATATGGCCATTTGAGTATGAAAAGATTTTAAAGCTGTAGTGAAGATCATGTGCATCTCAAACAGTTAGCTTTAGTGCAATGAACCTGTTAAAAGTACTCTGTGGGAACATTCAGGGGATTGTTGGAAGTGTTTATAATTCAATTGTTTATTTTAGTTGCTTTCATAGTTCCCTAACAGAAATTTAGACTGTACACTGAGAGGAACAGTAGTAGTACTGAGAGTAGAATACAATAATGTGGGTGAAACATGTTGGGTTTTCCCGTTTGAGCTTTGGATTAGCATGTATGGAACTCTATACTTGAATAGTCAAAGGTAATTTCATGCTTACCACATAACAGGAGATGTCTTCATCATCTTGCACTGACTCTGAATCGCTGGAGTCCAGGAAAAGATGAATGCTTTGGTCATCTGCTGTTTCGTCTGGAAACAACCCGTGCAGAAGATACAGTCATGCATTATAATGCGATATTCGTATTTTATTATTAATTATTATTACAATAACCACAACAGTGAAAAGTAACCACATATTTTAGACAATCTAAAGGGGAGACCGGGTACAGTTACAATATCTGCAGCCCACAGCTGTACAGGTGTAACAGGTAAATTGTGGTGCTTACCGTTGTCTGAACTGTCAGTCGCTGGGTGAATTTCTTCAGATTCTTCCATCACTTCTTTTTCTGGGTCCTCGGAGTGCATTTCACTTCCATCAATCTCTCCAAGTCCAGCCAAGTTATCTTCGAGGTCTTTACACATCGGCGGTACATGACTCCCGTCTGTTGGGTCATGACTCGATAGCAGCAGGCTCTGTACGTTATCTGACTTAGCCCTTTTGGATTTTTTCTCCCAAACTCCATTTTTGAAAAAGCGCTTTTTGTGGTCAAAAACTGTGTATGACAGAGTTCAATGTTGCAATGTTCACAGAAGCGCCAAGGTCTTTTCTTCAGTATTGGGACTTCCATCTTTCAACTAATGTCACACCGTGTTTCTATCACAGAGCTTCATGGCCACACCGTGCCTGTTTATATCATAGATCTCGTCTCGCGAGTTCTTCCGTGTAACAATGACCTCGCATGTGATTGGACGAGCACGTACGAGGTCACGGGGACCTCGTCCAATCACGTGCGAGGTCGGCATCTTGTCCAATCACGTGCGAGGTCATGGGCAAGACGGGCATGTTTTTATACCTGTACTCAGAACTTTCACTCCACTTCTGTGTTTTAACTGCGTTGGTTTCGTGATTGCTAGCTAAGCTAAAATTAGCAAAGCAAGCCCAAGCTAAAAGTAGCTTAAAAGCTAATAGTCCAAGCTAAAAGTAGCATAGTAGCCTTGTAAAAGAACAAGAGAGAGGAACCAGTGTAACGTTAAGTTGCTTTGTTAAGTGTACGTTGTTGGTCTTTTACAGGAAGCAGTACGCCGGCTTCACAACTCGGAGACGAATTGTAGGCGCTACGAACCGGAGCAAGGGTAAGATTTAAAGAATATGCTTTCATTCTGCTGTATAATGAAATAGATGCGTTAACAGTAGATACCGATCTTAACTGTTCATTTTGTTTTCACAGACGAACCTCGCCTCATAACGAAGCTGTGACCGCTTACTTGCTCGGAGCTTTGTCCGCAAGTCCGGATTTCTATGACGCCGATAGTGACGCCATTGTGTGTAAGTAACTTTTACTGTTTTCTTCTTCCTTGTTTTAATTTTACTGTGACTTAAGTTCTCTTATTCATACCACTCATTTAATTGTTTTCCAGCTGCCTGTAAGACGTACTATGAAACGGTACGCAGGAGCTTCAGACACACACAGCCTGATCTCGCATCGCAGGCGGAAGCTGTGAAGACGTCAGCTCGGAGTCGTTCCAGGAGAAAGAGGGTAAGACTTATTAGATTTATTAGATCCATTTTTTGGTGAATGTGACCAAACCTACCTAAACCTATTTTTTAGGTGCATTAATAGATGTGTTGTGTCCATGCGCAGTGCATCGCGCAGTACTGATTGTCTTTATTGATTGTTTTACAGCTGCTGGAAGCGAGACGGAGTGTGCTTGCTGGCGATGAGGTGGACCGTTGGAAGTGCGCCACCACAGACATGATGTCTGATGAGGAGGACGGCGTCGTTGGCGGGGTGTCTGGATGGATTGTGCGACCTCCATCCTCTCGTAGCCAGGAGCTCACCGAGCTCTGTGCGACTCTACAGTCGCGTTTAGAGAATAATCCCAAGTACAGGGCCACGCACAGCAGGCGGCTGTAAAATTGTTAATTTGTTTGTTGTGTGGGCAAATTTGTACAGTTGTGTTGTCAATAAAGCTCTTTCTTTGAATACTTCCTCCTGGCAATTTTTCCTTTCCTCAATAAATGTATTTATATTTATAAATATATAAATAAATAAAAATAAATATATGTGTGTGTGTATATTAATGTATATATATATATATATATATATATATATATATATATATATATATATATATATATATGTATATATATACAGTGATAGATCTGCTAACCAATCACTAGTGATTATTCTTGTTTAAAAGACCCAGTGTGACCAATAGTAACACATCTGCCAACGGGGGTGGGGTTTACATTTATAATGTCTCATCAGGTTGACCAATAGTGATAGATCTGCCAACGTGGGTTGGCTTTACATTTATAATGACCAGATCTGCCAACCAATCACGAGCGATTATACTTGTTTAAAACTAGTGGTTTCATCCAATCCTGAGTGAGGATATTCAAGCCATCTCTGGCCAGGCGGGGTTTCGCCGCTATTCATATGCTAATTAGAGCCTTCGCTGTGGTTCGTTTCCGACAATTTTCGGCACAGACGAACGCGGCGTTCGCAGCCTGTAAATTGTCGTTAACTCCCGAAAATTAGGGAGATTTCCGGGCGTTTACAGGGACGAAAATCCGACTTTTCATGCAGTGACAGTACGTTCAGTTCACGTTCTTCCAGAAATATGAACGAGTTCAAGAACTATCGTTCAATGAACAGTTTCAGGCACAACACTGTTTAGCAGTATTGCTTCTGTAACTAGTTGGTTGTCTGTCTGTTTTAATGCATTTTCAGCAACCTACCTGTTGCTATTTTAGTCTTTTTGTAAATACATTATTTTTCTATTTTATTACTTCAGGTTTCACATACTGTTAGTACCTTGTCCTTTAAGTGTTATTGTTTAGTTTGCTGTTTGTTTTTTTTTGTCTATATTAATTAATTTTTACCTTTTGTTAATATTATTTTTTTTTAATTTTTTTAATGTATTATTTTCCTTTTGAAATTTCTCGTTAATAATTATGTTGGTTTTAATTTTTATTTAATTTTTTTTTTTTTATTAGTGTTTCATTATTATTTTCGCTTTTACATTTTTATTTTATTTTTTCTCTCTTCTAAAAAAAAAGAAAAAAAAAGAGGGATAAATTAACTGAATTATATGACTTTCCATCAATCCTAAAGACTTGAATTGTAACTTGAAACGTTGAATTGTCCTCTGAGGTTGTAAACACAGTAGGCGTCTCCGGCATCACTAAACAAAACCCAGTAAGTGCTCCAATGACAGTGGAATTAGGCCCCCTATCTAGAGAACATGCCTTTCAAATGGCTACTGATACCCCTCTGAACTTACTGGGTCGTGATTTATTATGTCAATTTGGCTGCACCATTAATGCACCCCTTATGGGGTATATCTTGATGTACCTGATGCTAATGTTAATACTGTGTTTTCTATGCTACAACAGGTTTCCCGATCAGTGACCTATGCTTGGCAGTTGCCCTCTCCTCAACTTTCTTTAAAACTTCAAACAATCTATAATCATATAACCAAACAACCCACTTCTCCTTTCCTTTCTTGGCTGATTTCTGAAATATCTGACTCTTTGCTCTGGTTTCCCTCACTCCATTGTCTAGCTCATCACGATGCAGTTCCAAATTCTGAGTATACTCAAAAAAAAAACCTAAGCAAGATGAAAGAACAACCTCCCTCTTGCATGATAATTATATATATTTTGGTCATGGAGGGACTGCACTCAATGTAAAACTATCTCTCACTCAACAACCTATGTTTCAGAAGGATGACGGTGTTCCCCATATCGCAGTAGCTACTGCTAACAAATGCGACACCTTGGAGCTGGGCAAGATGGTAAAGTTATTCCAATGTTGTAATGACAAAACATTTTGTGATACTGTAGCCAGTTACCCACTGTACAAGGTTGGCTCTTTGGGGTACATCCTGTGTGTCTCTTTTGACCCACAACCTGTTATCTTTTCAACTCTGTCACAGACAGAACCACACCTAGCCCCGCCAGCCTATTTCTCCATCTACAACCTCCTTCCATCTTCATCCCAGATCCCTCCTGCTTTGTGTTCCTCCCACCCTTATGATGTGGGACTGATTCTTTCTGCTTCTAGTGTAAAAATTAATGTCAACCCAGATAAACCACTCCCAAAGAAACGCCAGTATCCCCTTAAACCCGACCCAGAACTTGGAATTGCACCTGTGATAGAGTCCCTGTTAGAACAAGGCATAATAATAGCTACCTCCAGCCTCTGTAACACTCCCATTTTGCCCATACAAAAAAACCCCCAAATAAGACAAGTTATAAGACCTCAGTGCAGTTAATGATGTGTTACCCCTATTTTTCCTGTAGTTCCAGATCCAACCACTATCCTCTCCTCCTGTCCTGTTCATCCCAGATCACTGTATTCTTTTTTATTTCAGTCACGCTGTGGAAACTACCTCCTCCATGGTACTGAGATCTCCACTAAACACTATTTGCCCCCCACTCTGTCTCCCATGTTGTCTTCCGCTCTGAAACGCAACATTTTTCCTTCTCTAGACAGACTTGTTATGAGTTCACCCTTCTTTCCAAACCTAACCTTACTATTGAGCGCTGATCACCTCTTAACTCTGTTTTCCTCCTTCCTTCCCTAATTGATGGCAAGCCATATAGTTGTGAAAGTTGATCTTAGTTGATCATTATGCTCACCCCGTCCCGAACCACTAGACACACCACTTGCAAAACCTGAGTTAATTTGTTTGTAGATGGTAGCTCATACCGCTCTCCCACTGGAGCACTTGACTAGAACCCTATGAAATCCGTTTTAATTTTTCAAGATTCCTTTTATTTTTCCAGAATTTCGTGCTCTCCGTTTTAATTTTCTCAATTCTGATTTCCATTTTTATTTTTCTAAATTCCATGTTTTCCCATTTAATTTTTCCCAAATTCCGTACTTCCCGTTTTAATTTTTCTAAATCCCGGTTTCTGTTTAATTTTTCTAAATTCTTTTTTCCAGTTTAATCTTTCTAAAAAAAATTATTTTCCATTTTATTGTTTTTTTCTAAATTCCATGGGTCCGTGTACCTTCCGTTCATTCTATTTCCAATTTTGAAACGCAAATCAAAAAACAAATTTAGGGCCATTTTTTCTATTTCCATTTCTTAAACGAAAATCGGACAACCAAAAACCATTGCATTTTCTGACCCAAAATGTAGTTTTCGCGAAAGGCCTCGAATTTCTGTAATTCCATTTTCAATTTTTACGCTTTTCAGCCTGTGGGCCGGAAATAAAATAAATTATCGCGCGGATTGATTTGCGTTGCAGGAAGCAGTGCGGTAGCCTAGTTTAATTAACTTCAGCGTGGTGTCGGTGCGGTAAGAATGGAGTCGAGTTTTATCCTTTTTAAAGGAAACAAAAGGCTCACGCTTAAGGAGAGCGACATGATTGGAGATAAAGTCGCCAGAATATTCCAGGTAGGTAACACTTTTTTCGTATGCTTGGAGAACATGCTAAGACCAAAGGATGCTATGCATGGCATACGGCTAGCCGACTCATTAAGGTTCCTCAGTGTAAGATAATTGAAATTTAAAAGCTATAAGCCTATTTACAAAAGTGTGTGTGTGTGTGTGTGAGAGAGAGAGAGAACTGGTGTGTGTGTGTGTGTGTGTGTGTGTGTGTGTGAGAGAGAGAGAGAACTGGTGTGTGTGTGTGTGTGTGTGTGTGAGAGAGAGAGAGAGAGAGAACTGGGGTGTGGGTGTGTGAGAGAGGGAGAGAGAACTGTGTGTGTGTGTGTGTGAGAGAGAGAGAGAGAGAGAGAGAGAGAGAACTGGGGTGTGTGTGTGTGTGAGAGAGGGAGAGAGAACTGGGTGGTGGGTGTGTGTGTGTGTGTGAGAGAGAGAGAGAGAGAGAGAGAGAGAGAGAACTGGGGTGTGTGTGAGTGCGAGCTGAGGGGGGAGCAATAGAATATTATAATAATAGCATTGCAATAAAAATAAATGTTTGGTAGGCTGTACATATATGTATTTAACATTTAGCTGATGCTTTTCTTTCAAAGGTATATGCTCCTAGCCTACATAACTGATGATGACAATGTGGCGATATTCCCGGGATCGGCTGGACATTTCAGCAGCCTGGACCTAAGACCTCGTGGCCACTATGAGGTTCATGGGGATGATATTGGTCTACCAGTTGCAGAGCAGAGTCATCCATCGTCAGGCCAGAACCGTTTCCAGTTCCACCGTACATCACAGCCCACTGCTGCTCTAGGGTCACCTGCTCAGGCCATAGCTGCTGCTCCCCCCCGAGCAAGCATGAGTAACACCTTCCAAAGGTACACCCAGTTTCATCAGTTCACAGCCCCTACAATTGACTAGCAAGCTACATATGAATAAATCAACATAATTGTATTTGTTTTCGTAATGTAGACTATGTGTTTGAGATGGAATTAATTGATTCGACTTGATGTAAACCACTCCCACAACAATCTTTCTAGGTCTGTTTTCATTGCTGAGCTCAGCCAGGGGAAACTGAAGCCTGCTCGTATGGTTGTACTCAGACTGTTTGAGTTTGAAGCCACAACCACAGGTATCCTTGCAAAAATACATGATGCCCTGCAGAGTGATGAGCCGCTCATCCTGACTGATGCCCAGGGAAATGAGATTGTGGACTCCGAAGCAGGGCCGTAGCCAGGATTTAAAAATTAGAGAGGTCCGTCCCAGGAAAGACACCCCTTTTACCAGTTTTTGCACAAATGTCAGTCACCTACAAAAATAAGTACACTGATAAACTTGTTGGCTAAAAAAAAAATGTTTTTATTGTGCTAGCAGTGTGTGTGTGTGTGTCAGTCAGTCATCCTCCACATGCTCCTCTCTCTGCATTGGCCCTCTGAAATGACATAAAATACACAAACATAAGTTAAAATGATCACCCCGATTACATTTTATTTTTGTAGTTCACAGGATCCAGAGCATCGAAGGCAACTGTTTCATTCTGACTGTTTTCTCTATGTCCTGGTCCTCTCTCGATTTTCCCACCCTCTCTCTGTTTTTCTGTCTGAGCTCTCTCTCCTGTCTGTGCTGCTGGTTGTCTGTGTTCTCCTGTCTGTGTTTCTGGTCCTATTTGTTCTCCTGTCTGTGTTTCTGGTCCCCTCTGTTGTTCTGACTGAACTGGTCCTCCTGATTCTCCACTCCATTCTCTCTGTTCATCCATTCCACTTGGTTTTCCACTCTGCCCTATCTCTTCTCCTCTCTTCTCTCGTCTCTCCTGTCTTTCCACATAGTTCTTTGCTCTGTCCTGTCTCTTCTCCACTCTTTGCAGAGGCTCCGCACTTCTTTCTATCCTCCTGTTTCCTCTGCTCATTCTCCCCTTCTCTGTCCTCATTTTCACACGGCCTGTTTTTCTTTTGAACAAATGAGTCCAACGTACTCTGTTGAATTTTTTTTCTTTTTGACATTTTTCACTCTTCAGACAGTCACTGATTTGTTTGTTTTTCTTCTGTAGGGGGAAATCAAAAGAGGTTGATTAGACCTTATTGACTATATACATAGACCTAACATTATAAGCCTATGGCCTATGAGAGAGAGACTGTTCTCATCATGATCACTTATTATCTTATTGTTTACACACACACACACATACACACACTTGCTACGCTATGAGCCTTAGGTTACCAACTCGCGGTGAGATACCGCCAGGGCAACCGGCAAAATGTTTTATCTCGGGAGTCGGACGTTTAGCGTTCCCGTGACCGTCCACAATATATTTTGCCGACCTCCCCCAAGTTTTACCGTCGCTCTCTCGTCTACTTGAATGTCACCCGGTCTGACTGCTGTCTGCCGGACTCCATCCGAACGCTCCTCATACGTTCGGCTACTTAGCCTACTGTGTCGACTAAGACCGGAAATAGTGGATCAATACTGCAAGTTTACACTGTTGGATCGCGTCGATCATTGGTTTAACTTGTTCTGCTTGTAGCATAATATTTAAAAGCTGTCACTCACCTGTCAACTCGCAGTGTTGTCTGTGGTCATCTCTTCTGTAAATTCCTGCGACTTCCGCCGATAGATAACTTCCTGTGGTTTCAAAATAAAAGCTTTCCGGTGGCGGTTTGTTAATATGCTGTTCGGGGCCCACTTTTTTTTTTTCTCCAAAATTTTTTACCGAGGTCCGGACCTCAGTGACCTCATAGCTGGCTACGGCCCTGCTCCGAAGGGACAAAAGGTACTGATTGAAAAAATGAATAATTACATAATAATAGTTTCTTTGATCAACTACCTGCCCCATCTACTTCAATACTGTGCTCTCTTTGTCTCATAATTTTTCGACCCACAAAGTATTCTGTTTAGCTGCAAATGTGTTTACATTATATCTGCTAAATGATTTGTCTTCCTCTCTTGCTAGGCTCCAAGTATTGGAAGCAAAATGCGAAAAAGTTTCTTGCTGTCCCAGAGCAGATCTTCCATGAGTTCCAGCATGGAACAAAGGGAAAGAAACTGAGGTAAAAAATTTGAGTTACTGCCTATTAATATTTGTCTTTCATTTTGTTTTTAATACCATCTCTTAGAAAAAAGGTTATCTGAACACAACTGGTGAATATTGTATAATTTTTTTGTTGTCATTTTTGTCCCTCCTTGTAGTCTTAAAGATATGGGGCCCTAGTTTCGTAGACCAGGCGCAGTCAGCTTTCAGCGCACCTGCGCCGCGCCGACGGGGTGTGTCCGCCTGGACTTTGCAAGTTTCGTGCACCGCGCAGGCTCGCGCAGGCACACCTCCCGTCTTGCCCACCGGCGCAAGTGGGAAAGAGGGAGGAGAAGAAGGCGTGAGTGGGAGACGAGGAGGAGACGAGGCGTGGACTGGGATTAATACAGCCGATTCAGATCTTCACCAATCAAATGAGCTCCTCTCCTCTCCTTTAATGCGTTAGGGGAGGTTCAGTGTAAGTTCCGTCACTTGACAACCCGATGACAGAAGCAGCGCCGGCGTTCCCACAACGCTCATCACGCGCTGTGCGCGCGTATCATAATAATAAAAATGCCCATATTATAAAAAACAGGAGAGAGAGAGGGAGATGTTTTGGTCCGAGAGGCTGAGTTTCCGTTACGCGTGCCATCCGCCTTTGATCTGACGTCAGATGTGACGGGACAATCTATATAGATATAAATTCACGTGTTGATTCAATGAGTTGCATTAAATAGTGTTTGTTGTGATTATTTATTGCATTTAAATGTGCCTGGAACTGTGGAAACCTGCCTGTGAGGTCTCGGTGACGTGTACGCACTGCGCGCCGGTCCGCCAAACTTCCGATCCGCCAGCTGTGATTCGCATTGAATCAATGGACTTTATTTACGCCTTGCGCCGAAAGTAGACCAGGTCGGAGCTGGCGAGCTTTCAGCGCAGTCTCGGCGAGGCTTTTTGCCACGAAACTTCCGCTACGCCAAGCTGAATCTGTGACGCCTCCCCCTGCTGCGCCGCCACACCCATCTTGGCGCAGGCGATCTACCAAACTGCCAAACTGACGGTGCGCAAGGCTGCGCGGGTCGAAACTTGCACTGCGCCGGCTGCGCCACCCTGCGCCGCCCTGCGCTGGTCTACGAAACTAGGGCCCATGGACTCCACAAGTCTTCAGGATGTCCATGATAAAATAGAAGAAGTGGTCTTGGCTGCTCAAGGACTGAGTGAAGTCACCACAGTCATGAAGGACCTGTCAACACATGCCAGCAGCACCAGCGGCGCTATGCTGGTTCTGACCAACACCATGATAACACACATGAAGGAGGCCTTTGGTTGTATTGTGTGCAAAGGTCTGTAACATAATTTATTGTTTGATCTATATTAAAGTCTACCTTTAAGCAGGATCAAATTGAATGTCCAAGTGAATCAAACATTAATTCACTTTTGCATGTTAAAGTGAAACTGTCCCTTGCCAAGCTTTTAAACATATGTAATATGTAGATAAAGTAAAGAGAAGATAATATATTGAACTCTAATCTTGCATGTGAATGGGGCACATTGCCTTTTTATTTTCTTCATCAAACAGGGCTAATGGAAGAACCTGTGATTGCTGTATGCTGCAAAAGCTTTGTTGGCTGCAAAAGCTGCGTTGACCAGTGGATGCTGACATCCAACCAGTGCCTCAAATGCAGGGCAGATGAGTTCTCTTTCAATGCCCACAGGCTGACCAGTCTTGACAATGTGGTGTAATTAAGATGGATTAACCCTTTAAGTGTGATTGTATCACATTCTGTGATTTAAGCCTGATTGCCTCTGTTACAGTACATCTGGCTAATTGCCTTGTTCAAAGTCAGTTGGAATTGTGCACTTGTTCAACAGCTGTAGAGGATGCAGAATATTTTTTGTATTTCATGTTGCACTTTAGAAAAATATGTTCACTTAGTGGAAAACATATTGTTGATTGTGTTTGATTTGAGTTGCAATTCAATGAAAGTAACAAAATATACAGTTTATCCGGTACCAACTTGTCTTTATTTGCCATTTTCATGCATATTGTTGTGTAATGTTTATCAGATACAGCAATGCATCCTGAAAAGGTGCAAAATTATAGTTTACCACATTGTCTAATAAAACTGAAATATCAGGGTACCCCTCAGCAAATCGTTGTTCTGCTGATATTTTGTCCTCCTCATTTGAGAAGGGGTCAGTTCCAAAACAGGAGACTCTAGTATGTGAAGAGACAACATCCTGCTGGTACATGTCTGCTGCTTGGGAGGCATGTGGCAACAAATAATCTCCTAGTTTTTTTGGACATCCTCCTGCAGCCAAATGATTGGGTGTTCCTTTGCCTGTGAAGCAAAGCATAGGTCACAAAATGTCAGCTTTGTGTGAATTCACTGTCAACTTTAAAATAAAGAAAAGCTTCACACAAAAGGACTGGACTGTAATGTGTTACATGTTTTTTTTTTATGTAACTCACCCGGGATTCTATGTGCATTCCATGCAAGAACAGCTCTTGTTATGCCAATCTTGCACAGCTCAGCAGTAAGGTTAGATGTACTGGTGACGTTGTCGTCCATGTTGAGGACTTCCTGATCCTGCAGCTGGATGAGGGCCTCCTTCAATGGGTAATTTACCCGGTTGTTGATCTCTACCCACATTCGCTCTACTGTATGATTCTGTAGACAAGAAAAGGGTAGATTTTTTTTTAGATGGATAATGTAAAACCAACACTCAATTAAAAAAAATCCCCACTCAATTTAGTCTGCAAAATCAACATGGTGAGAGGAAATAGGATTATATCAGATGTAAAAAGTTAACAGACAATATGAAGAGGGTTGATTGGGAGTCCAAGGAGGACCATTGATGTGTAGGGGTACCTACAAGCATCCCCACTCAAGGGTGCATCTGGTTAAGGTTAAGTGATATTTTCTGTTAGCTATATATTCCAATAACAATCACTGCTAGAGTTTATTTTGCTGTTCAGTACGTAACATCTGAGTAACATCTCCAAAGCATAGTCTCATTTCAGGCATAAACAAGGCACATTTTGTACATTAAGGAAGCCGTTACCTCACCTTTGTTGACTGAGTTTGGAGATATGGTTGCCTTTGCAAGTTGTGTCTGTAGTCAGACAGCATCTCCTGCATGTAGAGGGACAAGTAAAATTCCCGGCCATGGTCCACCCTGACCTGGTCCCATATTCAAGAACTGCTGATCTATAAAATAGTGAAACATGACTCAATCAAATGTTGACTCATCAAATGTTAAGTCTGCAATGTAGGATAGATCAAGAATATTGCAATCTACGAGTGCATTGTGTCCACAATTACATGAGATGACATACCTAAATAAATTGTGCAACAGAAGCCTGCAGATGACTATAGATGTGATTCGTTTTTCTCAAATTTGTAGTGGAACTGTGTGAGTCTTCAGGCTATGTCCCTATTGTATTTTCCAGCTAATAAATCACACCTAGAGTCATCTGCAGGCTTCTGGTGGGGGGTTGCAAAAAAAGTCACACAAATCTTGCAAAAATGATAGAAAAAGTCACAAAAAACTGTTTTGAAAAATGTGTTTTTGCCCTAGGGGATACTTGGATTCAGAAATCAGAGGAAGGGGGTATTAAAGCAACAAAAAAAAAAGGTTGAGAAGCACCGTACTAACCTGTAAACATCTTCGTAGATCGTGAGATTATTTTTGACAGGCATGGTTGCGTGGGCAACGACCTTACTGCTGTACCCATCTATTGCGAGAACGTGTGTTACTCCGAACATGACCAATTTTTCGTTCTGGTCGATGTGCACTTTGTGTCCCATGTATTTTGCACTGTAGGGGACGGGGTTAAGGTTACGTGCGCCCTTTGGGGGGGGAAAGCAAATAAAAGTCAGCTAGTAAAATACATTATACCATAAACCACAACATTAAAGGCTCGCAAAAGATACTTACACGTTTGCGCATTTCGTGATAGGGACGATGAGTTGCTCTCAAAATCTTCCCCACCCGGCGTTCACCAGCAACCACTCCCATTGCAGACAGGTACCCGGTCATCATCTTTCGGCCATATGTTGACCCTGTCTGATGAATCAACATAAGCTGTGAAATGTAGCCTAGTCAACATGAAATATGAACAGTGTTGCCACAGTTACCTTGAAAAAGTTATCTGATTACTGATTACTCCTTTAAAAAAAACTCAGTTGCTTTGCTGATTACTTGTTTTTAAAAGTAACTAAGTTAGATTACAAGTTACTTTATTAGTTACATTCAGCAGCTGCCGACAACACCCCCCGCCGCCTCAACATGAAAATGACAACCGGTTTTGCCAATTCTCACTTTATTGGAAGTGCATTTTTAACAGTAATGCCAAGCACGGGACTAATAGTAGGGATCTTGTTTATTATACGCAGTTGCGCTAATGCGTAGGGATACGGAGGATCTACGGTCTGTGTCTGATATTATTAAGTTTCGTTTTTATCGAAAGTAAACAGAGTCGAGTGCATAAACCTCTCGCCGCTAATAATAGTAACGCACAGTGATTTGAATAAGGAACTTTAATCTGATTACTGGTTTGGAAATAGTAACACGTTAGATTACTCGTTACTCGAAAAAGTGGTCAGATTGGAGTAACGCGTTACGTAACTAAGAATATTTCATATTCAGTGATTACTGGCATCACTGGCATCACGCGTTACTAACGCGTTACTGAGGAGGGTGGTAATAATGATGCCTAGAATACTGAATGGGTAAAAAAGAAAAGTGACTAGCTCAGTGTAGCCGAATGTAGAGGAGTAAGAGTACATTCTTCTTCACAAGTAGCCTATAGTAAATAGTATGGAGATGATGTAAAACTACTCGTACAATTTATCCAAAAACCTAATCAAGTATATGTAACAGAGTAAATGTGACTTGTCAAAGAAAACCAAAATAACCTACCTGATTTATTGCCCTGCTGATCGTAACCTCTAATTGTGTGTCCGACACATGTCCCCTCCTGGAAATGTTGTGATGTGCACAAAATCTCCTGACACCCATTTCAGAACACCCTTTCTGCACACCTAATTGTAATAAATTTGTGGAAATGTCCGCGTGCGAGAGATTTTGAGCTATCATTTCTCTTATTAAATGTCCATAGGGCTCGAGAGACACCATCTCGTCCAGGCTTCAAACTCCTGCTGACCGAATGCTAATCGCTGGAAAAGGGCTAAAATACTGCTTCCGGGTATACTGCTTCCGGTTGACCTTGTAATAATACAGATGTTAAAAAATCTCCGCATTTTTGCATTTTGGATTAACATAGATTGGATTCTTCGTGTTTATCTGGGAATATAAAAATCCACAATAGGAAAACAACACAAAATCCAATTTTATGGCTGTATTTTAATAGAAAACGGCTCCTGTTTGGTCTTTTAAAACCTGCTACATATATTGAAAAAAGAAAAATGACTCGTTTTTTTGTTTTTTGTTTTTCGTTTCAAAATTGAAAATAGAATGAACGGAAGGTACACGGACGTCCATACTTTCTGTTTTCCATTTTTCGGACTTCGGTGTTTTCCGTTTAAATGTTTCTAAATTTTGTTTTCCGTTCTCATTTTTCAAAATTCTGTTTTCCGTTTTTATTTTTGAAATTCTGTTTTCCGTTTTCATTAATAGAAATTCAGTATTTTACAATTTTATAGCATTTTTTCATCAAATAGTGTCTAATCGTGTAGGTGATAGATCAAAATAAAGAAATTTATAGCAGCCCCCTGCCCCTGACTTTCGCTGTGTCTAAAATCAGCGTATCTGTCAATCCACTCGCTGCTATTTATGTTTCACTTTTCAGACATGCTGGATGAGGCGGTGTTCCCGTTGATTACACAACGTTTAACCCCCCCCCCCCCCCCCTTTTCCCTTTTCTTTCAGCTTAGGTATGGTAACAAACTCTGATAATGTTCGAGAAAACATTGATTTTCAGATTTTTACAAATTCCACGAAATTCCACGTTTTACAGGTATTCTTGTCAGATTCTGCGTTTTAGTCTATGCGCATTGTGGGAATCAGAGAGCCCTACACTTGACTCAGGTTATGCAATTGGTCCCCTATTTGAGATCCTAGAATCTCACCCACCCCCTCCCACCCCCCATGCTCAGCCCCACAAGCTGAGCTCTTTGCTTTAACGTGGCTACATTCGGGCTGCCCCCGACACCTCTGAGCGCTCTGCCTGGTTGTGTTGCTTTATGAATTGTGGAGCTCCTGCGACGGCCGCGCATTAGCCACACATTTCTTGCTTCCTCAACTTGTTTGTGTGACACATGGTGTGACTCACAGGAGCAAATGGGGAATGGTTGCTGCAATAAGCAGATTTACGTTGCTCCTGTTACGTCCCTAAATTCAAACAATTTTGTCGACACAAACCAAGAAGAGCATTCCCCACGTGAGGACTCTTTTGTGAATATGCTGATTGACTTTGTACAAAGTCATATGTTCACATGTTATTGTTATTGTTTTTTTTAATCATATGTTTTCAACATAGACTGAAGTTTTTGCAAACAGAAAAGCAGACACCACAACAGTGACTACCCTGCTCCTCAGAGACATTGTCTGCCTGTTTGGGATCCCACGCTGCATTAACAGCGACGACGGCACATTTCAACTCCTCTATCACACGAGAACTCTGCAAGGAACTGTGTTCTTCTGTCTAAGTTCTGCACTAACAGGTGATCGCAGCCCACACGCCTCCCACTGACGGGAACTATCACAACCTTCAGCCTGGTGATTTCAACCCTGAAGCAGTTCAAGCGAAGGAACGCTCTCCAGCCCAGGTGGACCGGTCCATCTCAAATACTGCTGACCAACAACACTGTCATGAAGTGTGTGACACCCCACATGGATCCACTCTTCACACCAGTGAAGATCAACAGCCCAGCAGGATGCCAACATGGACCAGTGAAGATCAACAGCCCAGCAGGAGAACAACCCGGAACGGTGCTGTTCTGACCAGATGCTGATGAACGACACCAACATGGCTGCTGCTTGTGACCGCATTATCACTTCTGTGGCTCCTTTGCAGTACCAGTATTAAGCAATGGGGACAGAAAGTTGCTTTGGAAGATCTCCTTCTTAATACTGCAGCTATGGAGCCACCAGAAAGAAGCATATCAGGGATAGCTCATCCCTCCTCGAATGCAGTCTCCAGCCTTCGTCAGAAACGGGAAACTGGACCAAATACAATCTCCACACACGACCAAATGATTTCCACAAACACCTATATCAACCTGACTAGGATGGTAGCTTATCACAGCTCAAATTCTACCAATTGTTACGTATGTGGATTCATCCCACATAGCACAAATGAAGGCCTCCCCCTGATCGCTCTGCCCATTTCTGACTGCGACACGTGCCATTTACTTCACCTAAATACACACACATCTTACACCCATGAACTGTGCCCAGTTACACCTGAACTGAGACCGTTACCTTGCAAAACATCCACAAGTAAGTGTCAGGCATGCACTGATGTCCCTGCTGCCATCCCTCTTAGAGTAATCCCACGACCATTAAAATGGTGCATTAAAGGTAACGGAGTTGGTCATGACATGGGACATTCGAACTGTGACTCGTTGTTTTATCCAATACCAAGAAGTTCTCCCAGAATATGGACAGCCCTTCACCTACAGCTTGTTCGACACTTGACATTAACTTTTCATACTTTTCAATATGTTTTTGTTGGTTTAATCTGTTTTATATTTTTTGTTGTTTTTTCTTGTATCAGAGCAATGTGTAAAATTATTACAGCTAAGGTGACTACTAAAATGATGATTCAACGAACTACTCACGACGTACCTAAATAATTATTTCCTGATGTTTTCGATGAATTGTGTAGAATTGATGTATTGTAATTTTCTTACTTCACTTGATTACATTTTCTTGTGTATTTACTGTTGTCCTATAGGGTAAAATGGGGAATTGTAGAAGAAAATGTGTTACCTTACATTTCTTATTTGTATCCCATATAATGTTCCTATCTCTCGGGAACATCAAATGTCCTGCTGAGCTGTTTCTATTGAATTTAACCCTTGCCGTCTTGATGAAAAGACTCTTTGATCTTTCCCTCTTCCTGAACTGTCTCTGTAACATTTGTCTCATATACATTGATCAAGGCCCGATGAGTGACCCCTGTAGTGACATCGTCTAGCTCTCCTGAGAACAGTCACACCTTGTAGACATCCACAGATGTCTCTTCCTCTGCAGAGAGACATGTGTTGATTCAATGCAAATCCACTCATGACGCCTTCCCTTTTGTTCTCCCGAATGTTCTGTATAAATCCACCTCGGCCAGGCCATTCGACAGACTGGATCTTCATGGATACACTGTGAATTTCTTTTCTCCACTGTCAGTGATTAAACCTCATTTGAACCAGCTACAGAATTGGACCTGAAGAGTTTTCTTCTACAATATGGCGTTGTCGGCAACTCGCTAAGCCTGGGCTAGAGGACGTCTGGACTGGAGGGAGTGATTTTGAATATTAGCAATCGCCGCCAATTTCAAAGGGTAAAATTCCTAACTTTTGCTGATATTCACAATGCCCTGAATTAAACCTCATTTGAACCAGCTACAGAATTGGACCTGAAGAGTTTTCTTCTACAACCGATATACTCCTGCTAAAATCAACAGACCCATGTAGGCTTGGAGGTCTACCTGGTCCGATGCTTTCCATGTGTCTGCAAACACACGCCTCCCCTCCAGGTTTGCCATCAGTATAATTTCCATAATGGACTCTGGTAAAAAGAGTTGGAAGCTGGACTTGATGTCATCCACATGAGATGTTGCGTTCCGTGTTGGCCCTGGTGTCATCCTAACAATATCCTAAACTCTTGCTCTGCCTCCTCTGTCCTGGGTGGATGAATGCCAGAGCATGTTGCCATCCTTGGCACCTGAGATGACTGGAATGTCATCTCAGGTGCCTCTTCCTCAGGTGCCTCTTCCTCACCATCTGTTGACTGGTCGGTCTCACAATGGTCTGGGTCAAAATCAGGATCGATGTTGTCTTCTATTTCTGAGACATCCTCCTCTATTTCCGGTTCAACTTCAATCCCTTCTTCATCAGTTTGAAAAAAAAGGTCAAGAGCCTCTCTGGCAGAAAATGGTCTTATCAGGCGCCTACTCATTGTGTTCAGAGTAAAATGACAGTAGTACACAAATAAAGCTTTATATAGGTGGTCTGTGTGACGATATGATACATTTTGTATCAAAAAGTGTGGTTCACGTAGGGGAGAGGCACATAAGCGCAGGAAAGAGGTGAGAAGAGGAGACACCTTTATTCAGTCTGAAAGGGGTTCACGTGGGGTGTAGTGTGTGTGTGTGTGTGTGTGTGTGTGTGGCGGTGGTGGATTTGTGGTTGTATACTATCTGATGGATGAACACAAACTAGGGTCACCCATTCATTTCCTATGGTGGTCATTTTTGACCGGGAACACCACAGGTGTTACAAAGTTGATTTAACCACTCAAAATTCAACGAAAGTGGTGCTCATCAATGTTCAAATGCCTAGTGTGGAGGATATCATAAGGCCTTGAGACAATAAAATGTAAACACAATATTTATGATTGATGAAAGTAGGAAATCGGTCAGATTTGACCCGAACACGACAGAAAGGCTGTTCTGATTGTTAAAATGAGTATCTAAAGTAATGCTAAACTTTAAAAACAGAGACACACATACGCAGTACACAGGTACGCTGGTTTTTTGGTTATTTGTAGCGGCTCTTTTTGTTTCTGTGTGTATCGCGCTGGATGACAGGCTGTGGTCCTAAGGAGCAGTACAGGTAAGAGGAGAAGTAACGTAGGATGATACCATTTGTTAGGCGGGGGTGTTTTCATTTTCATTCTTAAAATATAAATTTAAACCACAAACTATGGATTAAATTTGGATATTATCTAAGCCTGTCAAAGACGAACAAAAATTAAATTAAATTAAATTAAATTAAAATAACAGAAAAACAGCTTTGTTTTAATTACCTAGGGTGCATTTCACTCCGAACCATCACTTAAGGTTTTTTGATTTTTACTGTTTTGTTACTGGGATATTTGGGAAATTCAGGGAATGCTGGGAGACTTGCAAGGCGCAGGCGCAGTCAAGTGAGTGGGAGAGTGGCGATGGCAAGCTACAGCTTAGTTTGAGGGCTGATGACCTCTCTACTGAAAAAATGTCAATGATTTTTCAGGTAATATGCTATTTTTTTTAACATTATAACATAGGCTATATCTAACCATATTGTAACGGACTGCAGGTTATGGAACTGTTTTATGATGTTATTCCAAGCTGTAATGTTGATGTTATGCAATGGCTAAGTTTCTTTGATGTCAGTGAACCTGTTCAAGTTTGGAGGCGGTGACGCCTGTCAGTTAGTCTGCTGTGACAGGTAGCGTGTGGAGAATGTGTGTGGTGTGATTGGTGGAAAGGAGGAAGAGCAAGGTTGGTAGAGAGTCGAGGGTGAGCATGTGGAGGAGAGAGGCTGGCGGATGAAAGGAGAGTTTGAGAGCGCTAACTTTGTTATTTTGGCCTTGGCTACGGCCCACAGTAGCCTGTGTTCGAAGATAAATAAAGAACTGGGAACCCCAAGTAAACTCTCGTAGCTGTTATTTGAGGGACGCTACAATATATATAGTAAATGTTATTGGTGTGAATGATGATATTTCACCGTCACGCAGGTGGTGGAGTGGTTAGATCGCATGTACCCATTTACGTATACATGCAGCTGACCCCGGTTCGAATCCTGACCTTCTTCATACACATTCAAATCATCATACCAGTGTAGCATCAGCTATTATTCATAACTTCAAATATTCCACACAGGGCCCTGTTTTTTACCAGGCAAAATAGTTTGAGCCTAAAATAAAGGTGAATGACTCAGAAAATGCATAAAAGTTCTTGAATTGAATTGAACTTGTACAGAATACAGATTAAAGTGTGTGCAAGTGTTTTTTTGTGTGTTTTTGCCTCTAACTTTAAGTTTTTTGTCCCGATTACAAATGGGTTTGCAGTGTTTCCCATAGGAGTTTTGGAGACTATGGTGGGGGGGGCTCGTGATCCTCTAGGGGGGTCCGGGGCATGACCACACCCCGGGAGAAAATTTTGAATAATTTCATTGTAATGCATCAATTTGGTGAATTCTGAGAACCAAAATATCACATATCAATTACTGACCAGTTTCTTACAAACTGCTGGTACTGATACAAATGTTGACATATTAAATGGGGTTGAGGAGTTTAAGCATTCAAGAAAAGATGAAAACAAAAATGACTAAAACAGTGCTGAGCCTTTATACTATTAGTTTATCATGACTATTTTTATTATTATAAATAATATAAGTGGGTGAATATTCCGCAGCCTTCCTTGGTGTTTTGGTTTTGACTAAAACCCCGTTCACATACGTCACTACTGGCCCATCTCTGAGCGACAGCTGTCAATGAATGTGAATGTGTTCGAGCGGAATGTGGACAGGCGATGCGATGTGGGCGGGTACGGAGAGAAAATCATTTTAACTTTCTGCGATGCGAGTGAAGCGAGTACCAATCAGAATGTAGAATAGAGATAATTGACAGTTGATGTCAACAGAGCGTTCCACAGAGTTGCCGCTTGAATTCGCCGCCGGCGGAAGTGAATGTTTTTGCCAGCGAGTAGAATTCAGCGAGAAAGCGAGTGACGGGCAAGTAGCGGCGTATGTGAACGGGGCTATACGCGCACGCACTGTCAAACTCGCCAGCTGAGGAGAGGTGGGGGGCGGGCGCTTAACAACACACAACAACACACATTGGCTACCTGATTGGTCAGCAACACAACTCTTGCTTAGTATTGTTTTGTCTTATTGGCTACCCGCCAATGTGGCAGGTAGATTTACAGTTTCACCCGCCAATCACAAAAGCCACCCGCATTTGGTGTGCGGGCGGGTGCCAATTTCATGCCCTGATTCCACATCTCTCATACATTCATGTTATTATTCAACTCTTCTAAGACATTCATACTTATTCAAACTATTCCCACTTTTCCAACTATTCATACTAATTTATCTTCTTAATACACATTCAAATCATCATACCAGCGTAGCGTCAGCTATTATTCATGACTTAAAATATTCCACATCTCTCATACATTCATGGTATTATTCCACTCTTAAAAGACATTCATACTAATTCAAACTATTCCTATTTCCTAACTATTCATACTACTTTACCTTCTTCATACACACATTCAGACTAATTCTGTCATGAACTCCAGAGCGCAGAACCGGTGGACACAAATGCACGACACAGTAGGTTCAGACAAGAAGACAGATTTATTACCAGGCAGGGTTCGGTACACGGGCAGGCAGACAGATAGGCAGAGGTTTCCAGGATCGAGAGGCAAAAGGCAGGTCAACAGGGGTAAGCAAGGTCATACACTAAACAGGCTTTGACTTGGACTATGATAAACGCTGGGACGAGGACTGTGAGGTACAACGAACTGGCAACAAGACTGTGAGGCACACAGGGTAAAGTACAAGAGGATGGGAACCAGGTGGGGAGAACAATCAGGGAGCAGGTGTGACAGGACGGGGGAAGGGCGTGCAGGAAGTAAATCTAGAACAGAGACAGGGGGTTAGTGATTTCAAAATAAAACAGGAAAGACAAGACATAAACATGAAATGTGCAACAGCAAACAGAAACTTGACAGACATGACAGGACCCCCCCTCCCCTAAGGGCTGGCTCCTGAAGGCCCAGGTGCTTGAGGGTGCGAGGCATGGAAATCACGAATAAGTGAGGGGCAGACAATAAACCGAGAGGGGATCCAGGACCGCTCCTCCGGCCCGTACCCCTCCCAGTCCACTAGGTACTGGATCCCCCGGCCACGACGGCGGGCCGACAGGAGCTTCCTGACCGCAAAGACTGGACCGCCGTCGATGAATCGGGGGGGTGGAGGGGGCCTGGCCGGAGGGCAGAACTGGCTGGTGAGTGCTGGTTTGACATGACTAACATGAAATGTGGGGTGGACACGCATGGACCTAGGGAGACGCAGACGGACAGAGACAGGGTTAACAACCTTGGTTATGGGGAAGGGGCCGATGAACCTGGGGGCGAGCTTGCGAGACTCCACCCTGAGTGGCAGATTCTTGGTCGAAAGCCAGACCTTTTGACCCGTGGAGTAAGCAGGAGCAGACGACCTCTTTTTGTCCGCCGCGGCCTTATATGCGGTGGACTGCCACAGGAGGTGCTGGCGAGCTCGCTCCCAGGTCCTCTTACAGCGGCGAACCAAAGACAGGGCAGATGGGACAGAGCTATCAGGGTCTGCGGAAGGAAAGAGAGAGAGAGTGGGTGACCATGAACTACATGAAATGGAGAAAAGCCAGATGATGCAGAGGGTAAGGAGTTATGAGCCAGTTCCACCCAGACCAGTTGTGATGACCAGGTGTCCGGGTGTCACGATGCAGTGATCCTCAGGCCTTTTTCGAGTTCCTGATTGAGGCGTTCAGATTGTCCATTAGACTGTGGGTGAAAACCTGACGACTGTGGCTCCCAACAGACCACAAAACTCTTTCCAGAACTTGGAGATGAATTGTGGGCCCCGGTCAGAGACCACGTCCTCAGGGAAGCCATGGATCCTGAAAACATGATTAATCAATGCTTCGGCTGTCTCCTTGGCCGAAGGAAGCTTGGGGAGTTGGATGAAGTGAGCCATCTTAGACAGTCTGTCAACAACAGTCAAAACAACAGTGTTACCACTAGAGGGCGGAAGCCCCGTGACAAAATCTAAGGAGATGTGCGACCATGGGCGCTTGGGTACTGAGAGGGGCAGAAGCTCCCCTGGTGGTCTCCGATGGGACACTTTATTCATGGTGCAGACAGTGCAAGCGTTAACATAATCCATAACATCATTCTTCATCTTGGGCCACCAGAAACGCTGCTGTACTACAGACAGGGTCTTAAGGATCCCTGGGTGGCAAGTTACCTTGTTGGTGTGTCCCCAATGTATAACCCCCCCCCCCCGGAGTTCTGGGACCACGAACAGTTCTGGACACTCCGGAGGAACCTGGATGCTGACACCAGCTGCTCTGACCTTGTCCTCAACTCCCCAGGAGAAGGCCGAAACAAAACAGGACCTTGGGAGGATGGTTTTGGGAGCCTGATTGGAATCGTCTGGGTCAAACATGCGAGAAAGAGAGTCGGGTTTGGTGTTTTTGGAGCCAGGGCAGAATGAGAGGACAAAATCAAATCGGCTAAAGAAAATAGACCATCTGGCCTGCCTGGAGTTTAATCGTTTAGCAGATTTCAGATATTCAAGATTTTTATGGTCAGTCCAGACCTGAAATGGCTGTTGCGCCCCCTCAAGCCAGTGCCTCCACTCCTCCAGAGCCACCTTCACCGCCAGCAGTTCTCTATCCCCAATGTCGTAATTTTGTTCTGCACTGGAGAGTTTTTTGGAAAGAAAAGCACAAGGGTGCAGCTTACCATTATCTGGATTAATCTGTGAGAGCACTGCCCCAACGCCCACATCAGAGGCGTCCACCTCGACTATGAACTGCTGGCGGGAGTCTGGGAGTGTGAGCACGGGCGCAGAGGTGAAGCTCTTCTTGAGGCGGTTAAAAGAGGTTTCACATTCTGTGGACCAGACAAAAGCTTGGTTAGGAGAGGTCAGGTGATGCAATGGAGCAGCAATGGAACTATAGTTGCGGATAAATTTGCGATAGAAATTGGCGAAACCAAGAAACCTCTGAACCTCCTTCCTTGAACGAGGCGTGGCCCACTCTGCAACTGCAGAAACTTTGGCAGGGTCCATCTGGATCTCCCCCTCAGACAGCACAAACCCCAGGAATGACACTGAGGGCTTGTGGAACTCACACTTTTCCGCCTTGACATACAACTGGTTGTCGAGCAACCGTTGTAGCACTTTCCGGACATGGTCCTTGTGGGTTTCCTCATCGGGGGAGAATATCAGGATGTCGTCTATGTACACAAACACAAATACATTGAGCATGTCCCGTAGGACGTCATTCACAAGATTTTGAAAAACAGCAGGGGCATTGGTTAAACCAAAGGGCATGACAAGATATTCATAATGTCCTGTAGGGGTGTTGAACGCCGTCTTCCATTCATCCCCCTGCTTGATGCGTACGAGGTGGTAAGCATTGCGCAAGTCTAGTTTCGTGAATACTTTGGCTCCCTCAAGGAGTTCAAAGGCTGTGGAGATGAGCGGGAGAGGGTACCTGTTTTTAATTGTTATGTCATTGAGCCCCCGATAATCTATGCAGGGGCGGAGGGATTTATCTTTCTTCTCGACAAAGAAAAATCCTGCACCAGCAGGGGAGGAAGATGGACGGATGATTCCAGCGGCGAGAGAGTCCGTAACATAGTCCTCCATAACCTTGCGTTCTGGGGCAGAGAGAGAGAATAATCTGCCCCTGGGTGGGGTACTACCTGGAAACAGGTCAATGGCACAATCATAAGGACGGTGTGGTGGTAGAGACGTGGCCTTAGCCTTGCTAAAAACCTCAGCTAAGTCATGGTAGCAAGCAGGTACCCCAGAAAGATCCGGGTCATGGTGAGCCAATGCTGGCCGAGGAACAAAACATGACTGGTAACAGCCCTGGCCCCATGACAAAACTCGACCCTTAACCCAATCAAAATTGGGATTATGTCTGGTTAACTAGGGGTGCCCGAGGATAGCCGAATGGGACATGGCGGGAAAAACATGGAAACTAATACTCTCAGTATGACTATCAGGAAACGTGACTTTTACTGATTGAGTGCGGTGGGTAATTTGGCCCAGAGGATTGCCATCAACTGCTTTCACCTCGAGGGGACGTTGTAACCGGAGCTGGCTCAGGCCCAGACTCCTGACGAGAGAGAGGTTCATGAGGTTAGCATCAGAGCCAGAGTCTATGAAAGTTGGCACCACCATGGAAATAGTGTTCGAGTGAAAACCAACCTTGACTTCATAGTAAGCAGGGTTATGAATAACAGTGTTCTGGCTCACCCTTACAGCAGTCTTGAGTCCGTACTTGGAGGCCTTGATATGGCAGTCTGCGACCTGATGTCCCAGGAGACCGCAGTAAAAGCAGCGTCCGTCCCTCTGCCGGCGAAGACGCTCCTCATGGGGGAGACGGGTGTTACCCAGCTGCATGGGTTCCTCCATGGTGTCGGCTGGGGGAGCGAAGGATGTGGAAAGTGGGCGCAGTCGATTAGGCCGGTCAGGCGAAGCACCTCTCCCACTCTGGTGAGGCGGAGCGCGCACAGGAAGACGATCCCGATCCTGATCTCGTTCCGTGAGCCTCTTGTCGATCTTGATGTCGACGGCGATGAGCGAATCCAAATCCTCTGGTAAGTCCATGGAGACCAGATGATCTTTAATGTTTCCGGACAGCCCCCTGAAAAAATGCATCGGCTAACGCAGCAGCATTCCATTCACTCTCAGCAGCAAGAGTACGAAAGTCTATGGCATAATCTGTGACCTTACGTTTGCCTTGCCTCAGTTTGATGATTGCTCGGGCAGCCTCTCGACCAGGCGAAGTGTGTTGAAAGATCTGTGTCAGCGCCCTTGTGAAGTCCGCGAGTGAGGCACATGACATGGCGCGGCGGCTCCATTCAGCAGTAGCCCAGGCTTCAGCGCGTCCAGACAGGTGGGAGATGATGAAAGCGATCTTAGAGCGCTCAGTAGGAAAGGCTGCAGCCTGCAGTTCAAAACGGAGTTCACACTGTGTGAGAAATGGCTTGACATCACCCGAGTCTCCTGAGAATCTCTGAGGCCGAGACAACTGGGGACATGGTGCTGCAGACGGTGCTGCAGCTGCATCAGGTGGTGCAGCGGCAGCAGCCATGATGGGCGGTGGTTCCGGCCCAACATTCGGCGCAGCTGCAGTGAGGGCTGCGTTGTCGAATCTCTCCAGAAGAATATTAACCTGCCCGCCCAGAGCTTGCATCATTGAGTCCTGCCGTGTGGCCAGGTCTCTCAGACTCGAGCACAGGGCAGCAAGCTGTTGCTCCTGCTGAGCTAGCTTCTGACCCTGAGATCTAAGGGCATTACGAACCAGATCTGTGTCGGCTGTGTCCGTCATGGCCAGTTCGTTCTGTCATGAACTCCAGAGCGCAGAACCGGTGGACACAAATGCAGGACACAGTAGGTTCAGACAAGAAGACAGGTTTATTACCAGGCAGGGTTCGGTACACGGGCAGGCAGACAGATAGGCAGAGGTTTCCAGGATCGAGAGGCAAAAGGCAGGTCAACAGGGGTAAGCAAGGTCATACACTAAACAGGCTTTGACTTGGACTATGATAAACGCTGGGACGAGGACTGTGAGGTTCAACGAACTGGCAACAAGACTGTGAGGCACACAGGGTAAAGTACAAGAGGTAATGAGGGAAGATGGGAACCAGGTGGGGAGAACAATCAGGGAGCAGGTGTGACAGGACGGGGGAAGGGCGTGCAGGAAGTAAATCTAGAACAGAGACAGGGGGTTAGTGATTTCAAAATAAAACAGGAAAGACAAGACATAAACATGAAATGTGCAACAGCAAACAGAAACTTGACAGACATGACAAATTCAACCCATTCCCACTTTTCAAACTAATTGACATTCTTAACCCTCCTGTTATGTTCATTTGTCAGGAACAGTGCATGTTTATTTATCCAAAGGATGTCTGAAACCCAAAAAATCCTAACAAGCAGTGTGAATACTTTATTACTAACTCCATGACTAATTATTCTATCAATATTAAGTGCAATGGTGTTCCTTACCTCTAACAGGAAATGGTTCAATTAGGATAATTTACTCGTTTTTCATAAAAAAAAATACATGTTCAAACCTTTTTTTAATGTTTCACTACTTTATTACTTTTGAAAGACCAACATATAAATCACAATAGTTTTACATAACTTTGAAATATAACATTGAAATTTTGTTTTACATACATGCACTGTGAACCAGAAATGAACAAAATCGCAATACAACAATACAACAAATATGAACGTGTGTTTGTGTGTGTGTGTGTGTGTGTCTGTTCATCTACACAGCACACGAGTGACATGTCATCACACTGTGCTTTGTGCAAATTAATTTTGCACATTTCGCACAGGTCATGCTTGTCTTGACATCGTCAGATGGCCTGCAGACCTGGCACCTCCTCCTCTTTCTTTTTCCCTCAGCAACAACCTAGAAACAAGAGGACCATGATTACTTAACCATGGTGTCTTTTCACTGATACCAAGACACACACAACACACTCTCATACACTTATACACACACATGCACACACACATGTGTGTGTATAAGTGTATGAGAGTGTACCCCCCCCCCCCCCCCCACACACACACACACTGACTCACCCCACGCACTGGTATAGTATAGTATAGTATAGTACTTGGTGCAGTCCTCTCCTGGATCTCCCTCACCATGGCTGCAGCGACTGGGGTCCTTGGCAGGTGCTGCTTCCATTGGATGTGCGGTGTCACAAACGCCTTCCCCAGCTCCTCAAGAAAAATGCACCTTTTTTTTGTGCAGAGTGTTCATGAGCACAACATTGTTTCCCTTTTTGGGGCAGTACGACACCAGGGCTGTGGTGTCTGTGAAGGCAAACATGGAAGATTGAGGGGCCCTGTTCTTGATTACCAGCAGCTCAGCAGGGAGGAGCACACCTGTGTGTGTGTGTGTGTGTGTGTGTGTGTGTGTGTGTGTGTGTGTGTGTGTGTGTGTGTGTGTGTGATTGGGGTGAAATATGTCTCAAAGTTGCAAAGAAAGAAATACTCTGACATTTCTGACACCCTTTTACCTCCAGTTTGACTGCTGGGTCAAATTGACCCGAACAGTATCTATGTGATATAAACATGCAGGGGGTGGTTGCAAATATGTGAGATGAACCATTTTCATATTATATGTTGATTACACTAATTAAGGCAAGTTTCAAACTGAAAAAATACTTTTAACTATTTTTCCTAGATCTTCAAACTTTAAAACGGGTCAATTTGACCCGTAACATAACAGGAGGGTTAATACACATTCAAATCATCATACCAGTGTAGTGTCAGCTATTATTCATAACTTAAAATATTCCACATCGCTCATACATTCATGGTATTATTCAACTGTTCAAAGACATTCATACTAATTCAACCCATTCCCACTCTTGCAAATATTCATCCTACTTCACCTTCTTAATACACACATTCATACTAAGGGCCCTAGTTTTGTGGCGCAGCGCAGGGCGGCGCAGGGTGGCGGAGCCGGCGCAATGCAAGTTTCGACCCGCGCAGCCTTGCGCACCGTCAGTTTGGCAGTTTGGTGGATCGCCTGCGCCAAGATGGGTGTGGCGGCGCAGCAGGGGGAGGCGTCACAGATTCAGCTTGGCGTAGCGGAAGTTTTGTGGCAAAAAGCCTCGCCGAGACTGCGCTGAAAGCTCGCCAGCTCCAACCTGGTCTACTTTCGGCGCAAGGCGTAAGTAAAGTCCATTCATTCAATGCGAATCACAGCTGGCGGAGTGGAAGTTTGGCTGACGGCGCGCAGTGCGCACACGTCACCGAGACCTCACAGGCAGGTTTCCACAGTTCCAGGCACATTTAAATGCAATAAACAATCACAACAAATACTATTTAATGCAACTAATTGAATCAACACGTGAATTTATATCTATATAGATTGTCCCGTCACATCTGACGTCAGATCAAAGGCGGATGGCACGCGTAACGGAAACTCAGCCTCTCAGACCTAAACATCTCCCTCTCTCTCTCCTGTTTTTTATAAGATGGGCATTGTTATTATTATGATACGCGCGCACAGCGCGTGATGAGCGTGGTGGGAGCAGCGGCGCTGCTTCTGTCATCGGGTTGTCAAGTGAAGGAACTTGCACTGAACCTCCCCTAACGCATTAAAGGTGAGGAGAGGAGCTCATTTGATTGGTGAAGACCTGAATCGGCTGTATTAATGGGCGCGTTTCGGATCGCATGCATTTGCGCCTATGCATGCACGAGACTTGAGAGGATCCGCCGGAACTCGTCATAAACACGCCAAGTTCTCACCACGTCAAGTCGGACACAGGTGCACTTCACGGACCTTTTTTTTTTTTTTTTAATTTAAACTTTATTAATAATTATATACATAACAAAAACTATCGCGCCAGGGGAAACTTCACGGACTTTGCACAAAGAATATGGCCTGCCCAGTGGCGCTGGCTTTCTTCGTCGCTGATGAACTCGAGCCGAGGCATTTGAAGTCCCGTTGTTGACGGAGGCTGAGGAATTTTCTCACGTGGGAAATACCACGTGATAATTCTAACCAACTAGGGCAACGTTGAGGGGAGTGTCTTATGTCCGCACTTATTTCAGACCATCTGCAGAGAAAAGCATGCGAAGGGAGGTACCCTGGAGATACCGCGAGTTTTTAAAGTCATGTGACATGTCGCAAAGGGAAGTTATCACCAGCATTTGTGACGTTTTTTTCCCAGAATGCCTTGTTTTGCGAGGCAAATGCATGCGCATGCTTGATTCGAAACAAGCCTATTCCCAGTCCACGCCTCGTCTCCTCCTCGTCTCCCACTCACGCCCTCTTCTCCTCCCTCTTTCCCACTTGCGCCGGTGGGCGAGATGGGAGGTGTGCCTGCGCGAGCCTGCGCGGTGCACGAAACTTGCAAAGTCCAGGCGGACACACCCCGTCGGCGCGGCGCAGGTGCGCTGAAAGCTGACTGCGCCTGGTCTACGAAACTAGGGCCCTAAATGTAGTCTATTTATCTTCTTCTGAAAGCAATATGAACAAATGATCACATGAATGATTATTATGAGGCTTCCTAAATAATTCAGTTAAAATAAAAATAATAAAAGACTATCTAACTGACAATGTATCCCTGGTACTTTCATGCAGGCTAATAAAATTAAAGTAGGCTAAAAGATGATGAATGAATAGTTGTGAAACACGTTTGATTTGTGATCGGAGTGACAGCTGACTGAACAGATGAAGCAGCAGGAGTAATCAAGCCTGGCTGTTAGCCTGGTCTGGTCTGGAGCAGGCTAATGGCACAGAATAAATCTCTATTGAAAAAGTTTCAGACATTTATTTTACATTCATCTACTATTTTATTCATATATTACACTACTTTTATGAACCTAAGACTTTGGTAAACTCATTTCAAGCACTCAAACAGTTCGTCCACATGAGTAAAGGTATGTTTTCATAAGAGATATGAAGGATTTCAAAAAGCAGAATTCAATTTTCAGACTTTGGGCCAAATAATCTCTTTACACATTGCTCTAGGACAAATTTGGGCCCCACTATACAGAAAGCTGAGTTTGTTCTGCACATTTCCATATAAAACACTTAAAAGGGGGAATTTAAGAAAGAATGATAAAAATCTAGAAAATAGCAAAAATAGCCTTAGACCTCAGAAGGTTAATTGGAATTGTACAAAAAGTGATTTAAAACTATAAAATGCCATTGCTTTGATTTAAAACAATAAATGATTTAAATAAATGACATGAATTAATATATATATATATATATATATATATATATACACAAAAAATGAACTGATTGATAAATGAATAAAATAAATGACATGAATTGAAATATATATATACACACTAAAAAAATGAACTGATTGATAAATGATTTAAATAAAGACATGAATTAAAACATACACACTAAAAAAATGAACTGATTGATAAATGATTTAAATAAATGACATGAATTAAAATATACACAATAAAAAAATAACTGATTAATAAATTATTTAAATAAATGACATGAATTAAAATATACACACACTAAAGAAAATAACTGATTTATAAATGATTCAAAGTTGAACTAATCTAAGAGGATTTCCTCAACATTTCCTTTTTTATAATGTAGACATAAAAATGTTTAGAAGGAATGATGACCTCTGGAAATTGTATGTTTCATAAGTGGCATATCTCAGAATCATATATGCCTTTCATAATCATGTATGTTTTTCATAATCATGTATGTTTTTCCTAATTAGGAATGTGTTTCATAATCATATAATGTGATTCATTATAATCAGGTAGTGTGATTCAGTATAATCATGTAATATGTTTGATATTAATCTATCCTATCATCCTCAGACTGCGACGGAGTAATGGAAAGTCACCATCAGTGAAGGAATGCCATGAGACACTCAGTGTAGAGTTTGAGTGCAGCAGGATAGAGGAAGTTCATGAACTTATACCCTCTTCATGGACACATATAACCACATTAGAGGAATAAAAACTGCAGCAGCTTACACACAGACGTACAGTCAATAATTATAGGTTTAAGAGGTACCAGTCAGAGCCAGATGGAGAGGAAACAAAGACGCAATGTATGGTAGAACACAATGTATGGTAGACGCGCATAAGTGTTGTTTTCACAGGACCGGAAGAAGAGGTTGGCAAGTGAAGAGCACGAGGTCAGCAAATGGACGAGGCCCCACTCTCGAGACAATGCCTACTTCATCGGCTCAATGGCAGAAAGAGGAACCTGCTGAAGGAGGAGCAGCATCTCAAAAATACACATATGCATGCATAAGCAGGACACATAGCCCTGCCTGTTTTGTAACACTATATATTCTGGAGCAGGTAGCTTAGACACCAGAACTTCATGCCTCTGGTACTGAGCACTGTGTTGCACACAGCAGCTCTTAGCTAGATAAGTGAATTTCTCCAGACGTCTGTATCATCTGATGTTCATCTGCCAATAAATGCCAGCAGCAATGGCGCACTAAAGAACCAACGGCTTCGCTGTCTCCGTGATCCTCCTGCAGAATCTGAACAACGCAATATAGACTCTGTGAGGTCCTTCTGATTGACTAACTTGTGAACAAAAATTCCTACAGAGAAACTTGGTGACCCCGACGTGATTCTGACAAGGGAGGACAGATTGAAGGAGCAGCGGAGGTTGGACCGGTGACCACGCGGAGTCACCTGGGCGCCTCCCGGCACGTCTGACAGTCTCCACCGGGTACCCACTATCTGAAAGGTAAGCAGTCACCTATTCTTTCTAGAAAGTAAAGACTGTGATTCGGCCATAGATTCTAAATTTGGTGGAGAAAGTCGGCATGTTGTCTAGAGGCTAGGTTTAATTTGATTAAGCAGATGAACTGAGGATTCTTTTTAGGAAGGTCGACCGCCGGTCCGGGACCGGTTAAACTCTCTAGGTAAAGGCTCAGGGAGCCTGGGGAGGAGTTTTTGGATCATGAATCCAGAAAGGTCCTCGGCGCATAAACGGTGCTCATTAAGACGTTCCGGGAACGCAGAAAGGCCGGAGGCTAGAAAGACCCTCGAATATACATTGGGCATAAGCAAAAGCGCCACAGGGGGATAGCCCCTAGGTGAGCCTAGAAAGCCACCTATTAGCGCTGGGAGCTGACGGTTCTGGGAACCGGGTTCAGGGAACCAACAAAGAAGAGAATAAAAGAGAGTATTAGAGAGTAATGTAATATTGTGCGTAATGTTGTATTGTGATCACTGTGTAATATTGTAATATAGGGGACTGTTGTGTGGGAGGTTTCGAAGGTAACAGAGAACGCAGACAGATAAAGTGTGAGAAGGTTTCTGTGATGGTGGATACACCCAGTCTGTAGCCGCTGACAGTGAAACACTGCCAGTAGAAGCTTGTTGCAGACATCACAGAAAAGCCTTGAGTTAAACTCACCACTGGTCTTCTCTTACCTGGGGGTACATAAATAACAGGGCTGTGACACTTGGTGTTTGATCAGTAAAACTAGTGGCTTATGTTTTCACACCGCTCTATCAAGGTAGAGTAGAAGGTTGTGTGAAGAGATAGCCATTAGGGACACGATCCACTGATCGGGCTATAAGTGTGTGTAAATAAATAAAGGAAAGAATTGTGAATAGTACACTACAGCGAATAACCATGGCTGCTACAGGGTGTGATTGGGAAGAATATTGGAAGAAAGTAGTTGAACAGACTCTGTCTGGACAACCAGGTCATAAAAAGAAAAAAGGAGAACTATGAGGAGAGATTAGAGGATGTAAAAGCTCACCTAACCCTATGCAAAGGATGGGGTGAGGGGGAGCCAGAAAACATGGTAATAATGATTCAGGAAGAGGAGGTCAAGGCGCAGAAAGCAGCCAGGGAGTATCAGAGCAAGGATCTAAGCAAGTTATGGCATCAAAGGAGGGAACAGAGAAAGCAGGGAGAACGGTTAGAGGAGTTTAGAGCAGACTTACATGCTGCAGGCATGGCAGCGGAGATAGTGCAGCGACAGAGAGGCAAGAAGAGGGAAGCGAAAAAGACGGACTTTCCCCCACCATACACCGGCCCCACCCCATCAATCCCCTCAGCCCCGACAGTAAACAAATTGTACCCAGAGCTGCCGCCACCAGCTCCACCGATCCGATACGCACCAATCAAACAACTGCCAATAATTGAGGCCCACGGGAGCGCACCAGTATGGATCACAAGAACTAGGGATCAGGGTCTGACAGAGGCAATGCAGGGCGGAAGTGAAGATGAGAGGGACAGGGAAACGGAGGAAGACCGTGATAGACTGAGAAGAAAATGGGAGAGGGAATACCAAGAAAGATATGAGAAAGAGGCACGAGAACTAAGGGAGATGGAGTCAGAAATAGAACAGGCAGAACGAGGAAGGGAGAGAGGAAAGGGAAAGAAGGTGAAGAATACAGGGACACAGGAGGCAGAAGGGGGAGAGGAGAGAACACACTTACCATTTGGAGAACCACCCGGACGCACACACCAGGCCCGACTGGCCTCCGTAAAGAATACTTCAGACTCAAACTTAAACGACCAAGACGATAACGCCAAAACACTACACCGCAGTTCAAAGGGAAAGGGAAAGCCTAAATCCAGACAGTTCCACCTCAAGCTAAAAATAGAAAGCTCGGACTCAGAGGAGTCTGACGGAGCATCCTGCTGTTCCCATAGCCCACCGAAAGAGAGCCACCCAGATCAATCAGAACGGGAGGATGCGGGGGAGGGCCCAAGCCACAAATCAATATCTACTAGGACTAGGAGTCGAGTAGGACCAAGTCTACAGTGTCCCTTGATACAGGGACCAGGAAGAGGGCCAGCAGTATATAAACCATTCAGTCTCGCAGACAAGGAACACATGAACGCGCAGCTACCACCACTGAGTGAAGGAGCCAATATGTGGCTACAGAAGCTAGACAGCTTAACCTTAGGAACAGAGGTCACAATGGGGGACATTAGGGGCCTTATTGGTCAGAAACACGGTGCAGGGACAATGCACCAGCTAGACACAGATGCCGGCACCACGGGGGTAAGAGATGAGACACCGCTCACCCGACACATAGTCACATTCGGCCCCGCACTAAGACGAAGGTTCCCACAACAGACTAGTCAACACACTGTGGCGTTTATCAGAAAAGACGGGGAGGGACCAGCGGATTATGTGGAGAGGTGTAAAAGGGACTGGCAGGAGAGGTCAGGAATTAACCCCGGAGCGGACCCCTTACAGGGGGCCATGTTCAAAACAGCAGTTATGAAAGGAATAGATAAGGAAGTACAAGCCAAAATGGAGGATGATCCTCGAGCGGACACTGAACCCCTAGTGGTATGGATGCGTACACTCCAACATCACATGCGCAGAGCAGATGAGAAAAAGGATGCCGCTAAAACGGAAGTGGAAGGTCTGAAGCTTCAATTGACTAAACTACAGCTAGTAGAAGCGCGGGAAGAGGCGGCCACTCAGAAAAAGGCCGGAAAAGCAGGAAACCAGATGAGTCAGCTGCAGTCAGGGTCAGCTCCAGAGAACCCAGCCGCAGGCCAATATTATGCAGGACCCCCTCCCCAAGGTGGACCATGGAGTCCCCCACAATCACAATGGAGAGAAAGATGCAGAGGGTTTGCCCCTAGAGGCGGTTTTGGAGGAAGAGGCAGGGGAGGATCGGGGTTCAGGCCGGACGGATGTTTTCTGTGTGGGAGCAAGGAACACTGCGCCCGAGAATGCCCCCAGCGACAAGGGGGGCCACCAGGGGCAGGACCACCGCAGCCCGTTGTGCCACCATCAGCACAGCTGGCTCCAGGGAACCAGATGCCTCAAGGTGTGTGGTATCCCAACCAATACTAGGGGTGCCCGGGGTCGGGAACAGGGGGAGAGGCTGACCCCCTGTTGAAAGGAGAGGTGGACGGACACCAGGTCGAATTTCTAGTAGACACTGGAGCAACTCATTCGACTCTGACGCAACCCAAGTTCGCCCACCGACTCTCCAATAGATCCATAGACCTTGTGGGATTTGGAGGACAGTCAACACCACTCCCCTTTACCGAGCCCCTCCCTACAAAACTGGCAGGCTATCAGTTTCATCAAAGCTATGTATATTCGCAGCAGTGCCCTATTCCGCTACTAGGGAGAGATGTCCTAGTCAGACTGAAAGCTTCTATACTCTGTGGGCCGCTGGGAGTACAGGTGTATTTCCCAAACGGAACAAAAGTGAATTGTTCAGAGACAATAACATCACGAAGGAGTAATGGACAATGGGTGTTGGGGGAAAATACTGACCAGCAGAAAAAGTCAGCAGACGTCTACTGGGCACGGTTGGAAGAAGACCCCGACCCACCGGTCACAAATGTCCTGAACCTATATCAACAGTGGAAACCATGGATCCACGCAGTGCATCCGTATGAACCAGTCCCTGATTCCCCGCACTGCACTCTCCTCTATGACCGCACTCAAACCGAAGAAATTTACGAGGAATATTTTAGAAAAATAGAGGGTTCACCTTGGACGCTGAGTTCTGACTGTATATATGTCTCAAAGAAAGGAGTTGCAGCATGCGTATTGCTAACCGAGAAACAAGCAGAGTGGTACCTCATGGGCGAGACAGCAGAGCCACACATAAGTCTAGCCTTAGGAGCAGGCACTCAAGCCAAGGACTTGGGGCCGATGGTAAAAATGGCATCCCAGTTAACGGACTGGGAGAAAACTTCCATTCCAGCAGTCACATACTCTAAGGGGGGACAAGTATATAGGATCACACATCACACCACATCTTTGTCAGAGCTGGAGAAAAAATTAATCACACGAACACATGGGAGGGAAAGTACAGATCATGAGAAAACAGAGGAAATGCTAGGACGAATACCTAGCACAGTGTGGGCACAAGGAAAGAACGACGTAGGACGGTGTGAACCCCCGGAACCACCAAGGTTTGAGGTAAAACCAGGACCCCCAGTATGGGTACCCCAGTACCCCACTAATGAAAAAGCTAAAGTGACCATAGACAGGACAGTAAAAGAGTTGGAACAAAATGGAGTACTTGAACCCTCCACTAGCAAGTGGAACACCCCTATTTTGCCAGTTCCAAAGCCAGATGGCACCTTTAGGATGGCACATGACCTCAGACTGGTCAATAAGAGAATAGAAACACCCCCTATTCCAGTCCCAAACCCACACACAGCACTCGCTGAGATCACTAGAGAGACAACTTATTTCTCGGTGGTGGATTTGGCAAATGCATTCTTTTCCATCCCTCTCGAGCCGGATCTAAGACAATACTTTGCGTTCACATGGGGAGGACAAAGATATCAGTACACATGTTTCCCTCAAGGCATGAACCTCTCCCCAGGCGTATTCAATAAAGTGTTGAACCAGCATCTAAAACAGGAAGTTACACTTCCAGACAAAACCATTTGTCTACAATATGTGGACGATTTGCTAATAGCGGCAGACAGTGCAGAACATTGCATACAGGCTACGGAAGCAGTTTTGAAAGCATTGGCTAAAACCGGGTACAAAGCATCCAGGAAAAAGTTACAGTGTTGTAGACCACAGGTGCAGTTTTTGGGGAGATGGATAACAGGGGAAGGAACTAATCTCTCGGGAGAACATAGGGACACGATTCTGCGACACCCTAAACCACAGGACGTCAAAACAATGCTAAGTTTTTTAGGATTAACAGGGTACAGTAAACATTTCATCCCAGACTACAATAACAAAGCGGGCCCTTTGCGAAAGATGGTACTCGAGGCGGGAATGAGAAATCAGAAAGACCTGTTAAAATGGACAATAGAGGCGGAGGAAGCCTTTATAAAACTCAAGCAGGAGATGGCAGGAGCAGCAGCTCTGCAGACTCCAGATTACAAAGAACCGTTCTACTTGGACACCGCCGAAAAAGAAGGAACAATGAACGCAGTTTTGTATAAAAAAAAACTACAAAAAGAGCAGAGAGAACTAAATCAGACAGTAATTGCATTTCTCCTCGTAGCAGTGACAGTTGCAGTTTTAGCATTGTGGTGTCTTGCTTGTATATGGTCTAACATCTGCTAAAATATGGAAGTCGCTCGACCCCGTCCATGGCATCCGTTCAGACACCCAGGCCTGTGTGGATTAAGAGGAACTACGTGTTTCCTCTTAACAGTCTCTCTGATAATTGTTCTCCCCTTGTGGTTATATGACAGACCACGGTCAGACTTTAGCAGCCCACATCCGTCCAACTCCACTCAACCTCTCAACCACACCAGACGTTCCCTGCGGGTAAAACGGGAAACAGTGAAAAGAAAGAATTGGTGTGCCAAAGAGAAGATTCGAATGACGTGGACGACTTTTTTGTGTCCACCCATTAACCAAACCACGACTTACTACATACCCTTATCCATGATCATAGGGCCACGAGGGAAGGGTAGCGCCGACACCCTCCGCCCCAAAGGGTGGTATTTAACAGGGGATTCCAACCCAGGATGGGGGGCCTGTTTCGCATTGGTCAAAAGGAGTGGGGTGCAAACCCAGCACCCGCCTCGCCAAAGCACTGCAGAAAATAATCACCATGACCTATGAACCGACAGGGGGAGAGGGGGGAACCCGGCAAATCCAGCTAACGTTTGATCTAAAACACTTTGCAGATGGAAAAGGAGAGTTTTCCCCGATAAAGTTATGGGCCTGGTACCCAGGGGCAGGCCCTCGTGATTATGATTTCGACTTCTCCATAGCCCCACAGCCGCCGCTCGAACCCAACAGCACGCAGCCACTCATCCTAACGTCCAAAGCGTTTGAGGCCAAGAAAAAGACCTCTAACACAAATACCAAAACCCCTGAAGCAGCCGCACCTATTAAGACCATGATCTGGGATCACACCAAAGAAGATAAGAAGTATTTTATGGAAACCGGTGCGATAGTGGACTATAACGCGTGGCTGTCCATAGTCAACAGCGCGGGTCATGCCACAAAGAAGGATTGCATAGTATGTATGGCGGCCAGAATGAATCTGAAACTGATTCCCACAGTATTCGAAAGGGAAAATAGCACAAAGAACGGCACCATAGCATGTATATACAGGTACTTTGCGAACCAGTGTCAGTTCGAGGATTCAGGCGTTAAATGCGCGGTTGAGTACGATAAAATCTATCCTCAGATGACAAAACAACAACGCCCCCTCCATTCGTCGCGAAACTGCCAGAAAATATCACCTGTTTTGAAAGTCATAATGGCGTCGTCAACCGCTGCAACAGCTCGGGCTGTTCGTTGTTTATGGGTGAGGTGTCTCTCTCACAATGCGATCAAGTAGTGGTTACAAACATGAACTTCACCGTCGTGCGAAGTGATATCTGGTGGTGGTGCGGAGGCACCATAATCAGGGACCGACTCCCGAGAGGATGGACAGGACGATGTGGTCTGATAAGTCTGTTAACCCCTATGAAGGTAATGCCTGTCAACATGACTAGCCTCCCCGGGAGTGCAGACATTCTGCACCGTTATCATCGTGTCAAACGCGAAATCGATTTGGAAAAGGGTTCTCCACTATATATAGATGCAATTGGAGTACCAAGGGGAGTGCCAAATGAATACAAATTAGCAGATCCAGTTGGAGCAGGATTTGAATCACTGTTCCTCTTTATCACAGTAAACAAAAATGTGGACAGACTTAACTACGTTCATTACCAAGTCCAGCGCTTGACAAATTTGACCAGAGACTCTCTAGCCGCCGTACACCAGCAACTTAGTGCCACGTCCCTAGTTGCTTTCCAAAATAGGGTGGCATTGGACATGTTACTGGCAGAGAAAGGAGGTGTTTGTTCCATGTTTGGTGACGAATGTTGTACCGTGATACCCAATAACACAGCCCCAGACGGATCTCTAACCAAGTCACTGAAAAAGTTGCAAATGATGGCAGAGGAATTAAAATCCCATTCAGGAGTGGAGAACCCCATGTCAGCGTGGTTTGAAAAGATGTTTGGAAGATGGAAAACCCTGCTTATGGCAGCACTAACATCTCTGATAATCTCTATTGCCATGCTGGCACTGTGTGGATGTTGTTGTATTCCATTCCTACGCTCCCTGACTGAACGAATCTTGGAGACCGCCATGACAAAAAGAGAAGAGCCCAGGTACTAAATGATGGCTTCTATAAATATGGAATCAACGACACACATATATGAAGCCTTATTGACTGATCCGGCAACTAGAGCCAGTACTTTCACCGGCACAGGTGACCCACTTGAAGGAGAAGTAGAGTCGGCATATTGAAGCCACTCCAAAGGATTGATCACTCTTAGGAGTGATCAACAGGGGGAATTGTAGACATAAAAATGTTTAGAAGGAATGATGACCTCTGGAAATTGTATGTTTCATAAGTGGCATATCTCAGAATCATATATGCCTTTCATAATCATGTATGTTTTTCATAATCATGTATGTTTTTCCTAATTAGGAATGTGTTTCATAATCATATAATGTGATTCATTATAATCAGGTAGTGTGATTCAGTATAATCATGTAATATGTTTGATATTAATCTATCCTATCATCCTCAGACTGCGACGGAGTAATGGAAAGTCACCATCAGTGAAGGAATGCCATGAGACACTCAGTGTAGAGTTTGAGTGCAGCAGGATAGAGGAAGTTCATGAACTTATACCCTCTTCATGGACACATATAACCACATTAGAGGAATAAAAACTGCAGCAGCTTACACACAGACGTACAGTCAATAATTATAGGTTTAAGAGGTACCAGTCAGAGCCAGATGGAGAGGAAACAAAGACGCAATGTATGGTAGAACACAATGTATGGTAGACGCGCATAAGTGTTGTTTTCACAGGACCGGAAGAAGAGGTTGGCAAGTGAAGAGCACGAGGTCAGCAAATGGACGAGGCCCCACTCTCGAGACAATGCCTACTTCATCGGCTCAATGGCAGAAAGAGGAACCTGCTGAAGGAGGAGCAGCATCTCAAAAATACACATATGCATGCATAAGCAGGACACATAGCCCTGCCTGTTTTGTAACACTATATATTCTGGAGCAGGTAGCTTAGACACCAGAACTTCATGCCTCTGGTACTGAGCACTGTGTTGCACACAGCAGCTCTTAGCTAGATAAGTGAATTTCTCCAGACGTCTGTATCATCTGATGTTCATCTGCCAATAAATGCCAGCAGCAATGGCGCACTAAAGAACCAACGGCTTCGCTGTCTCCGTGATCCTCCTGCAGAATCTGAACAACGCAATATAGACTCTGTGAGGTCCTTCTGATTGACTAACTTGTGAACAAAAATTCCTACAATAATAAATAATCAAATTTGGTGGGATTTTGCAGAGTTTGTTAGGGGTGACCCTCTCTGTGTCGTTGGAGTCAAGTACTTCAAGTACTTCAATGTCCCCATTAGGGAGGGTCCTGACCCCTTTGACGACACATCGAGTGTTGCCAGTGAACACCTACAGAAAAGAAATATATCATTTAGTCATTGTTGCATGAAGCAGCCCGCCTGATGTCCAATGAAAGACTAATTCTAAAGAGGAAGTATCAATACAAAGGATGTAGTAATTTACTCACCTTGACCTCTGTGAAGTAGGTCGAATGTAGTGTGTACCCATGAGGGGAAACTTTCCCCCTTGTGAGTCACACTCACCACCATGCCGACTTCCACCGTGCTCAGAACGGCCTCCCTCCAAAGGCATATTCTCACCTCAGCGTCATCCTACAATAGTAGAAACATGCTGCGTAAGCGGTGCTTACTTTCTACTAAAATGTGATCGAGGTATACACTGCCAAGAAAATGCTGAGAGAGAGAGAGAGAGAGAGAGAGAGAGAGAGAGAGATTCATATTTGAAAAAAAAGCACATCATTTTAATGATTCCGTACCTCCCTGATGACAAATACCCTCAGAGGGATGGGGCGGCCTCTCTCCTTGTTGTATCTTTCGATTGGTTCTGTCTAAATGTGACAGGGGAAGGACTTTTTTTAAATGCCATAAAAACTCAAAATACAATCAGGCATTTCGCTGTGGTACAATGCAAATGAAAAATAATTTTTAAAAAGTGATTTGGATCGTGTTAAAATATATGTAATGTATTTCAAAATATACACTAATTCACTCTGTCGTGTGTGTGTGTGTGTGTGTGTGTGTGTGTGTGTGTGTGTGTGACTGTAGGCCTCAATGTATCATTTGCATTTTCAACATGCTTATTGTGTTTATCTTTCACTCACTTCATTGCTGTGCAGTTTAAGCTTGTACTATTTATAGGCAATGTAAGATGGATTTCAAATCAGTGAAAACTGTGTTATTCAGTATGCGAGGGTGTAAATCTAAGGATGAAACTTTGTGTAGGAAAATGTCCACAAATTTATGGCGACTACACACCCCTCCACAGTGATGAGATTAGCCATCTCTGGCTCCACGTCCCTGATTTTTAATTTTTCTGAAGGTGGTGCCAACAATGTTTCGGCCACCTTCTCCAGGTGGGCAAGCACATCAATGGGGTGGCAAGCATAGATGGCCACCCCATATTATGCTGGGTCAGCATACATTTTTTAGGGCTGAATTTGCTCAAAGCATCATTTTTTATGGCATAGGAATTTCCTTCCTGCACTTGATTTTCCAGTTCTTCGAATAAAGTAAATTTGATAACTGTGCTGCCGTCTGATACGGCAGCCACAGTGTTGGTGTGGGTGGACAGGGGGATTGCCGTGCCATCAGTGAAGCTCCAGTTGGGGACCTGTATTTTTTGCCTCAAAGCTTACGGTCACAGTGGGGCACCTCTGGTAAGGCGTCGTCGCGGACCCAAAGGTTTTACGCAGTGCCATTCTGAAAATGCAGAAACAAAAAATACAGTTTTATGAGGTTTTATGGCCACAACATATATTTATTGTTCTCAGTAGCATATAAATTACAATATACAGATTAACCCGATAATAAACTCATTTTGAAGATTATGACTGTTGTTAATGTTGTACACTCCAGTACACAAGGAGGCGCTATAAACGTTTCGCGCAGAGTTGCACAAGAAGCCTGCCACATGAAAACAAAGTGGCAGTTCCGGATCCGGTTTTATAACACGCCCCCGGACCAAAGTGCATGGTCAAAGCCATGCTCAAGGCTCTCTGGACCGCTCCATAGCCACGCTCTCCGGGAGGGAAAGCTCTTGGCTATACGGCGTGGAAGTACCGAAGATCATGCGAATGCAGGCAAGTGATAAATGACATATATTTTAAGTGATTCGATTGACGTAAAACCGTTACGTTTTCTGTCTGTGATCTTACCAAGCTAGCGTTAATGCTGATTAGTGGCTTATTTCGAACGTTAGCTAACGGTGGCCAACGGCTCATTTCAAATGCCAGCCAACGGTGGCCAAAGGCTGTTTTCGAACGTTAAGCCTCGGTTATGCTTCTGCGTAGTGATCACGCAATGGCCACGCAGTTGCTTGGACGCAGTCGTGAGACCGTGATGGTTCTGCGTGGGGTTTACGTGCCACACCAGTAGAGGGCACTATGTTTTTTGTAAAGACTGACAGACCGACCGAGACTCTTGTGACGTATATCATCGTTAGCCTCGTTATAGCCTATTTGTTTACCTTCCGGCTTTAAACATCCACAATTTTTCAGAACTTGGTGTTTTATTTCTTTGTGCAAAAGCGACAAGGTGCAAACAATAAAACAAGGTGCAAACAATAAAAGTAGGCTATTAAAAGTTTAAATGGCGGTGTTTATGAGTGGAAACCAGAAAAGCGGTCTCCAGCAGATGTAGTTAGCAGACCAATCACAGCCAATGCCGCTCCGTTGGTGGTCTAGGATTTTTGGGAGGTGCACGTCAGGCCCTTGCGGTGGACGTAATGGGGGTCCGCAAGGACGTAATGGGTCTGTAAAGCCTCGGTTATGCTTCCGCGTAGTGATCACGCAATGGCCACGCAATGGCCACGCAGTTGCTTGGAGACCGTGATGGTTCTGCGTTGGGTTTACGTGTCGAAATGCAATTCAATGCCACACCTTTGGCTAAATCGTTATAGTTGCTGTCTGTGAGTTTAACGTGTGTTTGTGACTGTTGGCTAAATGACAATGTTGCAAAGCTAATGCCGGTCAACGGCTTTTTTTTTTTTTTTCGTTGCGCTGCTGGTCTTCAATACGGTAATATAGTAACATTACTTGGCGAAACTGACGTTGTCTTACTTAAAATAGGGATTTATTTTCGGTATTATATTTATAGAATATTTGCTGGTGTTTATATGTCCAGATAGGAATATACATCTTGTTAAAAAGTCAGTGTAGTGTGGTGACCTACCTTGTCAGTTCCTTGGAATGTTGTAGAATAACGGCTGGGCTGTCAATCAATTTATATAATATCATAACCACTGTCTCGCGCACCTAGAATGCCTCGCGCACCTGTAACATCCTGAGTCAGACAGGGACATCATATGGAATGCATTGAGTTGCACCTCTCAATTCCCTGCTTGTTGTTCCAAGACCGTAGCCCTGATCGCTTAGATTTTTGACAGTGAAACAAAGGACAAACTGGTGGACATGCAGTGTAACATTTGTGAGTGTAGAGAGAGAGCTGGAGCATTTTAAATTTAAAGACTATCAGCCTTTCAGTTAATACAGAAGGCAATGGTCACAGTTTTTTGCCCTAATTACTCCAGGACTTTTCTCATTCATTGGTTGTGCATTCTTTGTGAAGAGGTGTACACATCAGTGAAAAGTTTAACCTTCATCAACTCGAATATCCAGTGGCAAATAGCTGAGAGCTCTCTCCTCCTCTCTCCTTTGACCACTTCTTATAAATCTGTTGACATGTACCTCTTATGTGACTTGTGTTTTATCTCTCCTTCAAACATCCCAGAACCAGGCTGACAGAGGAACAGGAAAGGAAGCATCAGAGGCAGTGCAGCAATCAGCATTCAATGCTAGACAGTCTGTAAGTAGCTTCTAGAGCAGGTGTGTCAAACTGATTCAGTAAAGGGCCGCTGTGGCTGCAGGTTTTCATTCCAACCGAGCAAGAACACACCTGACTCGATTTATTCACCTAATCACCTGAATTGCCTTCACACCTTGATCTGTTGGATCAGATGTGTTCTTGCGATCATAGGTGGCGTCTATCTATTTATTTATTTATCTATTCTTAACAGAATTTTGGACATAAGACCTATTTTCCAAGTGAGCCGGTGTGTTCGAGACGTCTGGAGACGTTTTCAAGAAATTTCATTCAGTTCTTGTAGTTGCCGAGTTCGCTTATGCTATGGCTAGCGCAAGTCAATGGTTCTTAGCTAGACAGGCATTAAAACATTCTTGCCCACTCCACAGTGCACCCGAGGCAAATCCATTGTAACGGCAGACTATCGATGTACATATGTGTTGATAGAATGTTTGAAATAAAACCAACCTTGCATTTTTAAGGATTTATGTCTCAGCAGCAGCAGCAGCAGCGTGTCATACTTCCGAGTAGGCTATGGCAGCGGCGGAGTGATATCACCTAGCACTTATAAGTTACCGGTTCTATAATAGTTTGTTTACCTGCTGTCATTGCTACAGACGCAGAGTAGCCTGCAGTGCTAGTTTCTTCAATCTCACAGAAATGGTCACTTTTGGAGAATATACTGAAACTTTTGAAGACTCTGATGAGGAGTTTTTTTCCACCCAAACCCAACTGTACCTGTACGAGCCTGAATATACAGGGGAAGAATTGCGCGAGAGGGATGCTCAAAGGGCAGAACGTGAACGAGCATCTGTGGAGACCGAGATAGCCCCCGTTGGAGCTGAGAACCGGGACCGAACAAACGGAGACGGGTGTGCCAGGAGGGAATCCCCCGCAACGCGTCCGAGGGTTTACGGGTCTACGGACGGAGCAGAGGTCCGGGTTCGCGGTGTGTAATTGTGGGTTCGCGTGGCCGTGGGCTGCCCGGTGTTTGAGTGAGCTCCGAGGGCTTTTCACCCAGGTCTGAGGGCATGAGTCCCGACAATTCGTCCCGGTTCAATTTACCGGCAGTATTTCGGGCGGCGCGTCTTAGAGTTTTGAGTCCAACGGAGAGTCCGCATGTGTGGATTTGCGGAGCCGCCCGCTGCCCGGTGTTGGTCTGCAGTCCAAGGGCTTTTCACTCAGGTCTGAGGGCATGAGTCCCGACAATTCGTCCCGGTTCGATTGCCTATTTACGGGCAGTATTTCGGGCGGTGCGTTTTAGAGTTTTGAGTCCGACGGAGAGTCCGCATGTGTGGATTCGCGGAGCCGCCCGCTGCCCGGTGTTGGTCTGCGGTTCAAGGGCTTTTCACCCAGCTCTGAGGGCACGAGGCCCGACTATTCGTCGGTGTTCATCTGTCTATTTACCGGAGGGAATCCCCGCAACGCGTCCGAGGGTTGACGGTCCTCTGGACGGAGCAGTGGTCCGGGTTCGCGGTCCGTAATTGTGGCTTTGCGTGGCCGTGGGCTGCCCGGTGTTTGAGTGAGCTCTGAGGGCTTTTCAGACAGCCTTGGGGGTATAAGTGCCGACAGTTCGGCCTATTTACGGGCAGTATTTCGGGCGGCGCGTCTTAGAGTTTTGAGTCCGACGGAGCAAAGTAAAGTTCCACTGCTGCTGAGAAACTAGTTCCTCAAAAAATTGATGATTCATGCGATGCAAGGTTAGTTTTGTTTCAAATATTATTCTATCAACACAGATATGTACATCGACAGTCTAGTGTTTTAATTGATTTGCCTCGGGTGCACTGTGGAGTGGGCAAGACTGTTTTAATGCCTGTCTAGCTAAGAACCGTTGACTTGCGCTAGCCATAGCATAAGCGAACTCGGCAACTAGAAGAACTGAATGAAATTTCTTGAAAATGTCTCCAGGCGTATCGAAGACACCGGCTCACTTGGAAAATAGGTCTTATGTCCAAAATTCCGAACTATCCCTTGAAGTATTACAATAAAGAAATTAAAATTAAAGCAAGTCTAAGTGTAGATTTAAAAGTATAGCGAGTAATTAAATGCTGTAATGAAGAATATAACAAAATGAATCGAGCTAGAGCAGCAAAAGTTCGCATCCAGTAAATGCAGAAGCACTGGAAAACCAGAAATGAGACAATACCCATGTATCTCCATCTGATGACCTCTTCTGATCAGACTTTTTGAGACCACTGATCCACATTTTAAAACAAATATCGGCAGATTATGACCGGTGACTGATCAACCGCAGTACCCTTATTAAAGGGTACTGTGAATATTGTTACTGCTGGTTTAATGTGAAATAGTAACTTGTTTGTTTTTAATCTGTTAGTAATCAAGTGCTTCATGTTTTGTTTGTTCTCTTAGTTACAGCGGTTAAACATCCCTACACCAAGAACATCTGCCATCCTAGGCTCCAGGTCCCTGATGTTTTCGTCTTGTGTGGAGTGTGCCTGCAAGCTTCTTTCCTCCTCCAGGTGGACAGGCACATTGATGGGGTGGCAAGCATAGATTGCAGCATGGATGGCATAGGAATTTCCTTCCTGCAATTGATTTGCCAGTTCTTCAAATAAAGTAAATTTATTTGGGTGTTTGTGTGGGTGGACAGGGGGATTGCCCTGTGTGGAAGAAAAACTCTTCAGGTCCAATTCTGTGGCTGGTTCAAATGAGGTTTAATCACTGACAGTGGAGAAAAGAAATTCACAGTGTATCCATGAAGATCCAGTGTCCCGAATGGCCTGGCCGAGGTGGATTTATACAGAACATTCGGGAGAACAAAAGGGAAGGCGTCATGAGTGGATTTGCATTGAATCAACACATGTCTCTCTGCAGAGGAAGAGACATCTGTGGATGTCTACAAGGTGTGACTGTTCTCAGGAGAGCTAGACGATGTCACTACAGGGGTCACTCATCGGGCCTTGATCAATGTATATGAGACAAATGTTACAGAGACAGTTCAGGAAGAGGGAAAGATCAAAGAGTCTTTTCATCAAGACGGTGTAGAAGAAATTGTGTTACCTTACATTTCTTATTTGGTTTTGGTATAATGTTCCTTTCTCTCTAAACATCAAATGTCCTGCTGAGCTGTTTTCCATTGTGTTAACCCTTGCCGTCTTGATGAAAAGACTCTTTGATCTTTCCCTCTTCCTGAATGGTCTCTGTCTCAAATACATTGATCAAGGCCCGATGAGTGACCCCTGCAGTGACATCGTCTAGCTCTTTCGAGAACAGTCACACCTTGTAGATATCAACAGATGTCTCTTCCTCTGCAGAGAGACATGTGTTGATTCAATGCAAATCCACTCATGACGCCTTCCCTTTTGTTCTCTGGCATGTTCTGTATGTTAATACTGTGTTTTCTAGGCTACAACAGGTTTCGCGATCAGTGACCTATGCTTGGCAGTTGCCCTCTCCTCAACTTTCTTTAAAACTTCAAACATCTATGACCATATAACCAAACAACCCACTTCTCCTTTCCTTTCTTGGCTGATTTCTGAAATATCTGACTCTTTGCTCTGGTTTCCCTCACTCCATTGTCTAGCTCATCACGATGCAGTTCCAAATTCTGAGTATATTCAAAAAAAGCTGAGCAAGATGAAGGAGCAACCTCCCTCTTGCATGATTATGATATATATTTTGGTCATGCAGGGATTGCACTTGATGTAAAACTATCTCTCACTCAACAACCTATGTTTCAGAAGGATGATGGTGTTCCCCATATCGCAGTAGCTACTGCTAACAAATACGACACCTTGGAGCTGGGCAAGATGGTAAAGTTATTCCAATGTTGTAATGACAAAACATTTTGTGATACTGTAGCCAGTTACCCACTGTACAAGGTTGGCTCTTTGGGGTACATCCTGTGCGTCTCTTTTGACCCACAACCTGTTATCTTTTCAACTCTGTCACAGACAGAACCACACCTAGCCCCACCAGCCTATTTCTCCATCTACAACCTCCTTCCATATTCATCCCAGATCCCTCCTGCTTTGTGTTCCTCCCACCCTAATGATGTGGGACTGATTCTTTCTGCTTCTAGTGTAAAAATGAATGTCAACCCAGATAAACCACTCCCAAAGAAACGCCAGTATCCCCTTAAACCCGACACAGAACTTGGAATTGCACCTGTGATAGAGTCCTTGTTAGAACAAGGAAGAATAATAGCTACCTCCAGCCTCTGTAACACTCCCATTTTGCCCATACCAAAAAAACAAACAAACAAACAAATAAGACAAGTTATAAGATCTCAGTGCAGTTAATGATGTGTTAACCCTATTTTTCCTGTAGTTCCAGATCCAACCACTCTCCTCTCCTCCTGTTCTGTTCATCCCAGATCACTGTATTTTTTTTTATTTCAGTCACGCTGTGGAAACTACTTCCTCCATGCTACTGAGATCTCCACAAAACACTATTTGCCCCCCACTCTGTCTCCTATGTTGTCTTCCGCTCTGAAATGCAACATTTTTCCTCCTCTAGAAAGACTTGTTATGAGTTCACCCTTCTTTCCAAACCTAACCTTACTATTGAGCGCTGATCACCTCTTAACTCTGATCACCTCTTAACTCTGTTTCCCTCCTTCCTTCCCTAATTGATGGCAAGCCATATAGTTGTGAAAGTTGATCTTAGTTGATCATTATGCTCACCCCGTCCCGAACCACTAGACACACCACTTGCAAAACCTGAGTGAATTTGTTTGTAGATGGTAGCTCATACCGCTCTCCCACTGGAGCACTTGACTAGAACCCTATGAAATCTGTTTTAATTTTTCAAGATTCCTTTTATTTTTCCAGAATTTCGTGCTCTCCGTTTTTATTTTCTAAATTCTGATTTCCATTTTTATTTTTCTAAATTCCATGTTTTCCCATTTAATTTTTTCCAAATTCCGTACTTCCCGTTTTAATTTTTCTAAATCCCGGTTTCTGTTTAATCTTTCGAAATTCTTTTTTCCAGTTTAATTTTTCAAAATTTTGTTTTCCGTTCTCCTTTTTCAAAATTCTGTTTTCCGTTTTTATTTATGAAATTCTGTTTTCCGTTTTCATTTATAGAAATTCAGTATTTTACAATTTTATAGCATTTTTCATCAAATAGTGTCTAATCGTGTAGGTGATAGATCAAAATAAAGAAATTTCTAGCAGTCCCCTGCCCCTGACTTTCGCTGTGTCTAAAATCAGCGTACCTGTCAATCCACTCGCTGCTATTTATGTTTCACTTTTCAGACATATTCCATCAAACTCGCTAAGCGCAAAGCCGGGCTAATTTCGATAAGCCTCGCTACCTTTAGCGAGAGTTGCGTTCCATCAACGTGACTTGAGGGACTCTCCGCTAAGTAACCATGGGAATTTATCTGACCAAACTAGCCTGCTCCGGGGCAGGCTAAACATCAGGCTTACTTTAGCGGGGGTTTCAGAGAAGTCCGTCTGTCGGAAACAACTGTACCAGCAGAAGGTTCCGCCAAGTCTAGTCCTCGTGATTTCATCACGTGAAAGACCAAAAATTACATATATGAAGTACAAACTATATTTGCATCAAGTGTCTAAGAATACATGCTTGCAATTAAAAAATATGAATAAATCGTTTATTTCCTGAACACCGACTATCTAAATACATATCTATTTCTTGTGTTGCTAGTCTCCCAGTTGGGTGAGTGGTGATGCACCTGCCCCCAGGTGCAGGCAGTCCGTGTTCACATCCCGGCCAGGACGTCTTACAAATAATTTTTTTTTGATTGCATAATTGTCTTTAGATCAGAGAATTAGACCAACATTTTACTTTAACTATGATAAATATGTCATACAATTTCCCCAGAACCCAAATATAACTTGCAAAAACATGATAGATATAATAGCATGTTATAGATCCCAATGACAAAGGCATTGCTGCATGCAATTTTCAGCCACATAAATTCCTTTCAGGTGAGTTCATTAATAGGTTCATTGAATGTATTCATTAAATTGTTGCGATAAATGAGTTGGTCAATGTAGATGCATTTACAAGGCCTATCTAAAAAAAAAGAGAGAAAGAGAGAGAGAGAGAGAGAGAGAGAGAGAGAGAGAGAGTTCCGGCCAAAGAAAGAAAAAGAAACGACTACGGACGGGAATTGAACCGTGGGCGGCCGCATGTACAGCCGGCACGTTACCTCTACACTATCCTCACATTAGAGAAAACGTAGTCAGTGTTATATTAGAACATGTTACTCTTAACGGTACTTCCGTATTAAATCGCTCGGCAATTCTTGCCCAAGCAGCCTCGCGATTTTTATTCATCACTACAGTATTCCCTTTATTGGTTATGATGGGTTTGTACTCCTCGTACAGTTCCATCAATAATTTTTGCTCTGGTCTTTTCTGCCATTTTCTCGATGATTCGACATTCACGGTTCTGGTCTGGCTTCATATCCCGTGAACGTGCGTAACACAAGACAAGGTTAGCCTGGCTTGAATAAGCCTCAACAAGGCGCGGCTGAAATGCGTTAATGGAACGGGTTTAGCCGCAAGTGGAAGTTGGCGTTAGTTCTAACCAGGCTTAACCAGGTAAGCGCCGCTTTAATTAGCGAGTTTGGTGGAATACCCCTCTGGATGAGGCGGTGTTCCCGTTGATTACACAACGTTTAACCCCCCCCCCCCCTTTTCCCTTTTCTTTCAGCTTAGGTATGGTAACAAACTCTTATAATGTTCGAGAAAACATTGATTTTCAGATTTTGACAAATTGCACGAAATTCAAAGTTTTACAGGTATTCTTGTCAGATTCTGCGTTTTAGTCTATGTGCATTGTCGGAATCAGAGAGCCCTACACTTGACTCAGGTTATGCAATTGGTCCCCTATTTGAGATCCTAGAATCTCACCCACCCCCTCCCACCCCCCATGCTCAGCCCCACAAGCTGAGCTCTTTGCTTTAACGTGGCTACGTTACAAGCTGCCCCCTACACCTCTGAACGCTCTCCCTGGTTGTGTTGTTTTATGAATTGTGGAGCTCCTGCGACGGCCGCGCATTAGCCACACATTTCTTGCTTCCTCAACTTGTTTGTGTGACACATGGTGTGACTCACAGGAGCAAATGGGGAATGGTTGCTGCAATAAGCAGATTTACGTTGCTCCTGTTACGTCCCTAAATTCAAACAATTTTGTCGACACAAACCAAGAAGAGCATTCCCCCCGTGAGGACTCTTTTGTAAATATGCTGATTGACTTTGTACAAAGTCATATGTTCACATGTTATTGTTATTGTTTTTTTTTAATCATATGTTTTCAACATAGACTGAAGTTTTTGCAAACAGAAAAGCAGACACCACAACAGTGACTACTCTGCTCCTCAGAGACATTGTCTGCCTGTTTGGGATCCCACGCTGCATTAACAGCGACAACGGCACCCATTTCAACTCCTCTATCACACGAGAACTCTGCAAGGAACTGTGTTCTTCTGTCGCTCTGCACTAACAGGTGATCGCAGCTCACACGCCTCCCACTGACGGGAGCTATCACAACCTTCAGCCTGGTGATTTCAACCCTGAAGCAGTTCAAGCAAAGGAACGCTCTCAAGCCCAGGTGGACCGGCCCATCTCAAATACTGCTGACCAACAACACTGTCATGAAGTGTGTGACACCCCACATGGATCCACTCTTCACACCAGTGAAGATCAACAACCCAGCAAGATGCCAACATGGACCAGTGAAGATCAACAGCCCAGCAGGAGAACAACCCGGAACGGTGCTGTTCTGACCAGATGCTGATGAACGACACCAACATGGCTGCTGCTTGTGACCGGATTATCACTTCTGTGGCTCCTTTGCAGTACCAGTATTAAGCAATGGGGACAGAAAGTTGCTTTGGAAGATCCCCCTGTTAATACTGAAACCACGGAGCCACCAAAAAAAAGAAGCATATTAGCAACATCTCGTCCCTGCTTGAATGCTCCATCCTTCAACAGAGACGGGAAACTGGACCCGATACATTTCCCACACATGACCAAATTATTTCTACAAACACTTATATCAACCTGCCTAGAATGATAGCTGACAAAAGCTCGAATTCTAACCATAACGGTTACACATGTGGATTCATCCCACATAATACCGATGAACTCTTCCCACTGATGACTCTGCCCATTTCCGAATGTGACACGTGCCATATACTTCACCGGAATACACACATCTCACACCCATGAACTTTCTCCAGTTTTCACCTGAAATTAGAACTTTATCCTGCAAAATATCCATAAACAAGTGTCAGGCGTGCATGGATGCCCCTGCTACCATCCCTCTTAGTGTAGTTCCAGGACCATTAGAATTGTGTATTAAAGGCACCGGAAGTGGACATGACATGAATTTCAAATTGTCACTTCGTGCTTTCCTCCATGACCAACAAGGACTTTGTTTGGACTTCAACCTCGTCTACGCCTCCTGCCTACAGCTTTAGACAATCTTTTTAGCATCTCAGGGTGACACTTGTGCAGTGATTTGTGTTGAATATTGTACTTATGTGACAGATTATCATTGCACGCATTCAACACAATACTGATGAGGTGCACACCAGCAATATTAGCAAAACTTTTGAATGATTGGAAACGAATATAGAATAGATGTTTTTGTTGTTATGTTGGAATAATCTGTTTTTTTTTTTATTACCCCTTATTATTTTTTCTTGTATCAGAGCAATGTGTAAAATTATTACAGCTAAGGTGACTACTCAATGAACTACTCACGACGTACCTAAATAATTATTTCATGATGTTTTCGACAAATTGTGTAGAATTTATGTATTGTAATTTTCTTACTTAACTTGATTACATTTTCTTGTGTATTTACTGTTGTCCTATAGGACAAAATGGGGAATTGTAGAAGAAATTGTGTTACCTTACATTTCTTGGTTTTGGTATAATGTTCCTTTCTCTCTAAACATCAAATGTCCTGCTGAGCTGTTTTCCATTGTGTTAACCCTTGCCGTCTTGATGAAAAGACTCTTTGATCTTTCCCTCTTCCTGAATGGTCTCTGTCTCAAATACAGTGATCAAGGCCCGATGAGTGACCCCTGTAGTGACATCGTCTAGCTCTTTCGAGAACAGTCACACCTTGTAGATATCAACAGATGTCTCTTCCTCTGCAGAGAGACATGTGTTGATTCAATGCAAATCCACTCATGACGCCTTCCCTTTTGTTCTCTGGCATGTTCCGTATAAATCCAACTCGGCCAAGCCATTCGACAGACTGGATCTTCATAGACACACTGTGAATTTCTTTTCTCCACTGTCAGTGATTAAACCTCATTTGAACCAGCTACAGAATTGGACCTGAAGAGTTTTCTTCCACAACGGCAAGGGTTAAACACAATAAAAACAGCTCAGCAGGACATTTGATGTTCCGAGAGAAAGGAACATTATATGAGATACAAATAAGAATTGTAAGGTAACACATTTTCTTCTACAATTCCCCATTTTGTCCTATAGGACAACAGTAAATACACAAGAAAATGTAATCAAGTGAAGTAAGAAAATTACAATACATCAATTCTACACAATTCATCGAAAACATCAGGAAATAATTCTTTAGGTACATCATGAGTAGTTCGTTGAATCATCATTTTAGTAGTCACCTTAGCTGTAATAATTTCACACATTGCTCTGATACAAGAAAAAATAACAACAAAAAATATAAAACAGATTAAACCAACAAAAACATACTGAACTATATTTGTACCCCAACGACCAATGAGTGTTTCCAACCATTCAAAAGGGCTACTAATATCGCTGGTGTGCACTTCATCAGCAATGTGTTTAACATGTGCAATGACATCAGAAAGGCTAGCATTATAATCTGGCACATAAGTACAACATTCAACACCAATCACTGCACAAGTACCACCCTGGGATGCTAAAAGATAGTCTAAAGCTGCTCTATTCTGTAAGGCAACTAGACGGGTTGCAGCCAGCTCTTTTGATAAGAGAGACAAACCTAGGGAAGTGGTATTAGCTAAATCCTCTATACGTTTGGAAAGATCTCTTATCTGATTCAGGGAAGACAATACACCATAACTGGGAATAAGCATGCCGAATAGACGGCTCCAATATGTCTGTGAGTGGGTGATTAACACATCTCGTTTAGATCTTGTTGACCTTAATCCTGAGGGAATTGTAGGCAATTTATCTACAACTCGCATTGCTGGGACTACGTAGCCCAGGCCACACATTCGCTCCAACCCTTAGGAAGATATTCATATGCTTTTTGTCCACATATCCAGTACATCCCTTTTCCAGCTGGGACGGAACAAAAAGAAGCCGCTGTGGCTAACCTAGAAAAGTTAATGTCAAGTGTAGAACAAGCTGTAGGTGAAGGGCTGTAGTCCGAAGTCCATATTCTGGGAGAACTTCTTGGTATTGGATAAAACAGAGAGTCACAGTTCGAATATCCCATGTCATGACCAACTCCGGTACCTTTAATACACCACTTTAATGGTCGTGGAACTACCCTTAGAGGGATGGCAGCAGGGACATCAGTGCATGCCTGACACTTGCTTGTGGATGTTTTGCAAGGTAAAGGTCTCAGTTCAGGTGCTTGGATTGTCTTTATAGGTTTTCCTGGATTATCCTGCCGACAACGCCATATTGTGGAAGAAAAACTCTTCAGGTCCAATTCTGTGGCTGGTTCAAATGAGGTTTAATCACTGACAGTGGAGAAAAGAAATTCACAATGTATCCATGAAGATCCAGTCTCCCGAATGGCCTGGCCGAGGTGGATTTATACAGAACATTCGGGAGAACAAAAGGGAAGGCGTCATGAGTGGATTTGCATTGAATCAACACATGTCTCTCTGCAGAGGAAGAGACATCTGTGGATGTCTACAAGGTGTGACTGTTCTCGGGAGAGCTAGACAATGTCACTACAGGGGCCTTGATCAATGTATGTGAGACAAATGTTACGGAGACAGTTCAGGAAGAGGGAAAGATCAAAGAGTCTTTTGATCAAGACGGCAAGGGTTAAACACAATAGAAACAGCTCAGCAGGGGCCTCATTTATAAAACTGTGCATAGGATCCTCACTAAAAGTGTACGTACGCCCAAAAGCCAAAGTTAGCATGCGCCAAAAAAAAATCTGATTTATAAAACTGTGCGCACGCAAGCTGTACGCAATGTTTCCTTTATAAATCACAGATCACCTACAAGTGTGCGTACCTGAATCCCGCCCTGTACACGCCCACTTTTTACCATATTTATGAGCCGGCATGCATTGTTTCCGTGTGGTGAATCACGGCGACAGGTCAGGAAAAAAGCAAAGAAACGTAACTTTACAGAAACCGAGAAAGAGACACTTGTTGGGGAGGTGGAGGCCCGGACAATAATTCAATTTAGTGGCCACAGCAGCGGGATCACGAATAAAAAGAAGCAGTGCGAGTGGCAACAAATTGCTGCAGTCGGCGTCAGCTGGACTGAGCGGACGGTGGCAGAACTTACGAAAAAGTGGTCCGATCTGAAGGTAAATGACATTGTTCTACTCCTTTACCAACATGTATTTAATGTATTGCTTGCGTATTTGAGGAAGTTTGATTTTGATGTGACTTTGACAATGATTGTGTCTGAAAAGGAGGGAGACACAGACGCAACCATGAGACCAGATGGATAAGGGTAAACAGATTTTAAACTTTTATTATATATAAAACAAAACGTTAAATCGTTTCTGTCCTTCCAGAGTCTGCAGCGTTGGGCGTAGAGGAGGGTGACGGTGAGGAGGGTGAAGGTGACGGGCCCTTGGCACAGTGTCCGGGGTGCGCTGCTGCTTTGCGCCGGACCCGGACGCTGTGCCAAGGGCATGGCACATCAAGCGGTCGGGTGCTCACTGATGCCGTCCTGCAACTTCAGCGAGACACAATTGCCGCCATCAACAACATTGCAGATGAGCAAACGCGCACTGTGATTAATAAAATAATACGTTTACAATGAACATTGATTGTTGTCTTCCTTATCTTACAAACGCATGACATCCTCACGGATTCTTGCACCCTGTTGATATCCCTCCAGTCGGGCAGGGGGCCGTGGCTCGGGGTCATCATGCTGGGGACTCTACCACCTTTGCCGGGTGGTAGAGTCTGCCTCCTAAGTTCGCTAAAGTTGCGCTCTCCACGCTCCAAGACTGAGCGCGCACGAGCGTGGCACTCATTATAGCGCATTTCCTCTGCGCTCTGGTGGTTTAAAAACGAGGATAAAGTGTAACAATTATATGATGGCTTAATGGCTGTATGTGTGTTGATGACATATGCACAGTAAATAAGGAGAATGTTTAGTTATTCCCGTTGTGTTCTGCAGTGATCTAATGGAGGATATTTATTGTATCCTGTATAACATGCAGACGGGCCGTTTCCTCCTCCTCCTCCTGCGGTGACAGCGCTGATTCAATATTTCAAAATTATTATGATTTAAGATACAAGTCAGATTTTAAAAGAAGGTGTTAATATGAAAAATAATATCACTCCGTAAAAGCGAGTTCATCATGATAACGCGGATCAAACGTATAATATGGAGTGAAATTAAATGTGTGCGAGTCATCTAAACTGTAATAGTTGTTCTCACGTTTACTTCCTACAATCTGACATCTGTATCGCTGACTCCCCTCCAGTCTCCAGAATGTCGGTACCGGTACGCATGCCTCAGAGTTTGCTTACCTGTGCTTTGCTTACAGGTACGCACACTTTCCCGTCAAGTTTGGTTTTTATAGATCACAACCTTTGCGTGGAAAGTGGCGTACGCACGTTTCCAGCCCCGTTTTGTGCGTACGCAAGCTTTATAAATGAGGCCCCAGGACATTTGATGTTCCGAGAGAAAGGAACATTATATGAGATACAAATCAGAATTGTAAGGTAACTCATTTTCTTCTACACCTGCCATCAGAAAAGCTCCAGTTGGGGACCTGTATGTTTTGCTTTGAAACTAGTTAATTTCATATTAATCAGTTCTTTTTATTCATGTAATTTCAATCAGTTAATTTCATATTAATCAGTTTTTATTTATGTAATTTCAATCAGTTCCTTTCATATGAATCAGTTTTTATTCATGTAATTTTAATCAGTTCCTTTCATATAAATCAGTTATGTTAAAAGAATTTACCCGTAAACAAATAAATTCACCCAAGGAGGAGATCGGAGACATAAGTAAAGTCGACGTCTGACTTTAATCTTGTACAAGAGGAGCAGTTACAATGCAACAACGTGTGAGGATGCTCCAGAGGAAGTGCTCAAATCACTGTTGTGACTTGAGTCTTTTAAAGTCACAGGAGATAACGCGTCATTGACAACATGTAATACAAGACATCATGTGCACAGGGCCCCTGATAACGGTTAGCTGTTCTACAGGATGGCTTTAGGGCCTGTTTAGGTCATCAGTGGAAATACTAAAGTCATTAACAGTTCAGTGCATATGTACTAAAGTCATGGACAGTTCAATATATGCTTTAAGACAGTTCAATATATGCTTAGGAGGCTAAGACATGGGACCTCAGAGGTCACTGTGGATGCTAAAGTCGTAAAAATACTGAGACCCCCAAAGCTCTAACAGAAACAGAGAACACTAAAATCATGTGGTTAAACAAAATTCTTATAACAAGTTATTTTCATATATGTAATTTAAATCAATTTGATATATTTAATTTCATAATTTATTATTTCTTTGTGTGTTTACTTTCAATCCTTCATTAATCAGTTCTTTTTATGTTTAATTTCAATTTTAATATGTGTTTTGGTTATTTGTATTAATTGTATTATTTAATTATATGTTGTACATATCACATTGATGGGGTGGCAAGCATAGATTGCTGCATTATGCTGCAATCTATGCTGACCCAGCATAATACGGATTTAAGGGTGTAAATCTAAGGATGAAACTTTGTGTAGGAAAATGTCCACAAACTTATGGCGACTACACACCCCTCCACAGTGATAAAATGAGCTATCTCTGGCTCCACGTCCCTGATCTTAACTTGTTGTGAAGGTGGTGCCAGCAATGTTTGGGGTCCTCATCCAGGTGGGCAGGCACATCGATGGGCCTGTATTATGCTGGGTCAGCATGGATTTTTTAATCCATGTAATTTCAATCAGTTCCTTTAAAATAAATCAGTTATTTTCATATATGTAATTTCAATCAATTTTATATATTTAATTTCATAATTTATTATTTCTTTGTGCTACTTTCAATCATTCATTAATTAGTTCTTTTTATATGTTGAATTTAAATTCTATGTTTTAAATAAAAGGTTTGAACTAAAATGACTTGTAATGCAACACTGCTGGTCTAATCTGCATACACCTCTGGCTCTAAAATTATGATATCTATTAGTTAATTGTTTAGAGGTCCATGACTTGATTGCTAAGATTTCCTACTGCAAGTGAATGCACCATTTTATTTTGTCTACCATGTGTATGAAGCTTGTGCTGTTGGTGTAATGACTGCTTAGAACACTCACTGGCTTTCCTGCGTGACAATGTTTAAAAGGACCGTTATGGCACTGATGTGTCTCTGGGCTGTTTGGCTGTGTAAATGAAGGACTGTTATTTTGTCTACAAGATTTATGAAGCTGTTGGCCGAATTATTTAGATTGATGACTGATTACTCATATATCTCCACAAGAACCTTTATGGAAAAGTTGCTAAGTCTCTTTAAACCTGGGCTGCATAACCTTTTACACTGAAATATAGGAAATGGTGATAATTAATGAAGATGTGTCTATATAGAGACCCAAAGCCTTCTTAAAGTGTAATTTACCAGTGTCCCTGAACGCCTCAAACAACTGCGGTCATGTCACCTGAGCTAAGGCCTTTCACTTTGATGCTGCGTCTTTGAGGTAGGTGGATGTTCTCCCAACGGTTAACTCTTTAACGGTAAAATAAGCCGGTTGAAGTGGTTGAAATTGACATTATTGAGGTTTGATAATTGAGAGGAGTTTACACATTAAATCACCATAACTATACTTATATTGTAAGTTAACATTAGCAACGACACTTAATGGCCACATCATTAACGTTACCTAACTAACGGTCGGACAGTTGCTGATGCTAAGTTTAGCTATGTTAACCATGGACATATTAAAGGGGCCATATTATGAAAAACAGGTTTTCTCTGGTCTCTACACCTATAAACTGGTCCTCCCTGAGCCTGCCAACTCCCAGGATGAGGAAAACAAGCAATTCCTGCATGGTCTCTGCAGCCCACCCTCTGGTAAAACGGTGCTCCTACAGGCTGTTCAGATTTAGCTCCTTTCTTTACGTAACGAAAGGAGTCATTTGCATAACCCGAACTCCTCTGCATGATGATAGGAGATCCGAAAGGGGGGCGCCGGTCATGGCGCTGGGTGATCTGGCTGGTGCTCCGTGAATAAATCCCTGTGCAGGTGCAGCTGGAGACAATCCTCCCTCTGTCTCACGCGCACTGGTGCGTCTTCTGCTGCCTCCGGTCGGACGGAACCCAGGGGCGTGTGTCCGACAGAGCACCGTGCACGGCGGTCCGGGTCTGGTCTCTTGCGTTTCATTTTTACGGCTACGGTCCGTGTTAGCGTCTATGTGTGTGCTAACCACTTCACATCGGACTGCTTCAGTAACGAGGGTCAGTACAAAGCTGGCTTTGCCTCGACACTGACCCTAGTAAAAGGATCTGTCCCCACAATACGGGCCCCAGCAACTTCACCTGAGCCACATACGCGAGCCATAGCAATACATCCACGTAAACATTGCCGCATGCTGCCGCATAGCGCAAGCCGTCCTGTCTCTCTCAGAGTAGGCGATGACAGCCGGAGCTCATTAGCATTTAAAGGTGCAGACAGCAGCATGTTCTCAGTAGAGCTCATTTGAGCAACTTTTAGACAGCTGAAATTCAGGACCACAGATGGGTTTGGGGCAATGCATATCAAATACAGTGCTGTTGGACCTCTGACAGCTGTGTGAAATTGATGAAAACAGTATAATATGTGACTTTTAAAGTAGATGTTAACTGACAAAACAAAAAGTAACGTTTTTCTCCACTAAATAAGGATTTTGTCACTCATTTACTCTATCTTATTAGATTAGGATGTAAAGCTGTCATGTTAACATCAACCAACTGTTAGCTGACTTTAGCCTAATCATCCTAAGAATCCGTTTTAATGGCTCCTAACGGTTAACTTCAGTGCACCTATGCTTGTCCTAATGTTTCTAACAGTTTTAGCTGTTAGCCAGCAGTAAGCCAGATAAAGTAACTTAACTAACTGTATTTGTGCTCCAAACCCCTCTCATTAATGTGCATATGGCTTCGTGTTTTATACTGGACAGTTAAATACAGTTTTTAATTTGTTTTTATTTTATTTACAATTTTATGAAGGTTATCTTGACCCAGTAGTGTTAACACGAAATTACACTAATGATTCATTTGAATTCACAATTGCATTGTGTATAATTTAAATATTTACAGTTTTAATATAATAATGATGATGAATAATGAGTTTGTGTACATTATTTAATATGATTGGGTAAAAACTGTGATATTTGCATCTACATCATCTAAAATGGAAGCAAAATGTTGACCAGCAAGCTGTCTAACACATACTAAGAGAGAGGGAGAGAGCACATCAGACTAAACTCTTGTTTCCTCTCCTAGACAAAGAAGAAGAATATTCAGCCTCTGTGCTTGATTGGTGAGTAAAGGAAAATCAGAATGGAAACTCCGTACAAGACACGACTTTATAACTGTTAAACTCCCTTAGATTAAAGGACACATGGGCCAAAATTCATTTTTCATTTCCTTTTTAGATTAATTATTATTATTATGTGCAATTTGTTGTACTAAAAAGAGTAACTTTGATTTGTTCAGCTCTGCTGAAGTTTGAAATTAGATTAATTAAAACTCACAACACACAACCTGAGCTTGGTCCGCCGCTACACTCAAACAGTATCCTCTTATCACTGCAACATACTCCAACACAACCTTTTGATCATGGCAGTGTACCGTCAGTGCTGTGCACTCGCTTTTGCTCCATTTCTGCTGGCACACTGATCACCTGACAGTTGTTGAAAGTTAAAAATGTTAAGTCTGCACTCAGACTAGACTATAAGGTGTGAATTAGGCCCTTCAGAAATGCTACCTTAAAACATATGTTTCATTGTCAACAACATTCTGACTAAGAGTGCACAAGTATGCCATTTATTGCATGTTGTTTTTGTGTTGTTTTGTACATGTTTACAGTCACATGGCTGAACATAAAATGCATTTTCCATGAGGAACAAGTTTATTGAAATTAATGATTGTTTTTCTTCATTCTGGTTCACACTCTGCAAAAGAATATTGCCCTTGAAGTCCATCCTGCTTCTCTGATCCCAACCCCCCCAACCCATCTATCCTCTGTTTGCTCAATCTACTGTCTCTGCCTTCTTTCTCTCTCTCTCTAATTCACTCTGTCGGCCTCGATTTGGCTACCATTGCCAAAGGGCCAAGATTTTATGGTTTCCAAACCTGTCTGTTCTACTCTGACTGTTGTCTCTCTAGATTTTCTCTCTCCCTGTATTTCACCCCAGTCGGTCTGTTAGCAGAGAATGCAACAGCCACACAAGTTTGATGAATTTTGAGACTTGAAATGAAATAAGACATATCATACTTCAAACCGACCTTGCCAGTTATCAAACTGTCAATACTTCAAACCGACCTATCAGTTATCGTACTGTCAATACTTCATCATCATGCCTCAGAAAGGGAAGAGGTCTAAAGCATCCAAACTGCGCTGGCAGAAGTGTGGTGAGTCTCAAAACTCAAAACCAACTCAACAGACAGTGAGTTCTCATCTTCATGGCAACAGAGAGGTACATTTTCCTGAGTCTTCTCATGCTAGTGTTACACAGGTGTTAGCATCCCGCAGTCAGAGTCATCATACAGTAAATATGCTGAATCCAGAAACAGTCAGTGCACCTGTAACTCTGCATCATTTCTAACTCCCTGCATGAGTTAGGACACCTTCAACGTGCAGAACTTGATCTTGTTTTGGATAGAGGCCATACAATGTATACACTTACTATCAGTCAATTGAGTGCTGATGGACGACAAGTTCACACACACTTGAATACAGAAGAAATTCCTGAGATTGTTTTTGGCTACAGACAGCATCACATAATGACAAAGTGTGAATCAATGTTTGGTGTATTTGCAGCTCTTGCTGGCGAAGGCGAAAACCTGGACCTCGCAGACAGACTGCAGTGCTTGTCATCAGGGGTAAACTACGCTTTGTTGATCATGAGTTCCGTTTGCATCGCTGTTTTCCGAGACCAGCAAGGAAGGTATGGCTTTTTTTATCCACACTCTAGACGACCAAATGGCCTACCCCATGGTCCATTCGATACTGGTACAGCTGTCATGTTTATTTTCACACAGTTAAGCGATCTGATAACAAAGATTGTCACATCATTCCGTATGTTAGGCACTAGCCCGTGTGCTCCCTATGAGCTGATGCCTGTTCTGTTTCACACTATGGATGAAAACACTCCACATGTCGAGTCTAATGCAGACATTACTGTTTTGCACATGAGAGAGCAGGACCTTAACACTGTGTGTAGAGTAACACAGGCTGATATTGAGATGTCTTTGCCATCGTGCTCAGTTACAGAGTCCACACCCTGTCCTGGCGTTACATTAGATGCAAATGATTTTGCAGAGGAATGTCCTTCCTCAGACACACCAAAACCTAACAATCAAAATATACCAAAACTATCAAAACATACCAAACAAGAAAAGAAAAAGATCAAAAGAAGACTTGTGGATTTGGAGAAGAGAAAAGCTACCCATTGCAAAACTGCTGAGGGTGTGCTTAAAAAAGTAAAAAAAAAAATAGGAAAGAGAGGGAAAAGTATGCTAAAGATAACAGATTTAACAAGCTAAAATCCCATCAAATTGAACGTTACAGGCAAAATGTTGAGTGCAGAAACAGAAAGATGTCCTATATAACCACTCGCTATCAACAAGACACTAACTTCCGAAAGAGGCAAAAGTCATATATAGCTGAACGCTACAGTCGAGACACTGCCTCTTTAAGAAGAGGCAAAAGTCATATATAACCGATCGTTATGCAAAGGACCCTGCATTCAGATCTAAAAAAAAAGAAACAATGCGACACCTCATGAGAAACAAATACAAAAATATCCTTGCATTTAGAATGACTAATATCACACGCTGTGCGTTGAGAATAAGACAAAAGTACAGACAGATAAACAGAGAACATAACCTGAGAGATGACAGTCAGCGTAACCACAGGGATGACTGTGTGATTCGAGAAGCTATAGAGATTTTTCGATCTCAAATTAAAAATGGGCCAACATATGTCTGCACCGTTTGCCACAGAGCATTATTTCCAAATCAAGTGCGACGCTGCAACAGGTCAAATTACCTTAAAAATAACACATGTTGCTGAAACTTGCCTGACAGGGAGGTTTGTTCATGTTTGTACTGATGAGTGCCAGTGCTCAGTACCAGATGAGAAAAAGGGGGAGTGGATCCGTCACACGTGTCATAATCACCTTAAGGATGGCAATATGCCATCCCTCGCCAAATGCTTACCGTTTGCCAAAATTATCCCGCTTCCCAAAGGTCAACAAAGAGCCATTCATGGCAATGTGGTATGTGTCCCTTCTGAGGTCCAAGAAACTGTTGATGCCATACCTAGACTAAGAAGTGAATCTCACGTCATGAGAGTAAAGCTAAAGAGGCGATTGTGCTATAAAGGTCATCAGCTCTTCCAAACTGTGACTTGCCCTAAACTTGTGAGGGCTCTGCTCAAACTAAAAGAAGTCCATCCCCAGTACGAGGAAATAACTATCCGAGACAAAGCTGAATTATGTGACCCAACACTTCTTGATGCCGAAGACGAGGACGCAGATGAGGATGACAAAATGGATGATGATGATTATAATGCCAAGGATTGGATGGAAATTGACAGATTTGAGAACGATGCGATTTGCGATGCAGAAAGCTATCCTGAAAACGCTGAATCGGTTGTTCATGGTCAATCTTGTGATGAACATCAACCACTGCAGCAGTCAGACAACATACATCAGGATGGTGATGAACCTAATGGTGGCATTGCTCTTGCTCTCCAGCCAGTTGATGTTTCAGAGGAGATATTAAGTTTTAGTGAGGGGATCTACTCTGTAGCCCCCGCTGAAGGAAACAAACCAGTAAGCTTTTTTAAAACACCTAAACTTGAGGCGATGGCTTTCCCTGTTCAGTTTCCCACTGGTGAAAACACGCTTGATGAAAACAGACGTATTCAATTAACGCCTTGCAGTTATTTCAAAACGAGGCTTTGCTGTGTCGATGACCGTTTCGCAAGAGATACAAATTACTTGTTCTTTGCACAGTTTGTAACAGAAATATACCTGGCCACTTCCAGCATGAAAATACAGTTACTTAAAGGCAAGCCTTTTACCCGAGATGGCCGCAGAATAAACAATGCAATGTTGCAAGACAAACACGAGGTTGAGAGACTAGTGCGTAACAAATCAAAAACGATTCATGATGCCACTGAGAGGCACCCCAGCCTATTGGGGAAAAAAACACAAAAGATCTGTTTGCTATGATCAGACAGTTAGGCACACCCACGTTCTTTTGTACTTTTGCTGCTGCCGAAATGCATTGGAAAGAGGTGATTACAGCCATAAAGACTCAACAAGGTGAGCAAATTAATTTTGATGAGCTCGACTGGTCTTCCAAGTGCAAGATTTTACGAAACAATCCTGTGACAACAATGTTTGACAAACGTGTTGAGGCGCTGTTTAGAGATTTGATCCTGTCACCTGCGCAACCGATTGGCAAAGTTGTTGACTACTTTTACCGGTTGGAATTACAGCACCGAGGAAGCCCACACATACACTGTCTCATATGGGTGGAAGGTGCACCTGTGTTTGAATTAGACTCTGATCACAAGGTGTGCGATTTTATTTCCAGATACATCACAGCTGAGCTGCCTGATCCAAACACGCAACCCGCACTGTACAAAAAAGTTACAGAAGTTCAGATGCACAGCAAAACACTTTCAAAGACATGTGTTAAAAACAGTAATTCTAATTGCCGTTTTGGATTCCCCAAACAACCTGCCTCAGAAACCATGTTAATAAGACCTGGAGATAATGGTGATCCAAAAAAAAGAAGCAGAAGCAACATACAAGCTCACAAAACTTAAACAGTTGCTAAATGCACCTGAAAACGCATCTCTGACTTTCGAGCAGATTCTGGCTCTGTGTGAGCTCACTGATGATGAATACTACGAATGTCTGTGTATCACGCTGTAGTAGTCTCTCTCTCTCACATACACACACACATGGGCGCACACACAGCATAAACTGTGTTTTATTTTGATGTGTCCTGGGCTGCAACTAATGATTACCGATATTTTCATTATGAATTTATGTGTTAGAAAGTGGTGAAAAATGTTGATCACTGTTTCCCAAAGCCCAAGGTGACATCCTCAAATGTCTGCCCTGAACTGATGTCCACCTTTCATTACTTTAGTGGCAGTGGTATATCGTCATGCTGAAAACAACTGTAAATTCACATTTTGAAGCTGATATTTGAAAAAAAAAAATCTTCCCGGAGTGGCAGGCCTCCAGTCCCCTTTAGAAAATTTGCATCCTTGTCACCTTTTTCACCCCTGGCAAGTTTGCATCCCTGCTGTATATGTTAATGCTCAAACTTGTTATTAATAAACGTTGTATCGGACCAGCTGCATGGTGGTGTAGTAGGTAGCACTGTCGCCTCACTGTCCTGGGTTCGGTTCCCGGGTCGGCCCCAGGTTCCTTCTGTGTGGAGTTTGCATGTTCTCCCCGTGTTAGCGTGGGTTCTCTCCGATTCTCCGGCTTCCTCCCACAGTCCAAAGACATGCATTATGGGGATAGGTTAATTGATGACTCTAAATTGCCCGTAGGTGTGAATGTGAGCGTGAATGGTTGTTTGTCTCTACATGTCAGCCCTGTGGTAGACAGGTGACCTGTCCAGGGTGTACCCTGCCTACGCCCAATGACAGCTGGGATCGGCTCCAGCCCCCCCGCGACCCTGAATACAGGATAAGCGGTAGACGATGGATGGATGGATGTATCGGACCATTTACACATCCTCAATGTTAATGTAGGCTACTTGTAGGTTGTCCTGTTTGTCTCTTGTATGAGTTCTTAATTGATTTAAAACTGTTTATTTCCAGGTCCGTGGTCATTCAGTCTACCTTACGGATGACAACAACAGAGGTATACTGCCAGGGTGAGATGGCACGGAGGGCACTATGAGGTGCATGGGGACGGGAGCGGTGATGAAGGTGGACCTAGCTGGCAGACCCAAAACAGGTTTGCCTTTCGCCGCCCCCCCTAGTACACCCAGTGCCTCAACACCTGGGCCAAAGTTGATGCAAAGGTAAATGCCCAGAGTGCTTGAGCCAAAGTTGATGTTCTGTCACTATTACTATCACCCTAAATGCTTTCGTTACATCCATAGGAATGTCTTAATAGCAGAGGTGGTGGAGGGGAAGCCTGAGACCACGAAATCTGTCACATTTGTCAATTTTAAATCTGTGCTGTGCTCATCTCCTGTCCTTACAGCCCCTCGGATGGACCGTCCCTTTGAGTTACAAGTGGATGCGAGTGATGTGGGGGCAGGAACGGTGCTACTTCAAAAAGACACTAACGGTGTTGGTCGGCCTGTGAGTTTTTACTCCAAGAAGTTCAATGCTTTTCAGTTGAACTATTCTGTGATGGAGAAGGAGTCCCTCGCACTTATTTGGGCATTGCAACATTTCGATGTATATGTTGGCTCAAGCGTTCCTCTTGTTATTTATACCGATCATAACCCGTTTACTTTTTTGCACTCTGTCCATTGCCCAAATCGTAGGTTGATGCGTTGGATGCTGTACTTGCAGTTGTATTGCCTGGACATTCGCCACATCAAAGGCTCGGAAAATGTTGTGGCTGATGCCTTGTCGAGAGTTTATAGCTCCTGATTGCCTTGCTGGACTCGTTATGTGTAAACCCTCCTGTCTTTGTCTGTCACTCTTAAATGCTTCTCCAGGCGCCGGAGTTGCTGGGGACAGTATTGGGCTGGTTGGCTTGCCAGGGACAAGCGGTAGGACGGTCAGTGTGAGCTTTGTTGTAATTGTAGTAGTGAGTATAAGAAATGTGTATTGGGTATAAGGAATGTGTAATATGTAATTTAAATGTTATAGTCTTCTCTGTAGTGTTTTGGGGGGCTAGCAGTTGCGGCGTTCCTTTTTGGAACCCCTCTCTTATGGGGGGGTGTGTGACGGCCCCGCCTTCGATGTTGATGTGTTTTCGGTTTGCTGGTTGGTCTGTTGTTTTCCAGGTTCAGCAGGGGTGGGACCGTCATTACGGGATGCGCTACACCTGGGCCCGGTGGAGCGCATATATACCCACGCTGGCTGACCTCCCTCTGTCTCTCGCTCCATCCACGCCGTCTGAGGGGACGCCACGGCGCGGCTGTGCCTCCTGCTTTCTTTATTATTCAGCATTCGTATTATTATGCTTTAAAATCCTTTGTTACAATAAACATCACTTTGGTGTTGGAACCTCGTCTCCTCTCCCATTTCTTGGCTACAGTCTCCGAGCCGGACTGTAACAAGTGGGTCTGTTATATATGCGCTCCACCGGGCCCAGGTGTAGCGCATCCCGTAATGACGGTCCCACCCGTATATATCTGTAACTTATCTTTCCAAACGGGTAAATTCAATTATTTATGGAGCAGTTACAGTGTGAGCATAGTCTACGTTTGATCGATCCAAACGCCATTCAGAAAGCCACACTTTAAAAGTTGTTTGCTTATCATCTTATCAGACCTAACAAACCATTACTTCAACCGTTACTTCGGCATCCTTTTTATATGATTATCACAATTCAATTGCAACAAAATTGTTTGGGGTTCATACCACTGTAGTAAACCTGTCTACGTGCTGCTTGCTATTCACAGGGAATTCAGCACAATTAAATTCACCGAACACCTCTGGGTGTTGTTATGAACACAAGAAGACATGATATAATTTTGTTTCTGGTGTATCTGGGACTTCCAGTAACATCTACAAATCAGCAATAGAATTTATTTCAGCCATGATTGATGAAACCTTTCAACCTTACATGGAGCTAAGCCCCCCTCCTCTCTGGAGCTTCTTGCTTGGGTGACGCAAAATAAACACAAATGATCCCATGAATAAATACAACTGGTCCTGTGGCCAAGCATGCATTTGGTGTGAAAGTACCTGTCCAGATGATGGTTGGTACCACAGTCTGGATGAGTGATTGCAGCTAAATTTCATTGACACTGTATCTGTTGTCTGGAGACCCCTAAGTTGCTCTTTCTATTTACCCAATACTAACCTTGTGTACTAGTCAGAGTTTGTACTTTGAAATGACCACCCAGTTTTGCTGTGTCGGTATAGCTCTGGTAGTCAGGAGGGCTGGCTTATAAAGAATCGTGATAGAGGTCTTGCTGTCTTAGTCAAGACTGAGTGGGCTGATTTGACAAAGAGGAAACCTTTTTCTTTAGCCCATGATGGGTCACGGCTGCCTGTGTCTGTTACTGCTGCTGAGTAGCTACACGTTGGCTCGTAAGTAGAAAGCCATTTTAATTCAAAGTAATTTAATTAAGATAAAATTTGTCCAAAATCTTAGTAGCATTTTTGTAATTATTTGTAAATACCAGGACCCTGAAACTGAAAATGATATATTGTTTTACACCGGTGCTTCAAATAATCACATGTGTGTTTCCTACAATTACTGTTCATTACAAATATTGTGACTCAATATTTTAATGTAAATTTCGTAAATTTGAATGTTTACTTTTATAAAATATCTGTACATTGTCACACTCTGTACATTGTCTGCTGAATCTATGGATGTGAAAATAGATGAATGGATGGACTTTATTATCCCAAACTCTGTGTGAGATTAAATTAACTATGTATTTCAAAGGAACAGGAATAACAGTAAAAACCAGTCAGCAGGCATTTCATTATAAGTTGGATAACAAAATTCTTTCTTCTTAAGTTTGATAAATAAATGCAGGTCCATTACCATTTCATAATCTTATTTTCCTCAGCTGTTTTCTTGCCAATGTTGCCGATTATTATAAATAATGTCTTGAATTTTTATGACATTTTTTTTTCCGTTTTCCAGAGGAACGCAGTGGAGATAATGAGCAAACGTGTCTGTGTAAGTCGGTGTTATATTTCATTACTCAATCAACACAATCCTTTACTGTAGAGATTGTAATACTATCCTTAAATAAAAATGATGTGTTCCTCCGACACTGAGTGTGTGTGTGTGTGTGTGTGTGTGTGTGTGTGTGTGTGTAGTGTAGTGTAGTGTAGATAGTGTGTTGTTGACCTGGTAGCAGATCGATGGAGGCTGTGCTAAACTAATAAAGACATGACCTGTTTTCTGGAGATAGCAGCAGGAGCTGATGGACTCTGGCTCCTGTGCTGTTTATGATTCACTCCACATCAATTTGCTGCTGCTGGGTCCGAAGTTTTGCTACTGTGATAATGTGGAACACAATGATCCTATAGGTTTGATTTAGGATCTTTAAAGGCTTGAAATGAATCAATATAACCATGTGATACAACAATCTTACTGCAGTGATGTCCAGATTCAAGACCAATAAGAAGTATGTGTACCAGTACATCACAGAGAGCAGGAACAGCGTGGTGAGCACGGCAATCCTGAGGAACGGCCCTCGAGTCTCTTGTCAGGTACAGGCACGTTTATGTGTCCCACTTACTGTGGATCATTTACACATATTTTCCTAAGTTTTTTCTTAAATGTGTTAATAAAAAAGGTCCTAAGAAAAGTCTAATTTGAATTCATGAAATTTTCTTAAACTGCAGAATTGTTCGCACTTGTTTTCTTATAATGATGAATCCCATTGTCTTTGTAAATTGAAAGGACGTGCCAGTAATTCCTAATTAGCAAATGCAAACCCCCCGCCAATCCCCATAAAAGGGCAGGAGACTGCAGGGCCGTGTGCACACAGAAATCGCACACAGAACTTGAAAGGAAAAGTTGAGAAAAAAAGTAAAAAATGCCAAAACTGAATTGGAGGCAGGCTACTGCTGCAGGAAATGAACAGCAAACGGGCTGTTATATTTTGGAGCGTCAGTAGTGGATATAAAATTAAAATAAAACAAGATGCATTGGATGCTATTACTCGTTCACTGGATGCTGAAGGGCACACAACCAAACACAGAAGAGAGACGCTGACCACTGGAGGTGGAAAAGCTTGCCTCGAGTAATCGGTTTAAAACTCTGAGACACTTGAATACAAATTAATACAAATCTTAAAAATAATGATGCTCTGTAACCTGTTAGTGGAAGTGATTAATTGTTTTCTTGAGATTAAATGTAAACAATCAAACTGTAGAAGTCTAAATTTTAAAGCCTTTGTTTACAAACCACCGATTAATTGCTCATGGACTTGGACAGCAAGTCTTTTCTCTGGTCCCAGGAGTGGGTCATGACACACATCCTCTTGATGTGGTGGCTGAAGGGGAAATGTCACACCGTTTAATGAAGAAAATTCATTTTAAGGACGGTTGGGGCCCATTGGTCTAATCTGAGCTCCCTCCCTGTCTCTACATTGACCCTGTGTCTGCTGTCACCTGTCTTTAGGTTGAGATCGAAGTCCCCCAGATGTGCAGATTTGTCCTGCACACCAGAGGCTGTGCCCTCAGTGAGGCATCCGTGATGGATCGCCAAGGCCAGCCGGTCTATTGGCATACTCCCAGCTCTGAGGCCTTCCAGGCTGCCATGGAAACGTTAGTGGAAATCATTCTTCATGACATCTGATACAACCATTTTTAAAGAGAGTTTAAGTAACACCCCTTCATGTGTCCATGGTACCTTAATTTGCAAAAGTATGTACAGTAGTCAACATTTTTTTTATCCTATTTGAATTATACCGTGAATTACAAATATGATATCAGTTTAAAGGATTATTGATCTCAATGCTGTGGAAGTGAACAGATTCAGCTCAGGGTCAGCAGAAGTGTCCTGCTTTCAGTGTATTCAAGTGATGAAAATCCAAAATGTTCTTGCACAGTAAAAGAATCATAACGGATAATGTTTTAGGGTCAAAAGAGGCTTTTCTACATCATGACATAGACAGGCGAGGCGGAGCAGCACCACGTCATTTAGAGCATCAGGGTGAAAGTGAGAAATATACACAAATCTATATTGTAATTTATTCCCATGCATGCTGATCAGAGTAATCTCAGTCAGCAGCCCTCCTCTTACACTGTGCAAATGCATGCATAAGTGAGTTTCTTTGGTGACGTGCATGCTTTGTGTCTCTAACTCTGGAACTTTCAGGAAATATACCATTCTAGATGAACACTTGGTTTTCATAGCAGCATATGTGGTGTAGAATTGCAGGAAATTTATTCAGTATTCCTAATATTTGGTCCCCCATTTTGGAACATACCCAGGGTAAGGAGCAAATAACTTTATTATGTTTTAAAGAAAAAATATGTGTAATATCTGGAGTGTATGACAAAAATTGTAGTCTGTATATCTTAATTCATGAGGCCAGAAAAGGGTTGAGACGTTTGTGGAGAATGGTTACCCTTAGCTTTCTGAAAAAGGTGGCTCTCTTAACAATATATTTGAATAGCCTTGGCATATATGCTGCAATATTATCAGTTCTATTAGAAAAGAACTGAAAGAACAGCAAAGATCGATAAATGTCTTTTCTTTACCCAGTAACCCTCTGAAGTTCTCAGTGGACGAAGTCACCAGTGTCCAGCTTTACCCTGAGACAGACGAGCCAGTCAACATACTCAACATTAAAAGAGGAATCGTTTCATCTCTCTTGTTGCCCGTCATGGAGGAGGAACACAATAAGTTCATGGTTGGTGTTGTTACAGGTCCCAGGGATGAATAACCATGGTAACAGAAGTATAACCTATATGAAGCAGCTAAAACAGATTCTCGTTTCCCTCTGATAGTATAATTACACAACTAAAAACCATGACAATGCAACACATTTCACATTCAAGTCCTTCGCTCAATTCACTTTTCTCCATTTCAGTAAAACTCACTTTCACTTTTGACTGTTACTATCTGTGATACACATTTCCATTAACTTTTATATTCCATGAACACCTTTAGTACATTAGTAGCGGCTGTGGCTCAGTTGGTAGAGCGGGTTGGCCAATGTTCGGAGGGTCGGCGGTTCGATCCCCGCCCTTGTCACTGTGTCATGGTCGTTGTGTCCTTGGGCAAGACACTTTACCCAGCTTGCCTCGTGTGAATGTGTATGACTGCTGTATGTTTGAGGTGGTGGTCGGAGGGGCCGTAGGCGCAGAATGGCAGCCACGCTTCCGTCAGTCTGCCCCAGGGCAGCTGTGGCTACTATCGTAGTTTACCACCACCGGTATGACTGTGTCTGAATGAATGGAACCCGGAACCCTGTCAGAGCCCTTTGAGTGTCTTGAAATGCGCCATATAAATCCAATCCATTATTATTATTATTATTATTCACAGTATCTAAGTGGTTTACACACTGCTATTCGCATTTATGGGGCTGGAGCCGATTCCAGCTGACATTGAGCGAAGGTGGGGTACACCCTAGACAGGTCGCCAGTCTATCACAGGGCTGACATGTAGAAACAGACAACCACTAACACGGGCAGAACATACAAACTCCACAGAGAAGGAACCCGAACCCAAACTGGGAATCGAACTCAGGATCTTATTATTATTATTACTTATATTAGAAAGAAATGCATTTGTAAATTAAGTTTACATGCAAAGCTGGGATATGTGTATGCACGCGATTAGGGTTTGTCAATAGCAAAATTCAATGTCAATAGCCTGGTTTCAACTAGTAGAGGACAGTGACTATGTACATTTATAACACAATATATAGAATTGAAATACTTTGCGCTTCAATGTCAATATACAACAAATTCAAATTCTCAAAAATGTGGTCATACCATCTTATATGGGCCCCAGTATCATCATCCCACAACCCATAGTGTCTTCTCTTAACCAGAAAAGGCACAACTAGGTTACAGCATTAGAGTCTGTAGACGAAAACACAATGTATTGCATTAAATGGAGTTAATGGACATGAAAATGAAATCGCAGAAAATGAAGAGGAAATTTTGGTAACGATACTATAGTACTATTTTGTGCGGTGGCCCAGAGGTGTCAGGCCAAATACAAAAGCCACAACACAAATACAAAAGCCACAACACAAACACAAAAGCCACAACACAAACACAAAAGCCACAACACAAATACAAAAGCCACAACACAAATACAAAAGTCACAACACAAATACAAAAGTCACAACACAAATACAAAAGCCACAACACAAATACAAAAGCCACAACGGAAGTGACCCACAACGGAAGTGACTTCAAACACATCTCATACTACATTTTTTTTTTTTTACTTTATTGACATCTCATCCTCATTTTTTCTCACTTAACTGAATCAATTTCGGTTCTAGCTCCCGTTTAATGGACATTACGTATCAAAATATAAAGCATGATTAGTATTACACTTAATTAAATATTTAAAAATATTTTTTCAGTCAAACTACCATTGTCAAATGTTTTCTACAGTTTTTTATATATGCGCGCTCTCACGCTTTCGCTTTCTTCCTCTTACCTGAGTAGCTGCTTTCACTCGCCATCGATCGCGACTATTAAGCAGCTTTTATCGATCATTAATGTTCATGGATTGTATTACTCCTCTGACCACGGAACACCAGCACCTTCACCACGGAGACGACTGAGGCAATCGGAGGAGCTTCATTATTCACATACATGGAATTTGGATTTCCCTCTGAAGTAAGTAATATCACTTATCTGGTTTAAATAAGTTATTTGATTATTTGATTATCAATAGACAGGCATATGCATGCATAAACAAAATCAACTGACATGTAAGCTAATATAAGCCGTTTTAATATCATGTATGAGTTTGGTGGGATAAAAAAAAACAAGTAGTGGGCAGTGAATAATTTATTAGACAAATAATCCATGTTATATATACAGGTTGCAATACGTGTATGATAAGAAATAAGTACTGTTTATCAACAAATTAACAGGAAAAAATTCAGAATAAATGTAAATCTTGTGTTTTCTGTTACAGGTCGGTGCCAGAGGGCTGTACTGCAGGTCAATACTCATGTTCCCCCGCTGGGGGAGGGGATTTAAGGAAGGACCTCCGTCTTTCAAGGCGTTCCAAGGAGAACCTCGTCCGTTGCTTATAACAGAACATACCTTATATATATAGTTTACGTAATTTCTCCGTCGGCTGAGGAAGTTTAAGGTCTCCCCCTCCATCCTGAGGACCTTCTACTCCGCAGCCATTGAGAGCATCCTCACAGGTTGTACCTCAGCCTGCTATGGAAGCTTCACTGCACGGGACCGAGCTGCATTGCAGAGGGTATCAAGGCATCCCTCACCACGCTGGAGTAGACGTACAGCAAGAGGGTGAGGCTGAGAGCAAGGAAAATCAGGCCTGACGACTCTCACCCAAATGCTGGCCTCTTTACCCTGCTGCAGACGCCAACGCTGCATAAAGGCCAGGACAGACACTGAGGAAGAGCTTTTTCCCGCAGGCAGTCAGACTTCTCAACCATGATGAACTTTAATTGACACTTTATGCACTTAAAAAAAACACACACACACAAAAAAAACACCTGCACTTTTTAAGTCATTTTTTATACTATACTTTTTTATGAACTATTTCTATAGCATCACCTTAGGTAGATGCCTGTTTTTTTTTTAAATACATTTTATTTTTTATTTTTTGCAGTGACCGACAGATTGCTTTACCCCTTTTAATTTCACTGTATGTAAAGAATGCTGTTTTTTTACAAAACATGTGATCAATAAAACTTGAAGAAAAAAAAAAAACAGATGGGTTCCATGTCCATAGTTCCACGATGGTGATGGTGGTGACTGCAACAAAGCCAACGAGCCACTCCAAATGTCCAGATCCCTGTGTTGCAGGAACATGATTATTGTTGAGGTTTTATTTTTGTTTATCAGTGGTGCAGTTTATAAGTAATACCACACAGTAGAAGTTCTTACAGACAAATGTTTCCTGTTAAATGTTTTGCGATCATTAGGTTCTGAATATCATTGTTGACTCATGTTTTAGGCCTGCAGGTCTATTTCCCTCCTGCTCTGGAGGAGAGACCCTGCTGCAGTGGTTGGCATCATGGCTGAGGAGATGGGGTGTAGTGGGGTAATAGCAGGGGCCCGTTTCACAAAGCAGGTTCAACAAACTCTGAACCTAACCCTGAACTCTGAGTTGACCAACTCTGAGATGGGCAACTCTGAGTTTTCGGTTTCAGAACAGCGGTTTTGAATTAGTTCAGTCAACTCTGAGTATGTAAACTCTGAGTTACGCGCGTGCCTGCCGACTCTACAAAGCCATCATCAATGGAGCTCCGATACTACGATTCACCATGGCAACCGGGAGAGCGTTATTAGATATTACAGAGTGTTTATGTAGAAAACAAGCTCATCCTGAGAAAGCGGAGCAACATAACTGCAGCAAAGTAGCGATAGTTGGCGTGGCAGACAATTACTGCCCGATCTAATGTGTATAACTGAATGAAACAGTCTATTGATCTAAAGGTAATAAGTCTTTATTTTCAGCTTTGTAGAGCGACACTGTGGTGTAACGGTTAGCAACGCTGCCTATGGTGCAGGCGACAGGGGTTCACTTCCTGTAGTTCACAAAGTAGCGCAATGAATAAGTAAAATATAAGCAGGTATTTCAACACAGAATTGTATTTAAACATTTCATAAATCTCCCGCAAAAAAGCTAGCTCCGTAAAGAATCTGGTTGCGGATTATGTCCGCAATATGAAATGTTGAAAATGTCGGAGAATATTGTTTAGATAATATCTAATGTGATTGAAAGGAAAGGTAATCAAAATCCTCTCCCGACACAAAGCTGCTAGAATCACTTTTATTTCCGTATCGATTTGGTTGACGATGAAAGGACGGCACATTTTTTCAGAGTTGGTTCAGATTCCGGAAAAAGGCGGAGACATGTAGGGAGAAACTCACGGTTTGTTGAAGCAAACCTGCTAGCGAGCAGGTTAGGTTCACGGAGTATGTTACCCGGGTAACTGACTCAGATTTATGCTGAACTGGCTTTGTGAAACCGAAAAACCAGAGTTTCCCTAATCTCAGGGTTAACTAACTCAAGGTTTTTACTAAACCTGCTTTGTGAAACGGACCCCAGGTCTTTGCTCCATCACCTCATCCATGACAACAAACACTTCCAGTGTGCAGCAGTGACCTCTCCTCCCTCAGTGCTGACATCTTCAGTTCCTATAAACAACATATAAAAACACTTCTCATAATCATGATTCAGCTATTCACTATTCACCACTAGTCATATATTATAATATGTACTGTAATACTGTTCCACATGGGATCAACTTAGTGGACTCTGATGTTTTGACACATTGTTGATATTACCCAGCACTGACTTTACCTGATTATTTATACTCAACGAAGCATGCGCTTCCTTGAGTAGCTCCACCTAGGAAGACCAACCGCTGCTGACTGACAGAAAAATCGTCAGTAATTTTTTTTTTTTTAATAATTTCGCCACAGACACAGAGATCTTATTTCTGGGCAAAGCAGCAAGTACAAGCACTTTCATTAGTGGGTCATATGATCTGTCACCATTGTTGTAACTCACTCTTTGATAGATAGTAACTGAAAAGACAATTAAATAGATGAAAATGTTATGGACTGCCACTTTAAAGAAAATATTTGATGTGTTTTCCTTTGATTTTCAGAGCACGGTGCACGGCCAGTGTTTAACAACCTACCTGGTACATGCTAGGACAGACATTACAGATGTGACACTGTCCAGAGATCTGTCCCAGTGTAACAGGTTCTATAGCAGGGAACAAGTAAACAGCCCCCTGGCCCTGCTGCAAAAACTGGTGAGATATTTACCTGCTTTACTTTCTTTAATACCATTTTGTTGCTCGAGGAAGGCTTTGCTACTCAAAAATGGGATTGCTTTAGGAATATGACTTAAAGAGTAACTAAACTCCAGAGTTTAGAGCATGAAAATACACATGCATCTGCTTTTTCTGTGACCTTGAAATCCAACCATCAGAATAATACAATATCTGGTTAATGAGCTGTCATGAGCTTATTATCTGATCTATCTAAGGACTGAGATTTCCTACACTGTGACTAGAGTGTGTAAAGTACGAAGCATTAAGTTGTTCAGTTTTACTTAAAGAGACATTGGGCCCTAGTTTCGTAGACCAGGCGCAGTCAGCTCTCAGCGCACCTGCGCCACGCCGACGGGGTGTGTCCGCCTGGACTTTGCAAGTTTCGGCTCGCGCAGGCACACCTCCCGTCTCGCCCACCAGCGCAAGAGGGAAAGAGGGAGGAGAAGAAGGCTCGAGTGGGGGACAAGGAAGAGACGAGGCGTGGACTGGGATTAATACAGCCGATTCAGATCTTCACCAATCAAATGAGCTCCTCTCCTCTCCTTTAATGCGTTAGGGGAGGTTCAGTGCAAGATCCGTCACTTGACAACCCGATGACAGAAGCAGCGCCGCCGCTCCCACCATGCGCATCACGCGCTGTGCGTGCGTATCATAATAATAACAATGCCGATATTATAAAAAACAGGAGAGAGAGAGGGAGATGTTTTGGTCCGAGAGGCTGAGTTTCCGTTACGCGTGCCATCCGCCTTTGATCTGACGTCAGATGTGACGGGACAATCTATATAGATATAAATTCACGTGTTGATTCAATTAGTTGCATTAAATAGTGTTTGTTTTGCTTATGTATTGCATTTAAATGTGCCTGGAACTGTGGAAACCTGCCTGTGAGATCTCGGTGACGTATGCGCACTGCGCACCGTCAGCCAAACTTCCACTCCGCCAGCTGTGATTCGCCTTGAATGAATGGACTTTATTTACGCCTTGCGCCGAGAGTAGACCAGGTTGGAGCTGGCGAGCTTTCAGCGCAGTCTCGGCAAGGCTTTTTGCCACGAAACTTCCGCTACGCCAAGCTGAATCTGTGACGCCTCCCCCTGCTGCGCCGCCACACCCATCTTGGCGCAGGCGATCCACCAAACTGCCAAACTGACCGTGCGCAAGGCTGCGCGGGTCGAAACTTGCATTACGCCGGCTCCGCCACCCTGCGCAGCCCTGCGCTGCGCCACGAAACTAGGGCCCATTGTGTAAGAATTTTTCACATCTAGTGATGAAATTGTATTTTGCATTCAAACAAATAGTGCTTTGATAGTGCCCTCGCTTTTTCAAATGCGTGGTGCAACTATGGTAGCCGTCATTTACCAAGAAGCTATGACAACATGTCATCCAATACCACTTCAGTATTCTTTCAGCATTTGAGCATGTATAAGAAATAACTCCTCAAGCAAGATAGTGATTTATGTTGCCATGTTTATACTGTTTTTTTTTTTTTTTGGTAGCCTACCATTACTATGTCGTAGCCTATAGCATCAGCTAACAACTTGACACACAACGAACACAAACAAATGTTACTTAAGTGCTTATATTGCTCTACAACACTGATTGTAAAAAGCAAGAGGTCGTGTCTGGGATGGCACCACAGGTGGATGAAAAAGCTCCGTAAAAGTTTCTCTCTGGGAGCTCCATTAATGTTGGTTTACGTTTATTTAACATGTCACTGGACTTCACTGTTTGTAACATTCTGTCATGATGGCCATTCCATTAGGTTATGCTAACCCCTGTCCTGTCGACCTGCAGACAATTAAGCGAAATGTGTTATATGTTTCTAATCTTTTGTTGTGTTTAAAATATGTATTTTAAAAGCATCTGCATATTGTGAACATAACGAGAACAGAATGCATTAATGTTGCAATTTCTGATAATGACAAGCAATATTTGCATTCCTTTATTTACACAAGCTCTATGAGCAGTCAGAGGCAGTACTAGAGTTTGTTTACTACCTACTGAACACTAACATTACTAATTACTTACTTACATTTTGATAAATGCAAAAACACATCCGGTCCGCATGGCTACTATTGGCTAAATGTTCCGATCCAATCCTCGCTCACTCTCCTGCTCCTTCTCACGTCTCGTCCCGACTCACTTCCGCGTTTGAAACTACGAGCGGACAAGAAGGCTTATTGCCCTGAGCAGTTCAGGTATGGAGCAGGGCTCTCAAGTGTTTAACTGAGTTCAGAGTGAGATTTTGGCTGAGGCCGCGGCGTCAGCGGGGAGGGGGGGATCATGGCGAGCGATCGCTGAGCAGTTTGGGATCGGGGACGTACTGCAGTAGGGGTGAGAGAGAAACTTGACCGACACCCGCTGCATTTACACCGATAATGTGTCATCATTCATGGCCGTAATAAACACTATTACTGCTTTGTACTTGTTGTGGAAGTCCCAGACACACCGGGAAACTAAACGGTGTCCTGTCTGAGTTTACATTTACCCAGAGGGGGTTGTTCCCATTCATTGTCTATGTAAGAAGCCGTGCAATGCCGTCGAGACGGGGTGCTGCCGCCCGCAAGCTCTCGAAAATCTTTTAAACGGACCGTTATCAATCTAAAATAAAGACAGATTCTGCAACTACATAGTTTATTTCTTGCATAAAATATTTTCAGAAACACATTTCGGTGAACTATTTTCGTAAAATAAGAGGGAGGTGGGAGGCTCCAAGGGGAGAATGATACGAGCTCGGAGGGGGGGATTAAGGAGCACAGAGGGGAGGGGTGTGTGTGTGGGGGGGGGATGCTTTTTTCAAACCTTTCAAATCGTAGACTACAGCTTTAAATATCAAAATGTAGACCTGAATCAATCAACACTACAACTAGTAAGAGTTTGGGGCTTAGTTACTCTTTTAGCCATCTAAGAGTCCTGTGTGTACCTCAAGATCAAAGGTCATTGTTGGTTGTTGTGGAAACTCGCTTTCTTTATCACAGTTTGTTCTGATTTGTTCCTTTATTATTATTATTTGGGATATAAAGCAGATGTAATATGTTTAGGCAATTTCCATCTGGAAAATGTTGGCTTGTCTTTTATATTTATGGTATTTTAATATGTTTGATTTAGATATCAGATGTTGCCCTTTCATTCCTGCTCAATGAGCTCACTACGGCAAGCTCCTAACGTCTGTTTTTATGGCTATAAAATCAACTATTACACTGCTGATACATCAAAAGAACACGAATGAGTGTGTAGCTCAGTGGAGCCCAGTAGAGCTGGGTTATTTAATCACAAGGTTGGTGGTTCAATCCCCGCCTAATCCTGTCCACATGTAGAAGTGTACTTGATCCAGACACTGAATCACAAGTTGCTTCCCAGCAGCCCAGTGCTCCTTAGGATGGTTGAATGCAGAGGTCAAATTTCATGGATATGACTGTAATTTTTAAATTTAAAGGAATACTTAACCCCTAAAATGATACATTGTGTACCAATTGCTCCCCAATCTTAATCACAGAATGGAGAAAAGTCTTGATGAATTGAATTAAAATGGGGCCACTTTAAACAACAGCAAAGCTATAACAAAAGATCAGTTTACAAACTCACAACTGGTGCAGTGTGATTCAAGCCTCTGTTATCCAGTCGTATGATCACTACTTGACTAACACATGTATCTCTGCCAAAATATGCCAGAGAGATTGTATATCCCAGCTAGCCTTGAAATGCCTTGGGGGTCCCCTAGGGGGAGGTGGAAAGTGTACCTGGAGAGAGGGACTTCTAGATTGGTGCCCCCACGACCCAGCCCCGGATAAGAGGAGGAATATTGTTGGTTGGTTGGATGGATGGATGGATGGATGGATGGATGGATGGATGGATGGATGGATCGCGATGGATCGATCGCGATGGATCAATGGATCGATCCATCAGGCCACCAGGGGGTGAATGGTTGCAAAAAGTAGTCTGATTGCATGAAAGTCCATAATTCTCAATTGAATTAGTATCTCAGTAAACATTGTAAATATGAGTTTATGGTCTCAATCACTTGTTTCAAGACTTCTTCAATACAGCATGATTTACATTTAGTAAATTATGGTTCCATTCAGAGTCAAAATTGCTCCCGAAGGCTGAATCATCGGGTTGTGAATATGTGTGAAGTTTAGATTGTGATGGGCAGGTGGCTCCGTGTATTGCAGCCTCTGTCATTAGTGTATGAATGGATGAATGTCGATATGTAGTGTATATTGTTTTGAGTGCTCAGAAGACTATAAAAATGCAGGTCCATTTAACATTTGCCCATGACACTTATCGTTCCGATCTGAGCAAAATGGCCTTTGGGCTAGAATCAGGCTGCCATTGTGGAGTGTGAACCAGGCGTTAGTGGTGGCATGCAAGAAAAACTCGAACTCTTCAAGAATGCAATCTTGCATGGATGAAGTAATAATTTGGGATGAATACGCTGGTATTTTATATAATTAAAGTGGGTAACATTATGGAAAAAAAATTTCCTCTGTTGATCTAAAATATCTGACATTTGTGACTAGCCACAGCAAAACCAGGAACAAAGATTCTGAAGGTGTAGTTTCTAAGCTTTCCAATGATGTCTAACACATGGAAAACTGGCCTGAAAGATTTTGCAAATCTCACCTTACCTCACCTCACCTGGCCAGAAAGGAAACACAATGGTGCTCATTTGCATCTCATTCAGATAAGCCCTCCCCCCTACATATGCCACTCAGTGATATCTGGTATCTGTTAGCCTGCAGGGCATAAAGTATTGTAGTGGTTTGAACAATGGTAATCAAAAGCTGTCATCATGTAGGTCAGTGATTCTTAACCATAGGGCCGCAAAAAACTTTCAGTTTTGCACCTGTGGGCCACAAGGGCCACGGGACTGCGTAGATTAATCAAGTGAAGAAACCAGAGATATGTTATGCATGAGACGCTCAGTAACAATACAGCTTTCGACCACGTGGTGGCAGTAATGAATCACTCAGTTGTTTAACAAGTGCCAATACACAGAGAAGAAGACTGTCTTCTTCGCGGCAAAATGACAATTTTTTTAAAACGAAAAAATGAAGAACCAACCCCCCCACCCAAAGGACAAAGTTTTTGAGGAAATACCAACTCTAATTCATAAAATACGGTTTCCTAAATGGAGGAACAGAGGTAGTGCCAAAAGCCCAGTGTGTGTAGTGTGGGCTAATGCTGTCCAACGAAGCCCTCAAGCCCTCAAAACTACTAAGACCAAGCACCTGATGCTCGTGGGAAAGCCGGTGGAATATTTTAAGAGGAAGGAAAGTGGGCTGCAGATGCAGAAAAGGTCTGTCGTGTCACTGACAAGCAGCTCTAAATGTGCATTGAAAGCCAGCTACCTCGTAGCCAGACGTGTGGCACAGAGTAAAAAAGCATTCACCATAGCGGAGGAGTTGGTTCTGCCCGCCGCTGTTGATATGTGCCGTGAGATGATCGGAGAGGCCGCTGCAAAAAAGCTGCTGACCATCCCACTCTCAAACGACACTGAGTCACCGTATCGCGGACATGGCCTCAGACATACAGCATCAACTTATAGAAAGAATAAAAAGTAGCCCTTCTTTTTCTTTGCAATTAGACGAGTCCACGAATGCTGCACTGCTGCTAGTTTTTGTTCGCTATCGCTGGGACAGTAATTTGCACGAAGACATACTGTTTTGTGGAGAGCTACCAACACAAACTACGGCTCAGGAATGTTTCCGCTGCATGGATAACTACTTCACTGAGAACGGCCTGGACTGGCAGAGCTGTGTCGGCGTGTGCAGTGACGGTGCAGCATCAATGACTGGCAAGCATCATGGTGTCATAAGACAGATACTTGATCGTGCACCAGAAGCTAAATGGACACACTGTTTTCTTCACCATGAAAGCCTTGCAGCAAAAAAGATGTCACCAGATCTCCACCAGGTAATGGATGTTAGTGTGAAAACCATAAACTTTATTAAAAACAATGCTGTGAACTCCAGATGTTTTGCTAAGCTTTGTGAGGACATAGAAGCAGATCATGTCCAGCTGCTATATCACAGTGAAGTGAGATGGCTCTCAAGAGGACTGGTCCTCAACCGTTTGTTTGAACTGAGGAATGAAGTCTTCTCTTTTCTCACTGAGAAAAAATCTCATCTTGCACATTACTATGCTGACACAATGTTCACAGCAAAACTTGCCTACCTCTGTGACATTTTTTCACTACTGAACCAACTGAACACCTCACTTCAAGGAAGAAACAGCAACATATTTTTTGTTGCAGACAAAGTTGAAGCTTTCAAGAGGAAACTTGCTTTGTGGACCAAGAGGGCCCAGGAAAAGAGGATGGACATGTTTCCACTTTTGTCTGACATTTTGGAAAACTCCCCTCGGGTGAAGATCAGTGACTCGGTCTCCCAGCACCTCTCACAACTGGCGGAGGAAAATAAACTATCTAGGATTCCCTCAGTAGCGGCGAGCGAAGAGGGAAGAGCCCAGCGCCGAATCCCCGTCCGCCGGGCGGGCGGACGTGGGAAATGTGGCTTGCGGAAGACCGCTTGCCCGGTGTCGCTCGGTTTACTGTTAAATCAGATGCCCACATTACGAGCCAAAAACCTCCCATTACAGCTTAGTTTCGATGTGCATATACTTTTAAAACGACAGTACTGAGCTAGCTTAGCTAGCTAAGCAAAGTAGATAACTTGGATGTTAACAGAAACTCACCCCATAAGAAACTGAAAAGTATTCCTGCAGACTTCGTTGGCTCTGATGAAATAAGAGGTCCGGGCGCACTTTCTTTTCGTCTGCGGCTTTTTGGTGGATAGTCATCTCCGACGTAACTACTGCACTACTACTGTTTGCTCTTGGCAGCTAAAGAATCCATCTGTATGCTGTAAGCTCTTGAGAAAGATTGTCGCTACATGAATGTCTTCCAAGGAGAGAGTTCTCCTTTTATTCTTCCGTAGCATTTGCAGTCAAAGTTACGGATTTCCTCCATTTCACTGTCTTTATCCCGTTGAAATGTAACCGTAGATATAGCGTCTGATATCTTCCACTCCAACTCCTCCGCTGCGCTGAATAAGTAGCCATGTGTTTCGCTTCTAGCGTGCAGCTGATTGGCCGAAAACATAACAACAGCGCGTGAATGGGTAATCAGTATGGAAATTAACTGCATCGCCGTACCCGCCCCAGCAAAGACACAGACAAGGGCAATTTTTTCCCGAAACTACAAATACGAAATGTATACTTTTAAGGCGACCAATACTGTTATCTTAAACATGGAGTGGCTTCTTCATGATCTCAACTTGGATATTTCGCGAATTCGTCCCACCCGACTTGTTGCTGGTTTTGCCACGGTGGCGGGTCACATTTTGGTGGACAAGTTGCCAAAAGCATAATACGTTTTCTCAAGTCAAAATGTTCTCTTCACTTTAGCATTAACATGCAATCATTTTTGTTTCCAGCATCGCCCAATTTCAAAACTGATTACAAGCACTCAAGACTGCAGCTACCACTTTGATAACAAAGGAAAACACATCATGGCAGCCACATGCACAGAAAAACACATCTACTCGCCATTTTCCCACGAGTAAGTCATCATGTGAATACAGATTTATATGTATATACTCTTGTGCTTTTTAAAGCAGTTGTTAATGCGCCTTGCAGGAACAATGGAATATCATCTGTAGTGACCCAGGAACTCAGCTTTCAAAACGTCAAAAGGATCAACAACAAAGAATTTGGTGAGTTATAATTTCAAATATTTCTGCTGTGCCTGACATTCAAAAGGTGGCTGTTTCCATAACACTAAAATGGAGGACACTTTATTCAGTGAAGCCAGGCTCAAAGCTAAATAATCCCAAATTTGCAACATAGAGAGACACCAAATACTGCACATGAATTGCTGGTCTGTGCTAGCTGGTATGTGCTTGCATGTTCTCTGCTGGACATCAGGGGGCGACTCCTGGTTGCAAAAAGTCTAATTGTAAAGAAGTCTATGAGGAAATTACCCTACTTCTCACTTGGTTTATTATCTCAGTAAACATTTTAAACATGGGTTTATGGTCTCAATTGCTTGTTTCAAGTCTTCTCCAAATGAGGGTCCCATATGGAGTCAAATAATAAATAATAATAACAATAATAGACCACAAAGAAGGGTATGCTTTAGGGTGTGTATCTTGTGATTGAAAGTTTGCTACCATGCTACTGTGGCCTCACTACCGTCACTATGAATTAAATTAGCTGCTAAGATTACTTTAACATTTAGCTGTAAAGTTTACCTTCAATAATGGAAGCTACTTTGTTAACAGCCTCACACCAGAAACCAGAGTTAGAAACCTGAAGTTAGATGCAATAATGCTGCTTGTATTCATCAGATCCACTGATGAATACAAGCAGCTCCTCCACAGTCCAAATCTGGTTACTTCGGCCAAATTGCTGAACTGGAGTCTTAAAACCTTAGTAAAAAAATGGGTGATGTCACTATGACTACATCCACTTCTTATATACAGTCTATGCGTTTAACTTACCACTAGCCACATGTCTAATTGGGTTAACCCATGAAATACCAGATACATTTGACACTGCTTTTGGCCAATATTTTTTTATTGATTATATACCATCACATAAAGTATGAAATAGGGATAATCTTGAGAAGAGGACAAATGAGCATCAGGCTCAAGGCTGTGTTATAAGATGTACACAGTATTTGAAAAGTGGACCGTCCCAGTTGGATGGACACCTGGGCGGCTGTGGCTCAGAGGTAGAGTGAGTCCAATCGGAACATCGGCTGTTTAAATCTCGGTTCCTCCAGTCTGCATGCCGAAGTATCCTTGGGAAAGATACTGAACCCCCAATTGCCCCCGATGCTGTGCATCGGCATGTGAATGTGTATGGATGAGTTAGATAATATTAGATCCTGTGCAGGCAGCTCCACTCCCACCAGTGTATGAATGTGTGTGTGAATGGGTAAAAGTGACTGAATGCAGTGTGAAGTGCCTTGAGTAGCTAGTAAGCTAGAAAAGCACTATATAAATGCATGTCCATTTACCATCTACATGCATCATTTTAGTTATCTGTTATTGGGAAATTAAAGCTGAAATATGTGTGTACACAGTTGTGAAGGCCGGCCAGAGTAAGCCACTCCACTTTGAAGACCCTGATAATAAAGCTCCAGTCCAGATGAACAATGCTGTTCTGAGCACCCTACAGGACATTGTGGCTTTGGCAGGCACAGACCAAGGTCAGAAGAGGACCAGCCTTTTCCACAAGCTGGTGTCCAGCCTGCGCGTCCTGAGGAACGAGACCCTGAGCCAGACGGTCCCTGAGATGATGGATGTGTCAGGCTGGCTCACCTGGCAGGCCCTGTTCCAGTGTGGAACCAAGGAGTGCATCAGTGCCATCCTGCAGGCTATCAGAACCATTGATGGGTTGTCACTGGAGGTGGACGCTCTGGTCTATGGGCTGAGTCTACAGGCTGACCCAGATGCATCACGGGTCCGAGATATGCTCAGCATGGCTCAGTACAAACAGAGCAGGGCCATCATGTACGCTCTAGCCAACACAGTCAAGAAGTAAGTCAAATATTGTCTGTAAAGATTCTCAGTCATCCAGGTCATGGTAATCTGTAAAAGCTTTATTGTAGGCAACTGGAAGACATTTCACCTCTCATCCAAGAGGCTTGTTCAGTTCTAACTGACTAGTTTGGGTATTAAACATTGTAGGGTCGTTAATAAAGTGAGAAGTGTGGTGGAAATCGGTTTATTATTACCTGATGAGAAATAAGAATACAACTCCTAACAGAGCTTTGAGTAATTTATTCTATAAAGAGTCCAAAAACAGGCTAGCAGTCGCAGTGGCGGTCCTAGGTTTCATGACGCCCTGGGCGAACCTCACCTCCAGCGCCCCCCCCGCCCCCACATACACACAAATGGACCCCCCCCTGCCCCCCTGTTCAGACCAGACGGTAATTCTCCGCGACGGTCGACAAGCGCTTCTGCTCAGCTATTGTTCATTCAGAGCAATTTTTTTTATCATAACCTCATAAAATAAATATGCCATGTTTCTGTAACCAAAAAGTTTGTACACTTCTTCTATTTATCCGTTCAGAGAGAGAGAGAGAGAGAGAGAGAGAGTGTGTAGTAGAAAGTGTAGATATACAGTTGAAATACACATATTTGTTTATCTACTCTTCACATTTATTAAATGTATTTTCTCTTCCTGTTTCCCAGTGCGAGTGTAGATACACAAATATCGCATTTGTCAATTGCGGTATTTTATTTTGAAAATTGCTTTAATTTTGAAAATTGACCGGATTGTCTCGTGTTTTTTTGTGTGATTTACTGCCAGAATTGACACGATCGCTTGCGGCACGCTTCACGGCGCGGGGCGGCCGCGCCTATTCGCGGCGCTTCCGCGGCCGGTGTGAACCAGTCTCTCTCAGCATCAGCAGACGCCCCTTTTTTTTGTGCGGGCGCTCATGCCGCCCCTCCACGAATGCCGCCCTGGGCGGCTGCCCATACTGCCCATATGAGAAACCGCCACTGAGCAGTCGTGACAGACAGACTGTAAAGCCTGAGCCTGTCAACTCCTAGGATGAGGAAAACAAGCAATTCCTGCATGGTCTCTGTAACCCACCCTCCAGTAAAACGGTGCTCCTACAGGCTGTTCAGATTCAGCTCCTTTCGTTACGTAACTCACGATGATAGGAGATATCCAAAAGGGGATGTTTCTCAACACAGAGAGCCAGCCCCACAGCGCCGGAGAGCGGACAGCGCAGACGGAGAGCGCCGACAGACAGCGCTACGGACCGACATTGCAGACGACTGACAGTGAGCACGGGACCGACAGCAGGCACAGACTGACAGCCGCACGGACCAACAGCGTGGACCTACAGCACGGACCGACAGCACGCACCAACAGCACGCAGCAACAGCGCGCACCGACGTAGAGCGTGGACCGACAGCGCGCATGGGGAGTGCAGCCCGACTTACCGGTCATTACGCTGCGTGATCCGGCTTGTGCTCTGTGAATAAATCCCGGTGCGGGTGAAGCTGGAGACAATCCTCCTGTCTCACACGCTCTGGTGCGTCTTCGCTACTGCCTCCGGTTGGACGGAACCTGGGGACACGTGTCCGACAGAGCGCCATGCACAACAATCCGGGTCTGGTCTCTTGCGTTTCATTTTTACGGCTACGGCATCTATGTGTGTGCTAACCACTTCACATCGGACTGCTTCAGTAACGAGGGTCAGTACAAAGCTGGCTTTGCCTCGACACAGTTCTCCTGTTGAGAGATGGTGACCCATCCAACACGCATGTGAATAGTTCACTTGATGGCTCAGGACCCACTTGCCCCCACCAAAGTGCTAAGGACTCAAGTTTAATTTGAGGGCTGGGTGGGTCTAGGAGTCACATGCTAAACACAGGCTAAATTTCACCTTGTCATCTTCCTGTGGACCATGGGTACTTATTTTAGAAAAAGTAGGTACGCATCTTCTTTAAAAAACTAACCCAAACTTGTGATAAGTGACGTCTCTCTATGAAACTACGATGCCTCTGTGTTTGGTACCAGGATGTAACGTTACTCACACTAACAACATGAGGGCTGCCAACTTTTAAAAAAACCTTGGAGTGAGATTTGGTGGGGCCAACCAAAATGTTGCCACATACACGGACATTTTTTGTTTGGCCCATTCAGCATCATTACCATACAGCAAAAACAATTTTAATACTGATTATCAGTGGTTGTAATGTATTAGCCTAACTCAAAAAGTGTACAAATAGAACCAATTGACCCAACAGTAAGATACAAGACACAGCATGGCTCATTTTGTGCATGTTTACTTTGGGATTCTGTATAAAAAATAAAATAAACAAATTATTGTTAATCAAATTAAATAATCAAACAGATTATTGTAAACCCCCCCCCCCCCCCCCAAAAAAGCCAGGTAATGTTATTTTAAAGCCCCCCAATTTAAGGACTCGTCCACACTTACTGTTAAAATAATTACCCGTTGGTATAGAACTGGAGGAAGGAGATCGGAGTCAGCTCAAGGTCCAAACAGGGATTTAATCTTGATCAAGAGGAGAAGTCATAAACTCAAATGTTTAACTAAACCTTGCATGGGTCTCAAACCCTACCTGGGTCATAAACCACAACTATGTTGCAAGGCACACATGGGTTGCAAAATACACACAAATGGCCACAGGCCACAGGTCACAGGTCACAGGACACATTTACCAAACCTTCTCATGTGTAAGTCTTCAGTTCAGATATCTCTCATCAAGAAGTACAAAATTTCCATATCATATCCCTCCTGTTTATGCTGATTCTAAGCATAATCATAATCATACATTTTGTGAAGTGTGAGAGCGAAAACCCTATCAGGCAGTTCAAAACATTCTTATTATCCATTATCCTTCTAGAAAGGGAAACTCTCTCACGGTCCCGCTGCCCCGGCAACCACCCGCAGGTACTCCATTTAACAAGGCACAGAAATGATATAAAAATAAGCATAAATTCTAAAGCATTTTGATTACATTGTTGCCCCCAAAAACAAAACATAAATGTCCTCGCCAAGCTAGTCAACCTATCGGGCTTGGCTACGGACCTATCCCTACCTAGTTAAACTTTCCCTTGCACGTAAAAAGAACAAAAGAAATGGGTTCACCTTCAATATGTACAAATGCTGTGAATATTTTTCTCCTAAGTGGCTCTAGTCGGCCAATACAGAAAACTACAACTTCAGTTAGATTTTCTGTAGTCTCATCATAATCAGTAGAATAAACATATAACAGCAATTATCTCTTAGTCCGTAGTGTCCTTATCCTCATCAAAGAGGTTACCATATAAATCATCATCTGTCAGATCAGAAGTAACATTTTCTTGTGCTGCATTCTCATAGTCCCCTCGGTGATCATCGGTGATGGGGATCCTTTCGTACAGCATAGTTGTTTTAGTCACAGCGGTGTCAATGAGTCTCTGTAACAGTCCTCTCAAACAGGGGATACAACAACATCCACAAACGATTAGAATGGTAATCATTACGGTTACAGATAACATCATAGTTTTTATAGAACCTGCCCATTTTCCAAAAATGTCCTGGAGCCATCCTGTCAGAGGATCTTCAAAACCAGAGTTTTCAGCTAACTCTGCAGATAGGGAGGTTAATCCATTCAACGCCTTAGTGATGCTGCAATCAGGTGCTGTATTGTTAGGAATAAACGTACAACACATATCTCCAAACATTTTACATACTCCTCCTTTTTTCAGCCAACAACATATCTAACGCCATCCTATTCTGCCATGCCATTAAACTAGTCTTATCTAACTGTTGATGTATGCCCCCAATTGCTTCCTTAGTGTAATTTAAAAATCTTTGTTGGTTATAATAGACGTAAATTTATCCAATCCACATTTTTATTAACGGTTACCCACCAAGCCAGGAGTGATTCAAATCCTGCAGCAACCTGATTTCTGGCTTTAAACTCTTCAGGAACACCTCGAGGAACACCAATTGCATCTATATAAACTCTGTTGTCAAAAGATCCTGCTGGTGCATTTCTTTTTGTTCGTCAATTATGTATCGTCACTTTTTCTAATGCCATTGTGTCATATGGTAAAATATATGTCGGCATTAATAATTGTACCATAGCACAAGTTCCCTTCCAATCAGTTGGTAATTTTGCTCTGAGTATCTTACCTCCACAGAACCACCATATATCAGCTCTGGCCATGGTTTGATCATTCACTATGCCATCAGTGACATTGCTCTCGCCCTTAATTACATCAATGATGGTTTTACAGGTTGTCAATACTCCTACTGACACAGTACCTCTGCTTCGTGTCAAGCAGGTATAATTCCCGGTGTATGGCGTAAACCAAGGTGGTTTAATCTGTGATGACACTCGGGGGAACAGAAGTTTCAAAGTGGTGCAGTTTGTAGCATTCTCTGATTTGTATAATTCTAGCATGCAACGAAAACCTTTTGGATCATTATCTGGATTAAGGGGAAAAGGCACTGTGACTAACCCCGGCCTGGCTGCTGCACATGCTAGACAATTGGAAGAGGATAACTTGCTGTTTCGGGCTGTGTGAACGATCCATTGTAGCCATACATTTGAGTCTGTGAATCCTGTTTCTAGGGCATACGTTTCCTTCATATTTCTTATGTCTATATATTTTACAGGATTATTTTTCATCGAAGTCGGTTTTTCAAGTTAGAATTTGGGTTGTATCCCCAATCCCGTGTTCCTGTATTAGCAATTACCCAACTCCACTTCTCGCACGCACACCCACCTATATGAACAGCTCTACCCCACGCTTTTCTATATGTGGTGCATACCTCCGTGGTGACACAGATATAATTTTCTGTCTCCGGCCAGTGAAAGTGTTGTCCTGAACAGGGGAAAACCTGACATGCATCAATCTGAGCAATGCAATTCATCCCTTCAGTACATTTTATTATCACTACACCTCTACTAGTGTCCCACCTGGATTGTATTCCTATAGCTCTTTTCCTCATTTTATCATGTACCTGGCCTTGTGTCGCTATATTTGAAATAAGGAATGCAATTGTGGTCACACATAAAACAGTTATCAAGCATAGCTTTAAATCCGGCATGGTGAATGTTTCTACTTATCTGACAGTGGTATTTGTGCTCTTTTGCAGTGTGTGAGATGGATCCAAGTCTGTCTTTCAGCTATGCGGACTGCTGTGGGTGTAGACAGTAACACTTGATAGGGTCCTTCCCAGCAGGGAGCTGACCAATTATTTCGCCTCAGGACTTTGATAAACACCCAATCTCCTGGGTTTATTGGCCCTCCTGTTGGTGCTGGATCTGTAGGAGGAGATACTGTAGACATAATACTTTTGTTCTTCATCATTTTTGACATGTAGTCAACGATTGTTTCAGTCAATCTTGTATCATCTCCCTTCGTATCTATTAGCGGTACCCTAAATGGCCTTCCATATAATATTTCAAATGGTGATAATCCTGTACTGTTAGGTTGAATGTGTAAGCTTAATGCTACAGCTGGTAGACATGTTACCCAACTCTTCCCTGTTTCTTCCATAGCCTTCCTCAGTTTTGCTTTAATAGTTCCATTGTTTCTTTCCACCAGTCCTGCTGACTGTGGATGATAACTACAATGGAACCTGAGTTGGATTGAAAATATTTCCGATAGCTTTTGTATTACTTGATTCCTAAAATGAGGACCGTTACCACAATAAATCTTTTCTGGAAAACCATACCTTGGAGCTATTATTGTAGCTAAAATGTTGGCCACAGTTATTGCATCATTGTTCACTGTTGGTGTAATTTCTACCCATTTGGAGAACATATCCACTATTACTAAACAGTATTTCTTTCCTTCAGCTTTGTTTAATTCAATAAAGTCCATACAGATACATTGGAATGGGTATGTCGCTTCTGGGAATTTACCTGGTTTAGGACGTAGTCTACCTTGAGCATTATGTTTAGAGCAAATCAATCATGAGGCACACATTTTTTTTGTGTAATTGTGAAATCCATATGTAGTAAAAATGTTCTCTATTGTGGATACCATCCCTCCTGTTGAGACATGGGTAATCCCATGACTCAATATCGCAGCAAATCTAAATACATTTTTTGGTAGTATAGGCTTTCCGTCCAGGCTCTCCCAAATCCCTGTTTCTGTCTGCGTGGCTCCTTTATTTCGCCACATGTTTTTCTCAGTCTCAGGTGAACTATTTTGCATGTCTCTCAAAATGTCATGATCTATATGTGTAAGCGTAGTCTCAGTAGTATAAATGTCATCTACATTTTTCTGAGTAGCAGCCGCTCGTTTTGCTTCCTCGTCCGCTTTTTTATTCCCCATTGAAATAAAATCTTTACCTGTAGCATGTGCAGCACATATTGCAACTTTTCTTGGCAGTTGAACGGCATCCAGTAGCTGCAAAATGAGATCTTTATGTGTAATAGGTTTCCCTGTAGATGTTACCATGCCTCTATTTTTCCACTGTTGTGCAAACACGTGAAGTGTCGAGAATGCATACTGGCTATCTGTATATACAGTTATATCTTTATTTCTCCCTATTTTGCACCCCTCTGCAAGTGCAACAAGTTCTGCTGCCTGCGCAGAGAAATGCGACGGTAAGGAGCCTGACTTCAAAACCTTGTCAGATGTTACTACAGCATATCCACTTACATTTGTCCCGTCAGGATTCTTTTTACATGAGCCATCTACAAATATCACAATATCAGCAGCATCAAGTGGTACATCGGTGAGATCTGGTCTTGGTAAAACTCTAGCACTAGTTTCTCCTACACAATCATGTGCTATTCCATCTGTTTCATTTGGTAGCAGGGTTGATGGGTTTAATGTAGTGCATCTCTCTATAGTGAGATGTGGCTGTGACAGTAGGATAGTCATACAACTAAGATGTCGCGCTGGTGACATAAAGGCTATTTTGTTCTGCATTAGAAGTGCTGAGACCGCATGTGACACCATAAGTGTCAGTGGGTGAAATAACACTATAGAAGCAGAACTCTGCACACTGAGTGCATCTGCCTGTACTGCCTGCAAACAAGGTGGCATAGCCTTTGTGATGTTATCAAGTTTTGATGAATAATATGCAATAGGTCTCTGTTTTCCTCCAAATGGTTGTGTTAGAACACTAGTCATAAAACCAGATCTTGCATCGCAAGTCTGAACAAACGGCTTTGAGTAATCAGGGAAAGCTAATACTGCAGAGCTCACTAGAACTTGTTTGAGTCTAACAAAAGCATCATTCGTTTCTTGAGTCCATGTTATTTTGTCTTGAGCTGCCATAGGTTGGTCATATATAGTATTTTGGAGCGGTTGTGCTATTTCAGCATAATTAGCAATCCATTCTCTGCAAAAATTAGTCATACCTAAGAAAGACATCATTTGTCTTTTGGTTGTAGGTTTTGGTGTTTGTAAAATAGCTGTTTTCCTTTTTTCGTCTAGATGTTTACCTGACTGTGAAATCTTAAAACCTAAATATTTTACAACCGTTTGCCACAATTGTAATTTATTTTTGCTGACCTTTTGTCCTTGTTCAGCTAAGAACTTTAATAGAGCTAAGCTATCTGTTTTGCAATCTATTTCAGTTTTAGACGCTATTAAGATGTCATCCACATATAATAGTATCTGGCTTTTACACAAATTTTACAAATTACAAATTTATTACAAATTTTGCTAAATTTGCGGACATGGCCATAGAAAAGATAGTTGTCTGTAGGCAGTCTACCACCGCCTTCATCTTTTCTGATTATTCTAATTGTTCTGCATGCTCCCGTATCGCATAGAAAACGTTTTAAAGTTTTATAATTGTTAACCAATAATCTGGTGATCGGTAATCGGTTTCTGATTCATGCTTAAAAATATTTCAGCACTTTCTAGTGAACATACTTCTTCTTCCTCATTTTCTGTGTCTTGGTGTGTGTGTGTGTGTGTCCATGCATGACCTGATTTATTGAAGTCACGCCGATGAATCATCAACTCGTCTGGGTCTCCCTGCTCCTCCTCTCCCCCGCCAGCCTCCTTGACCTCTGCCCTTTGGAGCTCTGCGTTCTTGAGCCCAATGTCCAAATTTACCACAACTGTAGGAGCTCTCATCTCCAAATCTTCGTCCTCCCCGTCCTTCTCCTCTTCCTCTCCCTCTCCAGGCTCCACTGTTCACATTGCCTCGGAAATACACATCAGTAAATGAATTAGCATAATTTTCATCATCATCATCATCTTCCATGACAAATAATTCACTTGCCTTTTTTGTTCCGCCTTTCTTGGCTTTTCATGGTCAGTCGTAGCTTGTATCCCAGCAGTTCCAACACCAATTAGGTGCTTCCTACGGCTGTTGCTATCGGTGCAGGAGTGGAGAGAGTAGATGCAGAGAGAGAAGGAGGGCGAGGGACTTGAGCTGAGGCTTGGACAAGAGGCGGCGGTGGCTGAGGGATGTTGTACGGAGGAGGGTGGAGACCCAGAGGCACATACTCGTCATCCTCCTGTTTATCTCGGTTGGAGTACAAAACAGGATAAAGTTTATTACCTACTGAATCTTTTTCCTTTTCCTTTATCTCTTTTTCTTCCTGTCTTTTCCTTTCTTTAACCTCTCCTTTCTCAATTTCTTCTTTACATTGTCTCACTTTCTTTTCTTCTTGCTTCTGCCTCTTCTAACCATGCTTTCGCCTGTGTGTATCCCTCTTTGTTCTGCCTTTTCTCACTTCCCTTTGACCTTTCCTCTATTTTTTCTACCAATTCTTTGCACTCTTCCACCTGCAACTTTCCTTTAAACCCATACTTCTCTTCCCACTTCTTTATATATTTTACATTATCTAGAGCTTTCTGGCTCATTCGTTTTGCATCTCATATATATTGAACCTCGTCAGGTTCACAACAATATTTAAAAAAAAAAAACAACAACAATTTAAAACAACTATTACAATTTCCCAGCTTGAATTTGTTAGTTATTTGTTTATTTATTTATTTATCTATTTAATTATTTTCAATACGTATTTTTATTTAAACGTTTTTTCTATTTTACCGGTCTTTTCATTTCTTTTCCTTTTGAGTACTCTTACCTATGGGTCTCTAACCCTCCCTGACGTCTTTTTGTTTTCGCAGGCCTTCGGGATTAGTTTAATCTTTGTCCTTCCAAAGACAGCTTACCTGGATTTAGGGTCCTGCCCTAAATCTAAGAGAGTCCTTCTCCCCCAAGCCTTGGCTTGATTCTATTTATTTCCTTTTTCCTATGAGGTCCTTGACCTATTCTAAGAGATCGATCCCCCAAGTTCCCGACTTGCTTTACTTATTAGAAATTTCTTACCCTTTCGATGAGTCCCTGACTCTGTTTGCCTGGCTGGTCCGTCTCCCCTCTGTGGTTGGCCCCGTCACCGCCCCCTCTTCAGAGGACCTGGCCTCCTGTCCAAAACGAGGCTATATGAGCCCCGCGGTGGTGGTCTTTTCAGAGGGTTTCTATTTCCTCTGCCTTAAGGTCTTCAGGTCCTCTGGTACGAAGAGAGGGAAAGATATTGGGGCCCCACGTTGGGCGCCAAAGTGTTAAAATAATTACCCGTTGGTATAGAACTGGAGGAAGGAGATCGGAGTCAGCTCAAGGTCCAAACAGGGATTTAATCTTGATCAAGAGGAGAATCCACAGAGCAACATGCTGGTCTGTTGCAAAGTGTAGACTCCACGTATTGTGAGACAAACATGATATTTATCCATCTTCTTGTGGGTGTGTTTTCACTCAGTTCACAGGGATGGAAGTCGTAAACTCAAATGTTTAACTAAACCTTGCATGGGTCTCAAACCCTACCTGGGTCATAAACCACAACTATGTCGCAAGGGCACACATGGGTTGCGAAATACACACAAATGGCCACAGGTCACAGGACACATTTACCAAACCTTCTCATGTGTAAGTCTTCAGTTCAGATATCTCTCATCAAGAAGTACAAAATTTCCATATCACTTACCAAAAATAACTTTTTTCTCAGTTTTTCCTTGGCGTCGTTTCAAGAAAATCTGCATCCACACGAATCCACTGAAAACGACTCAGCGCGCTGTAGTACATATTCCAGGCCTATATGTGGCGCTGTTTCTGCTACAAAAATGCAGAAGAAGAGACGGAGCTTGACCGGATGTTTGCCATTTACATGTGAAAGCTACGGCTTCTATCCACCCGATCAATAACACCCATAAGATGACAATTTGGCCTGTATAAACAATAAGCAGCAACAGCCCTCACCCTAAGGACCAGTGGCGGTTTCTCATATGGGCAGTATGGGCAGCCGCCCAGGGCGGCATTCGTGGAGGGGCGGCATGAGCGCCCGCACAAAAAAAAGGTGCGTCTGCTGATGCTGAGAGAGACTGGTTCACACCGGCCGCGGAAGCGCCGCGAATAGGCACGGCCGCCCCCCGCCGTGAAGCAATCGTTTCGGCGTCTGCTCTATTTTTTGGGCGTGCCGCGAGCGATCGTGTCAATTCTGGCAGTAAATCACACAAAGAAACACGAGACAATCCGGTCAATTTTCAAAATTAAAGCAATTTTCAAAATAAAATACCGCAATTGACAAATGCGATATTTGTGTATCTACACTCGCACTGGGAAACAGGAAGAGAAAATACATTTAATAAATGTGAAGAGTAGATAAACAAATATGTGTATTTCAACTGTATATCTACACTGTCTACTACCATACACACTCTCTCTGTCTGTCTGTGTGTGTGTGTGTGTGTGTGTGTGTGTGTGTGTCTCTCTCTCTCTCTCTGAACGGATACATTTACATTTACATTTAGGTCATTTAGCAGACGCTTTTGTCCAAAGCGACTTACAATAAGTACATTTGTCAAAAGAAGGAAACAAGGAAACTATCAGGGTTTCGGACTTGGAAGCAGGAGGTGGACTCGAAAAAGGAAGGTGAGGACCCAAATGCAGTAGAAGGTTTTATTTTAATAATAAACTAAATACAAAACCAAAAACTAAGACTAAAACAAAGTATCAACAAAGGAAACCACAAGGGCAAAAACGGTCATGAAAGAAACACTTACGAAAACAGGAACCAGAACTCAAAGGGACACGGAAGGCAGGACACGGGTACAGGGAAACATCCAGGGACATGACATGGTGCAAGACAGCGACAAAAGACAACGACATCGACAGCAACAATGATCCGACAAGAGACAGGGGAAACACACAGACTATATACACAGGGAGGCAGGGAGCTGACGAGGGACAGGTGAAACACATCAGGGCAGGCATGGTAATCAACATGAGAGGGAGGGGGAGTCAAGACAGCGGAAACGACAAGGACCAGGAAGTACGAGACAGGGAACCACACTGAGGACAAAATAAAACAGGAAATCAACACCAAGGAAACAGAACATGACAAAACACAGACATGACAGAAACCACAACGAATCATTGCCGATAAAGTAAGAGCCAAAAATAGAGTTAGGTCCTCATCTGAGTAAACTAGTAGTTCAAGGTGGGTCATTCTAGTCGAGGTGAAGTCTGAACAGGTGAGTCTTGAGCCTTTTTCGGAAAATGGCAAATGACTCAGCTGTCCTGACATTAGTCGGGAGTTCGTTCCACCACTGAGGCGCCAGAACAGAGAAGAGTCTGGACTTTGCTGAGCGACATTTGTTTGATTTCAGCGATGGTGGTACCAGCCGGCCAGCTGAAGTAGAGGAGCGAAGTGCTCGCTTCGGGGCATGAGGTTTGACCAGTGTTTGAAGGTAGATGGGTGCCGTTCCATTGATGGCCCTGAAGGCCAGTGTCATCGTCTTGAATTGGATGCGTGCTGCAACAGGGAGCCAGTGGAGGTCACGGAGGAGGGGGGTCACATGGGAGAATTTGGGTAGATTGAAGATAAGGCGTGCTGCAGCGTTCTGGATACGCTGCAATGGTTTAATCGCAGAGGCCGGGAGTCCGGCCAGGAGAGAGTTGCAGTAGTCAAGGCGGGAGATGACCAGTGCTTGGACCAAGAGTTGCGTTGCATCCTTTGTGAGGAGGGTCCGAATCCTGCGGATGTTGTAGAGGGCAAATCTGCAGGATCGGGCCACAGCAGTGATGTTGGGGGTGCAGGATAGTTGGTCATCGAGGATTACACCCAAGTTCCTCGCAGTTGACGACGGCAATACTGTGATGCCCTCGACAGTGACCGACAGGTCCATGCGAGGGCAGTCTTTCCCTGGGACGAAGAGGAGTTTGGTTTTATTCAGGTTAAGCTTGAGGTGATATGCAGTTGTCCAGACAGAGATGTCAGCCAGACAGTCCGAGATGCGAGTTGCAATGTGGGTGTCAGAGGACGGGGGAAAAGAGAGGAACAGCTGGGTGTCATCTGCGTAGCAATGGTAGGAGAATCCATGCGATGTGATAACAGAACCTAGTGATCTGGTGTATAGTGAGAACAGAAGCGGTCCTAATACTGAGCCTTGAGGGACACCCGTGTCCAGAGAACAGGGTTTGGACATAGAGCCATTCCATGTGACCTGAAAGGTGCGATTTGTCAGGTATGATGTAAACCAGGCGAGAGCAGAGTCAGTTATGCCAAGTTCAGCCAGAGTGGAGAGGAGGATTTGGTGATTGACTGTGTCGAACGCAGCAGATAGGTCGAGGAGAACGAGGACGGAGGAGTGGGACGAGGCTCTGGCGTCTCGCAGGGACTCGGTCACTGTGAGGAGGGCCGTCTCAGTGGAGTGAGCAGTCCTGAATCCTGATTGATTAGGGTCTAGGAGGTTGTTCAGCGAGAGATAGGATGACAGTTGGTTGTAGGCGGCACGTTCCAAGGTTTTAGAGAGGAATGAAAGAAGAGATACAGGTCTGTAGCTTTGGATGTCAGTAGCGTCTAGGGTGGGTTTTTTAAGGAGAGGCTTCACGGTAGCTGTCTTAAAATCCGCTGGAATGACACCTGAGGTGAGGGAGGAGTTGATCAGGGTGGTGAGGAATGGCAAGATGTCGTGTGAGATGTCTTGGAGAAGAGAGGAGGGGATCGGGTCGAGGGAGCAGGTGGTGGCACGGTTAGATGTAACAAGTGCGTGAAAATCTTCAGAGGTGAGGGGGGTAAAGCTGGTAAGACCATCCGAGTTGAGGGTTGGGGGAGATGTCTTCTGGGAGGGAATAGGCATAAATGAGGAGCTGATGTCATTTACTTTCTTGGTAAAGTAAGTAGCAAAGTCATCGGCAGTAAGGAAGGAAGGGGGCGGAGGGGTAGGAGGGGTGAGGAGGGAGGAGAACACGGAGAAGAGTTTCCTGGGGTTGGAGGCAGAAGAGTTGATCTTTGCCAGGTAGAAGGCAGATTTAGCTGCCGAAACAGTTGAGGTGAAGTCAGAGAGGAGGCGGTGGTAGTGAGTAAGGTCCTCGTGCTGGCCCGATTTCTTCCATTTTCTCTCTGACGCTCGCAACAATGATCTGTTGGTTCGCAGAGGTTCAGACAGCCAGGGAGGGGGGGGAGATGATCACGCAGGTCGTGAGATAGGGGGACAGAGAGTGTCCAAAGAAGAGGAGAGTGAGGACATCAGGATGGAGGAGGCTTCCTCAGTAGGTATTAAGGAGAACTGTTCTGAGGATGGTAGCGAGGAGATAACAGTTGAGGAGAGAGCGGAGGGAGTGAGGGATTTCAGGTTGCGGCAGCTGGTGACCATTCGAGGCATAGAGGGGAGGGATGTGGTGGGCTCCATGGGGAGGGAGAAAGTCACAAAGTGGTGGTCGGACACGGTGAGCGGGGTAACAGAGAGTGCCGAGATGCCACAGGATCTTGTGAAGACAAGGTCAAGTTGGTTCCCGGCACGGTGAGTTGGTGGAGAGGGGGAGAGTGTAAGGTCAAATGCGGAAAAGAAGTCGATGAATTCAGATGAGTGCAGCTTTCCCGAGTGGATGTTGAAGTCACCGAGGACGACGAGTGGTGTGCCATCATCAGGGGAGCAGCTCAGGAGGGCATCCATCTCATCCAAAAAGTCACCGAGAGGACCGGGTGGGCGATAGATCACTATGATGTTGAGTTTGAAAGGAAGGGTGACAGAGACGGCGTGGAATTCAAGTGTAGATCAGGGTAGGTGGTCCAGAGGAAGGATCTGGTAGGACCATCTCGGTGAGATGAGGAGCCCAGTTCCTCCTCCTCGCCCTGTTCGTCTTGGGGAGTGTGAAAACGAGTAGGCAGTTGAAAGGGCAGCTGGAGTGGCAGTGTTTTCTGGGGTGATCCAGGTCTCTGTGAGGGCCAGGAAGTGGAGAGACTGCAGGGAGGCATAGGCTGAAATGGTGTCCGCCTTCTTGACTGCAGACTGGCAGTTCCACAGCCCCCCTAGTACTTCAAGGTCCTTACCGGTGGAGAATGGTGGGTAGCAGAGATTGGATGGGTTACAGCCTCGAGTGAAGGGTATCCGGTGAAATCTTCTCCAGTGTGATGTCCTGACTGGGATAAGACACATGGCTGCGCGGGGGGGTAAGATGTTATGCCTACCTCGGTGGACGTCCTCGATGGACTCCCGCAGATAGACTCCCTTGTCTTCGTTCAGATGGCCAGACGCTGCAGCTGACGCTGTAGTGACAGCCTTTTTAAGTGCGCAGTTTACCGTAAGTACTGTGTGTGACCCCTGGAGGTGAGGTTCACCCAGGGCGTCATGAAACCTAGGACCGCCACTGCTAAGGACCTTGACGAGGCGTTGTCACACGTTGTGATGGATTAATTCGAAAAATAAATGCCTACATTCATGGGAAGTTAGCTAGCGGTTGTTTGTTAGCATCGTAATAAAGTAGCATATCTGCAATTTTTTCCGGAATGTTGCCCTCCCTCTCTCGGCTCCGTTGTTTTTCATACAGTTGCCCTAATACGCCGTCGTACAGATGAGCAGAATATCTGCTACAAGCATGCAGGCCGCTGTTGTTGTTGTTACGAGACGTCGCAGGGAAAGAAGTCAGGGTCGGGGAGCGGGGCGATGACGTCAGTGTATTCGTTTTTGCTGTCGAAACGAACACGAAACAGAGGGCCGTTTTTTTCTTTTCCACCCTGAGAGCTGGTTATCTACAAAGTGCGGTTTCAGGCAGTGAAAACGCCGGATCCGTATGGACGGCCGGCCGAAACGCACAAGACTTCTGCGTTTATGCACAGAAAAGGTTTCCATATGGATGAGACCTAAAAGATTTCTTGTTTCTTGCTTGCTTCTCTTGCCAGCCCAAAGTCCTTAAGAGCTGTGTGCTCTTGATGATTTCTCTCTCATTCTGACCATAGACACTAAGTTCCGATCAAAGAGTAGGCTATACAGCGCGAGATCCGAGCTCCACCCCCTCACTGGTTCTGAAAGCTTAACTAATCGATCACAGTGGCATTTGTCAAGTTAAGCTCAACAGATAACTAGGGCCCTAAGATTTACATTTTCATTTTTTCCAGATTCTGTTTGTATGTTTTAAGAAGTTCCGTGTTTTCCATTTGATTTTTTCTTGATTATGTGTTTTAAAATTTAAGAGCATCCTTTCCATCAAATGTCTCATCATGTGGTTGATGACTAAAAATTAATAAGAAAATATGATGAATGTATTGAAGAAACATTCTAGTAATTCTCATTCTAATTAGAGACAAATGTCATTCAGAGACAAATGTGCATAAATATGTAAAGGTATGCGCAATCATTTATAGAGGAGTCACAATATACCACCCGGTACCACTAAAATAACAACATTCTTGAAAGAAGAAGAAGAAGAAGAAGAAGAGAGCTGCACAACTATCCTGATTGGGTCACGGTGGTTCAGTTTGCAGCACTACTGGCCATCAGAAAAAAGCAAAATCCGGAAAAAAAAACGCATGCGAAAAAAACAGACTTGGTGTGCAAATACCTTTAGACCCAGCGCTGCTGCTAATGTTCACCAGCAAGCTAGCTAGCTTGTTAATTCCATTGCTTCAATGTTGCACTTCCCAAAAAAAGAACTGTGGATGAAGCACAGAGGGGAGTGACATTACCTAATTATACACCTCTAAAAAATAGTATGCCAGAATCCCTTTTTTAAATATTACTTTATTTATTTTTTATTTATTTATTTTATATTTACATTTAAAATATGTTCTATTTTGGCCAACTCGTTAGAAACACTCCAATCTCCATCTGACAAGCCTCTATGTTCTTCATCTCTGGCCTACAGGTTCAATAAAGAAGAGGTTACTCCGGTGGTCAAAGATGTGTCAGAGTTCATGGAAACACTCTTAAATGACTGCTCGGGAGAAATCATTGATGAAGACTCTGATGTTCCTGGTGACCCCAAAGAGATGGCCTTCCTTGTACTGAGGGTACTAATCATTACAGCATCTAATTGGTGGTATTTCTGGATTGAGCAAGCTTTTGTCAGGGAATCTGGCTCAGTACCCCAAATAATTATTTTTTTCTAATCTCCAGGTTGTTGGTGTCATGGGTCAAGCCATGCAAGCTGTGAGCCCCAGCCTGATTTCCTCCATTTTGCGATGTGCTAAGAAAACAGACATTCCATTATCAAACCAAAAGGCAGCAATTCAGGCCTTTAGGTTGATGGATATGAATGATGAGGTACCTCACACAAATACATTTTACACATTGTGCAAATGTTTGCCTTTCACAAATTCATATATGGACATTGTAATTGAACCTTGCAGGTCAGAAGCATTCTCATGGAGGTGTATCAGGATGCTCAGAGCCCTGTTGAGAAACGTGTAGCTTCCTACCTGATTCTGATGAAAAGCCCAGACCAAGACCTGGTTACAGACATCCTGAACAATTTGGAGAATGTGGAGAGTGAGCAGGTCAAGAGCTTTGTGGTCTCCCACATGAAAAACATCTGGAGCTCTGGCAAGCCAGAGATGCATCAGTGAGTAATTAGCCTCTAGGATAATGGTAGCTAGTTAATTTCAAAATAAAATACTGAAGTCAAATTTTGAATTTTCCGGTATCTGTACTTTACTTGAGTATAGTTTTCTGACAACTTTTTACTTTTACAACCTACATTTCAATACAAATATCTGTTCTTTCTACTCCTTACAGTTACAGGCTTGTTACTTTAGTTTTAATGCATTTGAGGGGAATTATCAATTTCTTTCTTCTTAATATGATGCAAGACCAGTACTTCTTTTTGAACAGTTACAGTTACAGTTGTACTTCTACTTGAGTATAGAATGTCTGTACTTTTCACACCTCTGGAAGAAGCATGTAAACAGTTAAGCTAGCTAACATTAGCCTACATTTACTTTCCACTATGACTGGGCAGGAACTTAGCTAAGCCATGGGACACATAATATCATTGGTCTTACAATGTGATGACTGAGGAGGTCGTCAAAGTCCGTAAAACAAAAATAATTTGGCAAATCACTGTATTGAATGTCCTGGACATGACGGCAAAGTATAAGATTTTAAGAATGAAGACATATGTTTGCCTTTGATTTTTCTTTTGTATAGATACTGGGTTTTTCAACTAGATATAGAAGATGTCAATCCACTGTTAACATTCAGTTGGGAAAAAAGATCTCTAGAAATATTGTTGTTTTGTCCGTGTGATCTTACTAAACCTTTTTTTCTCCTCACTAAAGATTCAGGGAGTACATTGAGTCAGCCTTGAGAGATCAGCTCCATACCACGAACAAGATATTTGATGGCATGTCAAGCAACTACAGAATAGACTCTCCCTTGGGGTCAGTGCAAAGTAACATCCTTTTCGATGCCATGGACACTTTGCCTAAGGAAGTGATGCTAGAGACCACTCTGAAAGTTTTTAACTACAACTACGACATATTTGAAGTAAGTTGTATGTGATTGTGATAAAACACTAACATTACCTATGTACAGAGCTTTAAACATTTGAAATGTCCCTCTTCAAGGCTGGTGTTGAGGGAACAGGATTTGAACCAACAATTGATGCTCTCTTTGGAGAGAATGGTTTCTTCCCTGATTCCATCTCCAAAGTCATGTACTGGGCAGGTGACAAGGCCAAGATGCTCAAAGGGGTTTTGGATAGAATCACGCCTGAAAAAAACAGAGTGAAGAGACAGGTGAAATTAATTTAATCATTATACATAAACATCACCACATTAATAAAACCTGTATATGGAGCTTCCTTGTGCATGCATGACCAGAAAGTAATGCTTACATTTGAAATATCTCGCCAGCTCCCAGTTGATCTCCTGAAAGACATCAGAAACAGTGTCCAGAAGCTCATGGATGATGTGCGTTTCTCTCCAGCCCCTGAAGCCATTGCCTATCTTCGGCTTCTAGGAGCTGAGATAGGATACATGAAGACCAGCGACATGAGAAAGATGGCTGAAACACTCTCCATGTACTATCATGTTTTCATCAGGGTGCTACCTGTCAAGGTCAGATTTGTTGTTTCCTATCTGGAATTGTGCACACAAAAAACTAAATAGAGAACAGAACTGAAACATTTTATCTGCACAAAACAGGGCATTTTGACCACACATCTTTGAATAAGCCTTTTTTGTTTTTGTTTGAGGTGTTGGGCGAGAGCGGGGTTCGGTACACGGGGACGGGCAGTCATACGGTCCGGGGCCATGCAGGAGAGGCGGCAGTCAGGCAGGCGGGGGTCGAAGCAGAGGCGAGTAGTCAGATGGTCCGGGGGTCGATCAGGGCGCGGGGTTCTCCTACAGAAGCGGGTCATACACAGGGCTTTTAGTGTTCTCTCTCTCTCTCTCTCTCAACATCTCCTTACTCTCCACACGAACGTGTTCTCCGTCGTCTCCTTTTATCCCCTCCTGTCGTCTTGCGCTGATTTCCTCCCAGCCGTGTTCCTCCACGCCGGTGATTCTGATGGGCAATCGGAACTCCATATATGGCACGCCGTCCGTTCACTGCGCTGTGCCTTGGAGGGATAGAGTGAGGTGGCAGCTCCCCGGTTCCCTCCTTACCTCTGTCCCACGGGCGCCACACTATTCATACCAGTTGCAACATTACATTTACATTAGTTCGTTCTTTGGTCAAGAATTTAAGATTAGGGGTTCATGCGTACAGTGAGGTGAATTTCTGCTCTGCCCTACTCCTGCATGATCGCGCGGAATAATTTGTGTTAATTTGCATCAGTCACAGCAGATGCCCTGAAGAGGATGGGTGTTTACCTCCATGTAAACCAAACAATGTTTCAGACCATCTGTTGCACACTTCAATTAAGACGCAGTGTGGCTTCATTCAATGGCTTTACTGGACAGTCTGAGAAAACACACTGCAATACAGTTATGCTTCTGTCCAGCCGGATGCAGAATATATATATACTGTGTATTAACATTCAACCATTTTTACTCTAACATATATACAGACAAATATCACTGGCTCTTTTACAATGACACCGTATCTATGGTTTGGTATAAACATATAAACACCTAACACACCGTAAGTTCTCTATATATCCCAGTAACTTGGCCTAGCGACTAACGTGGCTCATTGCGTGCAGTTAGCTTAGCTTTAGCTTCGGCTTCAGAGCGACAGGGATTACCGACAGAAAACATCATGTAACAGTGCAGGAATAGTCAGCCAACTTCCTCGCCACCTCTAGAACTCTGTGGTGTTACTCTTGTATGTCTCTTTTACCAGTTTTCTTCTTGCTTACCTGAGAAAACACATTTCAATACCGTTATGCTTCTGTCCAGCTGGATGCAGAATACTGTGCACATTTGGGGGGATCATCCCTCTTGTGGCGTAAAGACGCCACTACACCCCTGTATTGCCTGATGGAAAAGCTAGAGCACAGTGATTCTTTTAGATAAAATAACAGAACATATAAATATGAAATAACTAAATAATATATGGGTGTCCCAACTTATTGTCCTCACACATCTATGGTTTATACAAATACATTGCTACACATAGTCTGGTTTGGTCTCTGGACTAATTATTAGCTACTATTGTAGAGCTCTTGGTGACCACACAGGATACAAGATTCGTAACAAACTGCCACACAAATTTCAAAGTTGAAATATTTCTTTGCATTGACTTTGTTTGCGATCGCACTTGCATGGATAACATGGTTCACATTGATGTGAACATAGCATAAGTGTGTGTTTTGTCCGACAGCTCTTCTTCTCAGCTTTATTTTAAAGCCATTTACAAAAGCCACATTTTGATAGTGGACTTCCATGGTGTCATGGTTCAAAGAGGTTTGAGATATTCATACAAGGTGTTTGTTTTCATTCCAACAGGCCATTTTTGCATTAACATCTAGCACTGAAAATGAAGTCTTTGCCCATTACATCTTCATGGAGAATGCCTTCTCTTTACCCACTGCTGCTGGCTTTCCTCTGAGGTTCTCATTGGCTGGTGTGTTTGCACCTGGTGTCAAAGGAGGCCTGACTCACTCACCTGCTAGCACAATGGTAAGTTAGCTTCTCTTCATTTTAGTTTATATTTCAAAATTCAAAATAATTATTTGACATGGAATTACAGATATTCTCTCACCTTGCAGGCTGACTTGTCCTTCATGCCTTCAGTTGGGCTAGAATTCATCACCCAAATGGGTGTGCACATTCCAGATTATGTGGCTGCTGGTCTTGAGATGCACACTAATATGTACCACGAGAGTTCACTCAATGCAAAGGTGACCATGAGCAGAAACCAGTTGAGACTGTCTATTCCTGCTCCCAAGTCCAACACTCAGTTGTTCAGCATCAGGTGAGTGGCAAATATGCTGAATGCCATGTTGCTGATGTTTCTAGTGTCATGTTGCTCTTTCTCAGCACTTCTCTCCTTTTGAAATACAGTAACAAGCTTTTGTCAGTGTCCTCCGGTCAAACTGAAATAGTGCAGTCTAACGTGGAGGACCGGATTGACTCAACCGACTGCCAGCCCCTTTTCACCGGTCTGAAATTGTGCACAATAGCACGTTACTCCAATGCTACTTCAGTGGACCACACTCCATATTACCCCTTGACTGGAGAAAGCAGGTAAGAGAGAAATAGCTAACCCACTGGTTTGATTTAAGTTTTTTCTATTTGGGTAGCTAATATTTAGTAGGGGTGTGCTTCTTTCCCTTGTATGACACTTTAAATAATAAACCAGTTATATAAAAATGGCATTGTTTAACTTTAAATAGATACACTATATTGCCAAAAGTTTTCGCTCACCAATCCAAATATTTAAAATCAGGTGTTACAATCACTTCCATGGCCACAGGTGTATAAAAGCAAGCACCTAGGCATGCAGACTTTCTTCAAACATTTGTGAAAGAATGGGTCGCTCTCAGGAGCACAGTGAATTCCAGCATGTTACTGTGATAGGCTGCCACCTGTGCAACAAGTCCAGTCGTGAAATTTGCTCTCTCCGAAATATTCCACTGTCAACTGTCAGTGGGATTATAACAAAGGGGAAGCGATTGGGAACGGCAGCAACTCAGCCAAGAAGTGGTAGGCAACGTCAAATGACGGAGCGGGCTCAGCAGATGCTGAGACACATAGCGCACAGAGTTTGCCAACTTTCAACAACTGCCAAGAGTTAATTGCTTCAAACTTCATGTGGCCTTCACATTAGCTCAAGAGAAATGCATGGAAAGCTTCATGTAATGGTATGAATGCAGTGGTTTAAAGCACGCCGCCACTGGACACTGGAACGCAGTGGAGACGCGTTCTCTAGAGTGACAAATTACGCTTCGCCATCTAGCAATTTGATGGATGATTCTGGGTTTTGCGGTTGCCAGGAGAACGGCACTTGTCTGACTGCATTGTGCCACATGCAAAGTTGGGGGGGGGGGGGTTGTTTTTCAGGAGCTGGGCATGGCCCCTGTGAAAGGAACTCTGAATGTGTCAGCATACCAAGAGATTTTGGACAATTCCAAAACTTTGTGGGAACAGTTTGAGGATGGCTCCTTCTTGTTCCAACATGACTGCACCAGTGCACAAAGCAAGGTCCATAAAGACATGGATGAGAGAGTTTGGTGTGGATGAACTTGACTGGCACAGAGTCCTGACTTCAACCCGATAGAACACCTTTTGGATGAATTAGAGCGGAGACTGAGAGCCAGACCTTCCCGCCCAACATCAGTGTGTGACCTCACAAATATGCTTCTGGAAAAATGGTCAAAAATTCCCATAAACACACTCCTAAACCTTGTGGAAAGCCTTCCCAGGAGCCTATGGATTAAGAATGGAAAGTCACTTAAGTTCATATGCGAGTCAAGGCAGGTGAGCGAATACTTTTGGCATTATAGTGTATATCAAATAAAAAAACAGGGACTCCCAATTGTTTGTTTATGACTCCTTAACTCCTAGCCCACAGAGATGTGGCAGCTGTGATCAGCACATAGGAATCAAATGCATGTGATGTCCAGGCATCAGTTGTTGTTACCACCCCATGTGCCTTTGACAATTCTTGTTTAACTATGTACTTTTCTTTGTAATACAAGTCTGGTGTGCATTTGGTGGTGTAATGCTGTCTACTTGGTATCTTGTAGCTTGGCTCTAACATATTTACTATCACTCTGAACTACTCTTAGATCATACGTTCTTATGAACAAAAGGGGCTATAGAGGCCATGATAACCCTACACCTCACTGAGTTGGACATTTTGTTTTGCAACTAACTATGTTGATGTTACTTTTTTAAGGTGATAGTCATTGGCCTTTCATGAGAGTAAAGACCGTCAACCAGTTCATAACTATAGAATTGGGCAATCAACCTTTTCATTGTACATTTTAGATCAATCCAGGTGTCTGCTTATCCATGCATTTGCGTCTTTCAACCAGATCACCCCAATGCAGTAGGCCTACATCATGGTTTATCTAAGCAGATAGTTACAGATTTAGCAAGATAGTTTAATGAAAGCTGTGTTGTTTTCTCAGGTTTGCAGTTGAAATTGAGTCGACAGGAGCAGTTTCTGAGTATACAGCCACCATCACTGATGAAATACTCAGAGAGGGTAAAAAGGGTCGAAATAAAGTGGACTCTCTGAAGCTGATCCTGAAGGCAGAAGGTACACTTTAATTGTGTGTGTGTGTGTGTGTGTGTGTGTGTGTGTGGCTCCTTCTTGTTCCAACATGACTGCACCAGCGCACAAAGCAAGGTCCATAAACACACTCCTAAACCTTGTGAAAAGCCTAACCAGAAGAGTTGAAGTGGTTATAGCTGCAAATGGTGAACTGACGTCATATTAAACCCTATGGATTAAGAATCGGATGTCACTTAAATTCATATATGCTTCAAGGCAGGTGAGCGAATACTTTTGGCAATATAGTTTAGTTAGGTTTAGATAACAAAACTACTTGTTTAGGTTTAGTAAAACATCATGGTTTGGCTTAAAATGACTACGAAATTAAAGTTAAACAAAAACTCAACTAAACTTCTTGGTTCTAACAACACAGTGATGAATTACGTTGTAAGGGATTTTCACAACTGTTTGGTGCAATTTTTAATCAGTCATCGAACATAATCCTGGGTTTTGTGTAACCATCCCAGTTTGGCATGTACTTGAACTGTAATAGTACAGAATTAATGAATGTGTGCCAAATATAACTGCATTGTTTTATATGTAATTAAGGATAACTTATATTTATATAGACAGTTATAATTGTTGAAATAGATCTTGAAGACTTCAGCACATAAAATCTGACTAATACATTTTCCTGCTAGGGGACGACTCATCGGAGGTCTCTGCATCTCTGAAATACAACCGCAACAAGAACACTGTCTCCACAGAGGTCATCATTCCTGACTTTGACGTGGAAGCAGGCATCAAGCTGGCTGTGACTGACAGTGATGCCAAAGGAAAGAAGATGAGAGGTATCACCCTTGATGTCACAAACAGGAACATCCCACAGCTGAGTCTTGTTGGACGTACAAGGTACATAGTTCTATAAACAATCCTTCAACCCCTCCTGGAGTCCGTTTCACAAAGCAGGTTTAGTGAAAACCTTGAGTTAGTTAACCCTGAGATGAGGGAAACTCTGGTTTTTCAGTTTCACATAGCCAGTTCAGCATAAATCTGAGTCAGTTACCCGGGTAACATACTCCGTGAACCTAACCTGCTTGCTAGCAGGTTTGCTTCAACAAACCGTGAGTTTCTCCCTACATGTCTCCGTCTTTTTCCGGAATCTGAACCAACTTGTGCCGTCCTTTCATCGTCAACCTAATCGATATGGAACAAAAGTGATTCTAGCAGCTTTGCCTCGGGAGAGAATTTTGATTACCTTTCCTTCCAATCACATTAGATATTATCTAAACAATATTCTCTGACATTTTCAACATTTCATATCACGGACATAATCCACAACCAGATTCTTTGCGGAGCTAGCGTTTTCTATGTAAAGCAAAAGTTGTTTGGTGTCAATATATCCAAAAATGTGCGAGCTATTATAAAAGAAAAAACTGAAATGAGCATAATTCCGGAAATAGGTTGTTGATAACCATGACATGCTTAGTTTATTTTTATTTTTTTATTATTATTATTATTATTTTTTTTTTATAAACTCTCAGGTGTGAAATAGTAAAGGGCTGTCACTCTGTATAATGTCAGTGGTTTGAGATTCCTATGTTGAAAAACCAAAGCATTTCTGAAGATAGAACTGCTTGATATTGCGCTTTTACGACTGTCCCTAACCGGCACACTCATGACATTACATTTTGCGCTCTCCACTGCATCATCATCTTTGGTAATTTTGAATTGATCAAAAATGTGATCCTAAATGAGCTATCCAACATGTCCCAACACTGGGAGAAAATCGAGGTTTTGACAGGGAGCTAATATTAAAATCACTTTAGGCCGTTCTCATATTGGCTATTACGTCTTTGTCTTGCTGTTACACTGTGAATGCATTAAAATAATCAGCACACCCAAATAGTTTACTCTGCATTCAAATGAAAATGCATTCTCCATGACCTTGTCATTACGGCCAAGTACTCCGATTATAATTTCAACATATTTTACTACAATCGAGTTGAATGAATTAGTCTGCCAGTTTATACCCTTTATACCTAAACTTGTTCTGGTTGCGAACTGTGTGTGCCGGTAGTCTAAATAACTGTCAAATGTCGTGATCTCAGACGGATGGATAAATTTACAACAACAAAAAATTACTTTATTTTACTTGGGCATCCGTTAATATACCTGACACCGCCTACAATCTATATGTCCTTTTTTAAAATGTAGACTTGACATGATGAAGGACGCCATGCTGCAGTTTCAGATCATCATTCCCTTTCTGAAAACCGATGCCTCTGTCACTGCAACCCTGAAGAGGGATGAGGATGTGCTCATGGACTTAGAGACAGTCATCCACCTCCCTGAGACGTACTACCAACAGAAAGCTTCCTTCAATTACGGTAACAGCTTGAGAACAGAAGACAGAACATTCAGTCATTCATATGTCTATGGCTGCATTTGTAGTAGTACAGTTAATACAAATACTATGCAGTATGTAATTCATGATACAATAAGTGTATATATAAATATACTGAATATAATAACAATAGCACAGTATTTCAGTGTAAGAGATTAGTCATAACCAAAAAGACGCATAGAAGAAGCATAATGTTTGTAAAAATAAATAAAAATAATAAGATGATTAAAAAATATTCACATTTGCAAAAATTGCTTTATAAACCATTATTTTAAAAATCAAAAGCGAGTTGCAAGAAATGTTTCTTTTTGAATTGTCAATTTTGTTCATTAGCAACAGTCCTGAAGATAACTATTAAATATTCATTCATTTTCAGGATTTTAACCCTAAAAAATGCCAGTTTCTGTACATAATGCCACTGTTTTTTTTTTCATGAAAAAAAACACAAAACATGAATTACTTTCCATATACTAAATGCAAACTGGCCACAATGGTCACACAATCACAGTCTGGGATATGTCAATGATTAGCAAAAATATTATATTTTTGTGTAGTGTCAGATTTAGAAAAAATAATTCACACTGTGACCCTTATAGGACAAAAATGTCTGTGTCAAAAAAGTGCCATAAAATCATTATAGATATATTAAAAAAAATGTGTAATTCTTTTCAAGCTTTTTTTAAAAATATCAATCCTTCATTAACACATGAAACTGAGTGAATGAAAAATAATGCCATGGGAACCACTTGCTCTGGTTCATAGGGTCATGCAATGTACAACCCTACAAAGATGCACGCATCCTTACCACACACACCCACACATGCTGTAATGGCAGTGGGATCAAAAATTGTAGTTTTCCTGGTTTTAGTGGGATATTGTTCTCCTAAATTGAGTCAGATTTGTGTTTACAAATCTAAAACGGCATACAAAATAAAAATTCCCCACAGATTTCTCTAAATACTCATATACACCACTCTCTTACATCCATATATACACACCCACATCATTTTTGTTGCATACATGTACTCCACTGGCCTGTTATGATCTGAAATACGACAGTTTGGAAAAGGGAGGAATTTCATCTGTGTTCCCAAAATAGGAAAATGGCTTTATCTGGTGGAAAATAGTAAAAACTACAATTCTACAGCACGAAGTCCAGAATGACTGTATGCTGCAATGGCCCTGGGGTCACAAATGACAGTTATAATGGGTTTCAATGAAGACATTTTGTCTCTAAGGGTCACAGTGTACCAAAAGTGTTTACACAGTGTAAAAGGTTGATTAAAAAATATATAATAATAATTTCCCCCCAAAATACACCTTTACATAATTTTATGCCATATGCATTAACAGCCAAAATGATCGTAAAAACAAAAATGAAAAGGACAAAAATGTCCCCAAGGGTCCCTAAGGGTTAAGTTGTTGTTGTATGACAAAATTATTGAATAATTTTATAGCTTGACTTGCACCAATCCACACAGTAACCCATGCAAGGAAGTAAAGGGGGCATCCAATATATACAAAGCCTTATAATTTATATATTCCTGGATTAATACAGGCTTGCAATTGCACTGAAATTTTACTTTTAATATTGTCAACGTGTTGTCTCCAAGTAAATTTATCATTGATCACAACCCCAAGAAATTTTGCCTGTCAAATTAATCATTGCAAATGTTTTATTCAATATCCCTCCCTGTCTTATTGGTTTCCGAAGTTCCTATAAATGTTTCCCGGAGCAAAACACATTTGTATTATCAGTAAAATTGTAAAGAATTGAGTATTGGTCCAAACATGGATCCCTGGGGTACTCCTGACACTGCATCATTAATCTGCACACATTGCTGTCTATTAGTATTTAAGTATTATTTAAGTAGCTCTTCAACCAACACATCCCAAACTTTTTAATTAACTGTATGTATATATATATATATATTTACAGTTAATATATATATATATATATATATATATCATTGTATTTTCTCTTTACAGATGATGACAAGTTTGAGGTAGAACTGAAATCGGACTTGAATTCAGAGATTCAGAAACTGATCCCAAATGTAGAAGATCATTACAGGCAGCTGCAGCAGCTCATCGATCACATCCTGGACCAGAAAGTGGCAAAGACTGATATGAAACTGCGTCACATAGTCACCAAAGGAATTGAGGTATTTGACACTATTTATTTTTGTTGGGGAACTAGCAGGAGCAGCTTTGGTTATTAATATATTATTATATATTATTATTATTATTATATTATTAATTATTAATATCAATATAATTATTGATATTAATATGATTAATAATAAAATTAATAAAAAACGGGCAGGAAAACTGAACCTCGACTCAGTCTCAATATAAAGGGGTTTGTACTAAAATGCCAATAATAAATAACTATTAGCATATGAGTACAAACAGTTGAAGGATTTTTGAATTCTTTGCAGAGAAGAGGTTGATATCATTCACTCTTATACAACATAAATAAACACAGCAGTATGTTCAGAAGGGGTTTATTAACAATAAACAAATTAACATACTATCTAGTGGCCTATCTAACTAAATACTATACAAGTGTGTGTGTTTGTGTGTGTGTGATAAAGGCGACGGGGAGTAGAGAGAGAGTGAGAGAGAGGGCTGGTTGGGCTACCGCCACTAGGTGGCGCTATTCTTCCGGGTGTTCAGAGACGGAACAGCTGAATAAAGGAGGAGGGAGGCCCGGGCAGACGCTATCTGATCTCTATGATTACATAGAGCCGTAGGTGGAGGCCTCTATGCAATCCACAAAGCATGTGGGCATGGGGGGTGTGCGTGTTACAAGATGACGGCTGTGTTTGTGGGAGGCCGTGTGGCCCTGCCTGGAGAACAGGTTTCTATATATGTGTATAATTAGTGTAATATATGTAGTGCCGTTAGGAAAGTTGGATTAGTGAGCATACAAACTGTATGTTCTTGATCACTAACAACTGAACTCAGGTTACACACTTAACTCAACAATACTAAACATGAATGTCATCACATTCAGTTTCTGTATCCTAAGCAATGCCCAGATTGTACGAGTCCTTGAAGAAGGGTTGGTTGTTTCTCTGAAGAAAGGTTACTGTCTTCAGGTTCCTGTGAAGGAGAGTTGCTGTCCTTGAAGTTTGGATGGAGGAATTTCTTGTGAGATGCGTCTCGACTAGTCTTTGTTGCAGAAGCAGGCTCCAACAGCCAGCTTCTTGGCTGTTTTGAGGGCACTGCTTGGGGACTTGAGACCTGTGGTCCAAATCCCAGGAGAAAGAGGGAGGTGGGGAGGCCGCTTGTCCGGGTGGAATCCCAGGAGAAAGAGGAGACCACTGTTCAGGTCAAGGTCACAGGAGGAAGAGAGATGAGCCCTGTGGTCAGGTCGACATCTCGAAAGAAGTAGAAAGAGAGTGATCCCAACTTGGTCTGCTTGGTGCGAAGCAAAACTTCCACTGCAGTTGACCAATCAGAATGGAATCTGGAGTTCACAGGTACGTGTCACTTTCAGTGACACAGGCCTGCAGGCAGATGGGGGAGGGAGAAAGACCCCTTGTCGACACTGAATCCATGAATTGTTTCATAGACACAAACCCTGAGGTCCCAACACCTATATATTATTACCTTCAAGGAATTTTCAGTCCCAATTGGTCATTCAGTTTATTATATGTGATATTTCAAATTCAATTTCAATATATTATTTGATATTTTGGTGAAAAGTTGGACCAATGACATACTGAGTACTTTTTTAGTGTTGATAGTGCCACCATATATCAATGTTTTCTTTTTATGTTGTTTTTTTTCTCGAGTACTTTCAATCTTTATAGTGAAATGTCATTTATCTTCATTCACCCTAAAGGCAGGTGATATTTGGTTGGACAAACTGACAGCACGCATCCCCTATCTTGCAAACATACAAAGTAAGAGGAGCATCTCAGATCTCACCCTGCCAGCGCTACCAGAGAAACTGTTTCTGCAGTCGTAAGTATTTAATAGTTTGAGAGGAACCCAAACCAATATACATAATATAGATTGTTGCTGCCCTCTACTAGTTGAAGCTATTGACATTGAATTTTCTCATGGGCCTATATGGAGTCAGGTGACATTTATGGTGGCAGCTTTAAAACCAACACCTCCCGTCTCTGCACACTGTGAAGACAGGAGTATTAGTGAAGAGAAGCCCTTACCCTCTCAATTAGCCTGTGAATCACATATGGTAATTGCTAATGCTAATCACTAACATACAAAAATCCCAGCCTTGCATGTAAACACAAATTCACAAATGTTTGTAAAGGTCTGTTGACACCAAACCAAAAGCAAATTTTCTTGTGGCATTATTGCATAAAATGTCAATGCAAAGACACAAATTTGTGCTAGGTGGCGCAAATGTACATGATCAGGCAGTGCAAATATGAAATGACACAAATACACAGCATTCTCCTCATTACCTTATTTGCGCAAGTTGAAATATTTCAACTTGAGGGTGTGACACTGTGATGCGAAAGCATATCAATGTTGAGATTATCCTCCTCTTACTGAATAAGAAATGGTGACAAAAAATATTGCAGTGGTCTGTGGTCATCCAGAGCTTGATGATAGTACCTAGTAGAACAAAACTATGTGTATACATGTATGTGTCTAAACCGTAGACTCCCCATCATACAAACAACAAGGTTGCTGCCGTATGTATATCTAGATAACAACAATTCCCTTGTTTTTTGTAGTTGTTCTGTACTCTACTGTTCCCTATCCATGTACAGCATGTTAATTCATTTTCAGATGCAAAAGTTCAAAATTGGAATTATATTGATATGTACTTTCTTTCACCTCAACAGAGACATCTTGTTCCGATACCAGTTCAACAAGGATAAGATGGCCATCTCACTTCCTCTTCCACATGGAGGCAAAAAGTCAGAAGACCTGAACATCCCAACCACTCTGTCTGTTCCCCTTATAGATATAGCAGAGATAGGCCTATATATCCCTGCCAAAAATTACCCACTACCATCATTCACTATACCGCCTTCTTTGGATTTCACTGTCCCCCTCTTTGGTCTGGCTGAAGCATCCACCAAGATCAACAGCAACTTTTACAGCTGGGAAGGCTCCATTTCTGGGGGCAATATCACGGTCAATGTCCCAAGCTACATTGCACAGTATAGGGCCATGGCCCAATCACCTTTCAACTTACTGTCATACAAGCTTGAAGGTAAACATCTTGTTAAAATGGCAAACAATAATAGTTAATGGATAATGGTGTCTGCCATAGAAATAAAGTAGTACTAGAAGGGGCAATCCCAGTCAAATCAACATAGTAGGGTGTTCAGAGCATGTTTATGGGTACCGTTGCCATAGTGACTGTTGCAGTGTTGGTTTACTTACAGTGGCCCGCTACAAGGGTTGCAATTTCCCTTCTTCTCCTATTTTATTTCTAGGGTCAGGACATATTCTACCTGTCACAGTTACTGATTATAGTATTTTTTCTGTGTGTCTGTTTCAAGGAACCGGGATGATGTCAGGAATAGCTGATCATAATCTAAAGTATCTTCTGAATAGTTCCTTCAGTCACAGCCTCATTGACACAAGCTTCAGTGTTTTAGAAACATTAACAGTAACTAATAAACTGAACGCAAGAGCCAACTATAAGTTTAAAGCCTCTAGTCCTGTCGGCCTGCAAGCCTCCCTCTACTACTCTGCTCAGTCAACTTCAACATTAGATTCAGATCAGGTCTCAGGAGACGGCACCATGGATGGGTCTCTTAACATAGGTTCATTCACCACCAACACCTCCTACACCCACAGCTACAACCTGCATCCACTAGATGGAAAAGGAACAGGAGAGTCCACGCTTCATTTCAACTCGCCACTCATCGAGGTTCACAACGCCATCACCGGTGTCTATGCAAACTCTGAGCTGAACATTGTGTCCAAAACAAACACCCAGAAGGACGTCCTCAAGCATGTGGCAGAGCTCAAATATAAGGATGCACAACTGACCTTAAAGTGCAGCGCTGCTGCCTCAGCCATGGGCCAGTCGCTCAATAACAAAGTGGAGCTTGGTGTTTCCAAACATATGGCCTTCCTCAGGATTGAGTCACAGGCTGATGATGAGACAAACAGGGCATACTCACATATAACAGGATCCCTGGATTCAAACAGGCTTGAGGTGAACTCTGAAGGTTCCCTCAGCTTTAACTCAGGTCATGGTTTGCACAAAGCTTCCGTTACATTTGGCAGGAATGGTCTTACCATGAGTGGAACCAACAGCATTGAGTGCAGCCCTGTCACGGTGGAGAATATATTTAATGGTGCCATATACAGCAACAGAGCGTCCCTTTCCTCCAGGACCAAAGTGATGGCTGAGGAGAGCAGAGGAGAGCTGAATATTGAGGGTAAAATTACAGCTACAGAAGCCTCTTTGAATGGCATCCTCAGGGGCCATGCATACGATGCAACCACCAGAAACAACATGGATGTTGTACTGAACCACAGGGCTTTGACTTTCACCAGCAATAACATGGGAAGATTGAACCAGATTGAGACAGAGAATAGTCACACATTGACCGTTACTCTGTGGACCCTAGCCCTCCACTCCAAGACTAACAGCTTCACCTGTGAAGATGTTTACTACAAGCAAGACACCAAGGTTGATATGAAGCCATTTGTTTTTTCATTGGATATGACAAATGAGCTCAAGTTTTATGATGTCAGCTTCAACAATGAAGGCCACATGAAGCTTGAGCCAGTTAAAATGGGTCTGAGTGGAAGTATACAGGGAGCTTATGGAGAAGAACACAACATTAATCACAGCTATGAACTCAGTTATGATGATATGGCTGGTACGATGAAATACAGAACATCTGGGAATGTAATGGATGCCCAGCTGAGTCACAACTGTGAACTTGATTTTGCTGGACTTTCTGCCAAGACAAATTGTGAAGCACGAATCAATTCTGAGCCTCTACATTTTGACAGCACCATTCGCACCATGGCACTGCCTTTCAGCCTCACTGTTGATGCTCTTTTCAACAGCAATGGAGAAATTATTCTGTATGGGAAGCACACTGGACAGCTGTACAGCAAACTGTTGGTTAAAGCTGAGCCGTTAGCTCTTGTGTACTCACATGACAGCCGGGTGTCAACCACACATATGCTTCCAAGTGGGGAGTCTTCAACTAATTTAGACAACACATTTAATGGCCTCCTGACACCAAGTGACCAGTCTCTGACGTGGAAAGTAAAATCTAAAGTGAACAACCATGTCTATAATCAGGACGTCAGTACTTACAACAATCCTCAGAAGATTGGAGTTGAGTTTTCAGGAGTTATGGTACCAGATATTTTCAGAAAAGACAAAGGATCAGATATACAAGAGTTTAGCATGGCTGGTTTCCTTAAGTATGACAAGAGCAGTGACTGTCATGTTATTGACATCGCACTCATTGAAAGCTTTCCTGTTGCTTTTAACCAGTTCAAGAACACTCTTGTACAAGCCTTAGAATCTCTTCAACAGGTCATCAGCCGTTTAGATATTAATCAGCTTATCACTGACTTTAGAGGCAAGTTAGATCAGCTACCGATGCAAGTGAGTGACTTCATGCGAGACATAGACTTGGAGAACAATGTGAACCAAGTAAAAGCCAAACTTGATTATTTGATCAATGAGTTTGCTGTAACAATGGATGACATTGAGGTTGCAATGACGAACTTGAGACAGAGCATGCAAAATGTGGTGATGGATATTGTCACTAAAACTAGAGATATCCTTTCTGCAGTCAAAGACTACGTCAAGGCCGGACATTATGCTGACAAGATGACAATGGTACTTTTACACATTGAAAGTCAGCTTCGGGCCTTTGAAGAGAAGTATGACATCAAGCAGTCAGTTGTCCAAGCACTTGATACGATAGAGGATGTCATCAGACAGATTGATTTACAGAAGCTGACAGAAACTAGCACAACTTGGCTGCGAAAACTCGATTTGAAACATGGAATCTTGGAGAAAATCAAAGACAAACTCTCCCAACTGAAACAGGCCGTCAGGAACTTTGATCTCACTTTGTTCTTCCAGGATATAAGTGATCACCTTCTCTCAGTTGATTTAGCCATGTATGTTGAGCAGCTATCATATAAAATCCCATCTGCAGAGATATCAAGAGTGATGGAATCTATGAATGATGTTATTGTCAACTGGATTGACGAGTATGAAATCCCCAACAAAATAAACATGCTGTATTCTCACATTAGGGATATACTTTTGAAATACAATCTTGATGATGAATTTAAAGAATTAATGGATCAGGCAGTGATTCTCATCAAGGAATTCAAAATTGTAGAGACTGTTCAGTTGATGGTGGATGCTCTGAATTCTATCAAGTTTGAAATGGTGTATGATACAATTATGCAACATCTGCATAGTGTGACAAGTACAATTGGAGAAATTGATTTGAGGAAAAGCATTGATGACTTTAATGAAAAAATTTCTTCAATGCTTAAGTCAATGAAGGAATTTGACTACAATGCATTTCTTGATGAGACCAACAATAAAATTGCTGAACTAACAAACTATCTCAATGAACAGATTAAAACATATGAGATTGTGCAAAAAATTGAGGCAGTTAGGACATTTTTCAGAGAGATCCAAAGTTCAATCTTAACACATTTGCAAGAACTCAAAAACACAAAGGTATCTGATGCTCTAAAAAGACTGGCAAACGTGATTGACACTGCATTTTACAATGACATCAAGTTGAAAGTGCAGGATATCCTTGAGGATGTGCGTCAAAGGATCCTTGACATGGATATCAGAAATGAAATGTACGTTTACCTCCAGAGAGCAAGTGAATCCTACAGCAATGTGATTGCCTACATTTATGCGCAGTTTAACCAACTGATGGAGAAGATCCTAAAAGTGACCAATGACAATGAGATTGTCACCCAGATGAAGCACACTGTCAATGGAATCCTGGATGCACTGAAAAAAGCTGAGATTAAGGTTCCCACATTTACTGTGCCTCTCACTGACCTTATCATTCCAGCGTTTACAATCAACCTGGACAAACTGCAGGACATCAGCATCCCAGCTCGATTATCAGTCCCTGAGTTCACCATCCTCAACTCCTACACAATACCTTCATTCACCATTGACTTTGACAATATCAAAGCAAAGATAGTTGCAAGCTTAGACAACATCAGAGAATTTGAGATCCAAATACCTGACCCAGAGGAAATCTTTGGTGACCTTAAAGTGCTCTATCTATCTGAACTACCAGATCTCACCTTCCCAGAAATAACTCTTTCAGAAATAAGATTCCCAACCATCAATATCCCCAAATTAAATCTGAAGGACTTTGAAATCACAATGCTTCCAATTCCAGAGATCCAATTGCCTGAGGTTCCCATCAACATTTGTATCCCAATGTTTGGCAAACTCCATGGGGACTTAAGAGTGAACTCTCCACGGTACACTCTTAGAACTATATGGAAGATTGAGAACTCGACGTCCACAACAAAAACCCCACAGTTTACAGCCACAATTACTTCTCATGCCAAATCACCCATCAAGCCCCTTGAATATACCTTTGAAGCCACTGCTCAGCTGGAAGCGCCAAGAATGAAGAAGTTGCTCTTCACAGAAACAGTGGAGGCTTCACATGTGGCCTTCTCCATCGATCATAAAGGATCCTTGACACTCACTGGCTCTTCTGCTGAGGCTTTAGCTAAGACCACTACCAAGGCTACAACCCAGATGTACATGGCAGACTTGGTCAACAATGCACTGATTACATTGAAGGATGGAATCTCTGCAGCAGTAGACACAACTTACAACCACAACTTGGATATCCCATTAATTGAAATGTCAAGTCAGGCATCAATGAAACAGAATATATCAGCCTCCATGGAAACAGGAAGCATTACTGTGACCAGTGAAACTACTTGTGATGGAAAGTGGTCAATTCAAGACTACTCTGATGAAGGTACACACAAAAGCAATGTAGAATTCAACGTTAATTTTAGCACTGCCAAGTTAACTGTAATGGGAGAAACAGACAGCAAGGCCTTGAAGTCGAAGCAAACACTTACTGCTGAATCGGTTTTCTTAAACCATGTTACTGTTGAAGCAAGATGTGAAACTGAAGCTCCATCTGTCAAGAAGAGTTTGATGGTTTTAAAGGGAGAGGCTCATGTTGGGGACTTAAAGGTTGCAGTGACAGCCTCTCATGATGCTGAATTCACTGGAAGTCTTACTGGATTTATGGCCAACTCACTGGAATTCATGGCCATTCCATTTGAGATTGTGCTTGATGTTAAGAATGAAGTCACCTCGAAGATCTTGTTCCCTTTGAAACTAACCGGCAAGGTAGACCTACAGAATGATTATGGTGTCATTCTAAACTCTGAGAAGCAGCGTGCTTGTTGGTTTACTTTGGCAAGATTCAACCAGTACAACTACAATCAAAACTTCATAACAGAAAACAATGGAATTGACATGTTTCTTCACTCATCCATTATAGGAGAGGCTAATCTGGATTTTTTGACTGTTCCTCTATCTATTCCAGAGATCACTGTACCTTATTTTGAGATTAAAACCCCTGAGATAAGAGACCTCTCTCTGTGGGACAATGCTGGATTGGAAACCTTGCTTACCAATACTCAACAAACATTTGACTTAAACCTGAAGCTGCATTACTACAAGAACCCTGACAAACACAGCTTTGAATTACACCTTGAACCAATTTATGATGCAATTATCGACAACACAAACATATTACAGGCTCAATTTGAACAATGCAGAGATACAATTGTTGCAGTTCTAAAAGATTCGTACAACCAAGCAAAGGCGCAGTATATCAAACACAAAATAGACACGTCTAGTCTGCCTCCGAGGATCTTCAGTGTCCCTGGATACAAGATACCATTATTGAATATTGAGGTTTCTGCTTTCAGGGCTGAGATGCCAGCCTTTAGCTATTTTGTTCCAAAGGAGGTCAGTACACCAAGTTTCAAAGTTCCAGCACTGGGTTTCTCTGTGCCTTCCTATACCCTTGTGCTGCCATCTTTGGAATTACCCGTTGTCCATGTTCCAGAAACTTTAAGTGAAATTAAACTGCCTACTTTTACACTGGCAGCCATTCAGAACAACATTTTCATCCCAGCCCTGGGTAACATAACTTGTGACTTCTCATTTAAATCCACCGTGATTTCCATAAATGCTAATGCTGGTCTTTGCAACCAGTCGGACATTGTTGCTAGCTTTGGCGCTTCCTCAACATCTGTGTTTGACATTCTGAATGGAAGGATTGATGGCACCACCAGTTTGACAATGAATAGAGGAATAAAAGTGGCCTCCACTGTGTCCCTGGAGCATAAAAATGTGGAATCAAATCATCAATGTGCTGTTAGTCTCACCAGAAGGAGGATAGAAGCTTCTGTAGCTAACTCTGCAAAAATCAATCTACCCATCCTCAATCTGGAATTCTATCAGAAACTCACAGGAAATACCAAGACCCAGCCAAGCGTTTCCTTCGAGGAAATAATAAAATACAAGTTTAACATTCCTCTGGTTGAGGCTGTAAGCAAAGGAAACCTTATTATGGACTGGGCATTGGAAACACGTTCTTCTTATGTGCACCTGCGGACCTATACCCAAGGGGAGTCAGACATCACCATAATGAACTGCTGTACGTTTGCTGGAAATGGAGCAAATGAGGCCACTTTCAGACTTAATGTTGACCAACTGCGTTCATCAGTCAAGACTAGCTTGGCCTTAAACATTGACAAACAAGAGAAAGTAAAACAAAGCGCAAAAAACAACTTCTTCCACTTTGACTTTGACAAGGAGTTGGCTCTTGAGATGTCCTTACAGCAAACATTTGCAACTATTGATTACACCAGCAATAATAATATTGAGCTTGAATATTTCAACACAAATGGAAAGCACATTTTTAGAGGTGAACTAGATGTTGTTCCTTTAAAATCCTTCAAGACTATATTGAACATTGATGCCAGTCAGCCAAGTAGTTATGGTCATGCTGGACTCATTCAGAGCACCAATGTTGACATCAGCTCAGAGAAGCAGCTTTTTACTTGGAGTGGTAAGGAGCAACTGGCATCTCTCATCCATGCTAGTGATCTACTCATGTGTAATGATGACTCTGAATCACGCATTGACCTGACTAGATCAGTGGAAGGCCACCTAGCTTTCTTGAAGGCATTTAGGCTTCCTGTGTATCAGAAGACTCTCTGGGATATTCTCAAGTATGATCAGGTCATAAATATGGGCGACTTACAATTCATCAACATCTCTTCCAGCATTGTGTACACAAAGAGCATGGATAGCCAGCAGTATACAATACCATATCAAATATTTGAAGACTACATCTCCAAATATTTGAAGACTACAAGTGTGTTTATTCCATATTTTGGAGCCCTTACTGCCACTCTGAAGGTTTCCTCCCCTATTTATAATGTGTCAACAACTGCTAACGTGGAGAAAAGTGACCCTGGCCTTGTAACATCCCTGACTTCCATCTGTACGTCTACTATGATCTTCTTGGAATATAAACTCCATGGTAAGACACGCACACACTCTACTTTATTTCATAAGACTAAATAGATTGAATGCTGTGTTCACACAAAACTCTGAGCAAAATTTCTTTGGATCATTTGTGTTTATTTGTGTCACTTATGCAGACACACTGAGACACAAATAATGTTTCATAAATCATGGTTGAAATGATCACTATTTCTGCTTTGTAAAGCGTCAAATACACCGGGAAACCTAATACCATCCTGTCTGGGTTCAAACATCTTCCAGGGATGCTCGGTGAATTTTGCTATGATTTAATCTTAATATAACGATGAAAAAGATGCAATAATAACTACATAATGAAGACAATATGAAGTCTAAAATCATGCTTTGTTAGTTCTGTCTGCAAGAAAACAAACAAACAAATGTTATAATGCTTGTTGCTAGGCTATGCTAACATAGAAGCTGAGACTCAACACTGACAGGCTTTCATGACACAGGGTCATGCTAATTTTTCACTCAAGTTTAAACTTTGTCAACTGACATTAACATGTGAATACATGAATGATGCAAATTTGCATCTTTGCTGTGCCAAAAATGTGCTTTGCCTTTGGTGTGAACACATCATAAGGCATTATTTTGCAAATAATATGTTATTTTTCTTATGTCCCCTCAGCCAATGCAACCCTTGGATTTGATGGAGGAATCAATCTAAATGGGAAGTGCAACTTGATTCACAGTGATGTAAATCTGGACTGGCAACATGTTTTGGAACAGAACCTGAGGTAAGTATACAGCATACATTTTGTTTCTTCAATTTCTAATTTGAACAGAAATCTAGATTATTTAATATACTTATTTGTTTTATTTAATCTCCATGTGAGATTTACTAGTGTAAGTGTTTCATGCATCTCAATTTCCAAATACATATTATTTCGCCTTGCATTAAAATGTTATTGTATTATGTATCTAGATATTATTAAACTGATTACATTTACACCTGGTATTACAGCCCAGTCTAATGTTTAGGGACACAATGTGTCTATTTTTCTTTTGTGTCTCTCAGCACTACAACAATCAATGGAAAGTTAATTAGGACCCTTTTTCATGGTGGACACATGAATTAAACAAATCCATGTGACAGTGGATGGTCCAGAGCTAGTGATGTAGTATTAAATATTGACAAAGACTACTTGTGGTGGGGGGTGGGGAGTTGGATGGGTCCAACAACACAGGACTTCAACTACCAGATCGGTGTTGGGCACTGCATGTCTCAAAGTGTTGTTGTGAATTGACACGTTGGTGACCGTTTTCCTAAACCTAACCAAGAGTTTTTTAAAGGTGACTGAAGTTGTGCTGAGCAACAAGAAAAAATGCACATCTTGTGTTGCTCAGCATGAAACCAATCATGATATAATCATGAATAAACGGGGCACCACCCTGGGATCAGGGAAAAGATAACCTAAAACTGTATTCAGTCTCAATATAAAGGTTTTATACTCTCATGCCAATCATCGTGATCATTGACATAGAAGCATAAAAACAATCTAACAATTAAGAAGGGCGTGAAATTCAAGCACTAGCCTTCACAACCTGCTGTTATCCAGTGACATATACACAACAAGCACAAGAGACCGCTAGTTATAATATAATAAGATTTATTAAAATCAGTAATAATGATCACAATCAATAACACTGCAATTAACAAAGCCTTATTACCTAACTACCTAACAGACGAAACTAAGCTACAGAAGGAGAGACACACGTGGAGTGTGTGTGCGTGTGTGCGTGCGTGCGTGTGTGTGTGTGTGTGTGTGTGTGTGCGTGTGTGTCGAGAGAGAGAGAGAGAGAGAGAGAGGGAGAGATGGCTATGTGCGGCCACCAGATGGAGCTATTCCTCACAGCGTTCAGGGGCTGAGCCACTGACGTCCGATGGGGTAGCGAGAGAGAGAGAGAGAGCGAGAGGTGGAGCTATGTCCTTAGCGTCCGGAGCTGGAAACAGCTGGCGTAGGACACGTGTGTGCGGTGTGTGTGTGTTGGTTAGCGGGACACAAACAAAGAGAGAGAGAATGCGCCAGCGATATTCTGAGGCTCAGAAGCCGTGCCGCTATGACACGGCTTCGCGCGAATGAACTAGCGTTTATTCCGCGAGACCGGTCTTTTAACTGATAGTAGAGGCTTTCTGAGCTCGCGAATATGGCGGAGGTTAGTCGAAAACACTGTTACAGAAATCAACCCAGCGGCGATCACGATCAGCATTCAAATACAGCAGCACATGAACAAACGGACTCGGCGGTCCGCGATCAGAACTTAAAACACATTAACAAGAATTACAAGCATATCCTACACTATCACTTATGTCTCTGCCCAGACTGATAGCCTCTTACTGGTATCGTTGCGTAAGCTGCGAGTCCGTCCTGGCGATGACAGCGTTCCGTAACGCGGCGGTAGTTCGTGGGCCCCGGCGTGAGCGGGGGACGTGATGAGTCGGCTTCGTCCAGGCGAGAGCGGAGCGGGTTTCCTCTCGTTGATCAAACTCAAATAAAGAAAACAGTTGGTGTTTCCTCCTTCCACGAGCGGCGATATAATCGCGGCTTGGCGATTTAGTCAGCTTACTTCAGACAGCGTCTGGTAGCTGGAAGGCAGGAACCGGCTTGGTTCCTCTTGTTGCAGCGGTGCGCTGCAGGAGGGGTCGCCTCCCGTTGCAACGTGGTGTTGCGCCGGTTGTAGGAAGAGACGCCAGAGTAAGAGTAAGAGTCAGAGTAAGTAAAGAGAGCGTTCTCCAGGCGGCTTTGGTTTATAAAGCTCAGGCCGCTCCAGGGGACTCCCCGGGGTTCCCTGAAGATTGTCAGCCAATAGGGCACCAGTTGGGTGGCGTCGCATCTCTCACCTGGGTGAGATGTGAAACTAAAATGGCGGTGTAGTTTTTAATCCCCTTTTTCCCTTTGTCCTGTGTAGGCTTTGTGGGCCGCATGGTGTAGTCCTAACGGTTAGGTCCCAACATCAGTTACGTTTGCTATCAATCCAGATATGAGACAATTGAAATTACTGTAAACTTATGTTTGAAATTTTTGCCTAAGGTCAGGAGAGCTGTCACAGCCACTCTGAGGAAGAGATCAAGGGTCCTTATCTTATGTGTGTTGTTTTTAGATGATACCCTGTTTGAGCAGGCTAAATGAACTTCCTGTTATATAAACATGCCTGATTTTTTCCCTCAGGATGAAGCGCCAAACTTCTCTGGCTGATTCCATGTGAGTTTATTTTGTCCAAAGACTGATTCTCTGCATATTTGAACAGTTGTTGCTCATGGATTGACCTAGAAAATACTGCTATAAAAAATATTTCTCTGTTTTCAAGGGAGTCTCTTCATACTCTCAATGTTGACATCACTAGCCCAACATTTGTTGATGCAAGCTTCCGCTTTGCTTCTCGCAAAGATGGCATCACTGCATCTGTGTCTTGTCCATCATCTGGTTTCCTTGGACTGCAGATTCAGCGGAGGTCTCCATCACAGTTGTATGGAAAACTCTTCAGTCGCTACCTGGTAAGACACTTTTAAGAGTAACTATGCCCCAAACCACCTTTTTCAGCTGAAAGCCGTGTATCTGGATATTTACCATTTACCACTTGTTGATTGATTCAGGTCCAAATCTTCACATTTAAGTGCAAAGTATTTGATGTATACATATTGTGTTAAAAATATACATAGTGACTGACCTCTACTGGTTGAAACGTGTAGCTGAATTTTGCTATTGGACTGATCTGCAGTCAGGTGATGTATATGGAGGTTATCGTCTCTAGTGAACTGTAAGAAAGGTCTGTAAAAACATGGGCCAATGTACTGTTTTAATATGAAAGATTTTTCTGTATTGATTTTTTCACAGGTGTTTTACTCATATGTTTAATTACCCATGGAAGTTTGGGAGCAAAAACCTATGCTAGCCCCACGAAAACCTGAATTTGATTTACAGATTTGGAGAAACCATCCTCACACTTCAGTGGTAAAGAGTATCGTTTCAGTTGAAAAGAGTTATTTAGCTTTTGTTAACTTGTGTACCACTGACGTTACTGACAGTAAGGCAGGTTTGATAGTGTAATTTGTTTTTTTTGTGTAATTTATTATTTAAGGAATGTGTCTGTAAATTATACAGACCATATGCTGTAAATCTACACAATTGTTTTCTTAGGGTTGAAGGAAATGTAACGAATTAAACTTAACGGAAAAGGCACTGGTAACTTTCTGCCAGGATATTTATAATTTTTCGATGTACTTTTCTTACAGTGTGGGGGTTGTGTTGGCAATGTTTTGTCCAGAGTGACATGATTATAGTCCCCAGTGATGGCTACAAAAGTGTTTTGCAACAGTGGAGTGAATGATGAATGTAGGGCCCCTATGAATTTTTTCCACATTCCATTTTATTTTTTCCAAATTTCCGTGTTTTCCGTTTTAATTTTTCTAAATTCTGTGTTTTACAATTTTAGAGCATTTTTTCGTCAAATGGTGTCTAATCATGTGGTTGATGAATCAAAATCAAGAAATTTACTGCAGAAACATTCTCGGAGTTCTAATTCTAATTCCTTGTCATTCAGAGACCATACATGTGCATAAATATGTGTATGTAATAAGTGTATGTGGAATCATTTATGGAGGACTTTCACCGTGTCTAAAGTCAGTGCATATGTCGATCCACTTGCCGGTATTTAAGTTTCACTTTCAGTTGTGAATCAGTTCATTTCTGAACATTTCTGATGTGAGATTCTGTTTGTAGCTGCTCATCACGGATTCTTGCGGGTCAAGTCATTCATGTTGAGAAGTTAGAATGAATGTCTTCGGCATGACTATCGATCTGTGTGTGTGTGTGTGTGTGTGTGTGTGTACCGCCCTTCGGTGAAACAGAGAGGACAGATGCGGGATGGCCCATTAATTACACTGTGTTTTCCCCCCTTTTTCAGCTTAGGTGCAGTGACACGCACTTATAATATTAGAGAAAACATACATTTTTATAAATTGTATCCAGAGTTTGACAAATTCCACAGAATTCTGCATTTAACAGTTGATTCCATTTTCATTGTCAGATTCCCTGATTCCGTCTGTGTTTTCTGCATTACGTAAATCACAGGGCCCTATGAATGTTGCCAACTGCCTCAGCATCAGCTAATGGAGGAATGTAACTACTATAATAATACAAAACATAACCCCATAGCTAGCAGTTCAATGTCTAGGCCCCAGAAACAGTTCAATCCTTCCACATTTCTTCTTTACTGCTTCTTATCACGTACCTGTCCATCTCAACAGTCATGAGGCAGAGTAGAGCCAGTGTAGTCTGCTCCCATGAAACCCACAATGCTGCACTCTCGGTATTCCCTCTGTGTCTAAATCAGCCTGCCTTTCACAAGGACCTCACGTTTCCCATAATGATGGCTGCAACAGAAAGTTCGAAGGCATCGCCTGTGCAGCACCTTTGGGATTTGATTGATTTATTGATTGATTTTATTTCGTGATTGCACAGAAAAGGGCACATATGCACTTCACCTAGACATCATCACCGAGGATAACACAATAAAGCCCTAAGGCTTGTTTCCATTGTGGTCCTCCGCAACATAAAAAACAAACAGGGAGGCAAATGCACATAAACATAACATCTAAAGGAATATAAATTATATAAAAGAAATTTAAAAAAGAATACAATTTAAAACAATTGCATATGTTCTATAACATTAGGCCTTTTTATACAACATTAGAATAGAAGATAACATAATAATAAAGCTATTCAGTTCGTTATATTCAAACTAAAATCGACTTATTTAGGTGTTATTTTGTAGCCAGCTTCTTAAAACTCCTTTAAAAGCAATCAGAGAAGTGTTTGTTTTAACCTCTTTAGCTATTTGTTCCATTGCACTGCTGCACTGTACATGAAACTGTTTTTACCCATCATGATTTTAAAACGTCAAGGCTATCTAAAAAAGGAGCTTTACTACTTCCTCTTTGGTTAATCTTGCCTATCATCACGCTCACACAAACACAGAAGGAACCCAAGCCCGAACTGGGAGACGAACACTGCCATGCAGTCCCACCAGATAGGTATTTGTCTAAAATACAACCAAGGTAGTTTATTGACTCGGTTGTTTTTATTGCACTCTCTCTAATCCTGACCGTAAAAACCTGGTGCCTTCGACAAACTAATTTTGCTAAAATGGGTAAAATGGCTTCAGTTTCATCCGTATGGAGGGACAGTCTATCTGCTGATAGCAAGTCACATGCCTTCTGCAGTTCAGCACTAAGAGTGACGTCAACCACGGTTTTGTTTCTTTGAGCAGTCATCAACACTGAGTCATCTGCGTAAAGATATAAATCACAGGAAACAGCAGCTTTTGAGTCATTAATAAATAACAAATAAAATATGGGGCCGAGGATGCTTCCCTGTCAAACTCTCCATCCCAGGGTTTTCTCACTTGATACCGTCCCATTTACACACAATCTGTGTACGGTTTTCGAGATAAGAACTCACCCATCCAAGTGTAACCTCATTAAAGCCTATTGCTTTTAGTTTCTTGATTAAAATGCCATGGTCTACCGTGTCAAAGGCTTTCTGTAAATCCAGCATAACCAAACCGCAGTAGTTTCCCTTGTTTATTTCCTTTCTGATTCGGTAAGTTATGTATACCAAGCAAGTCTCTATGGAGTGTGCTTTTCTAAAACCAGAAAACTGAAATAGAACGGCCTTTTTAAAAATAAATAATGAATCTGTTCTAGAACAAGCCTTTCCATTATTAGTCTGTAGTTGTTTGGGTCGTGTTTGCTTCCCTTCTTATATAATGGTATCACCCTCGTGTTTTTTAATTTGGATGGAACTGTGCCTGTTTCAAAACTTAAGTTGATAAGATATTTAACGAAAGGAGTGATTTCTTCTGCAGCATCCCTTAAAAACTTGGATGGCGGGAGATCTTGACCTGTGCCTTTAGTGAGGTTTAGTACACTAATTTGCTTGAAGACAGTAGCATCAGAGACCATGTCAAGTTTAAATGAGTCTGGCGAGATTGTTGTTCTGTTCACCATAAGCCCGATTCAGTTAAGGGAGTTTTTCCACCAGCTGCTTTGCTGTTGACTTTGATTTTACTTTGGGATCGTAGCCAACCTCCTTTTGGCACTTCCAAAGTTTTTTTAGTTCATTCTTACATTCCATGATCCTGTCACTGAAAAAATCCTTTTTAGCCTTTGTGACCATACACTGTACATCATTTCTCAAACTTTTAAACTTGTGGAAAATAGCAAAACTGTCGTTTCTTGCTCTTATGGTCCTTAAGATGTCCTCATATATCCACTTTTCTGCTCTTTTATCTCTGACCAATTTCACTGGAGCCCCTTTTTTTAGTCAAGAAGAGCAGTATTAAATGGTGAAGTGCTTCATCAGGTCTTTTAGGTCTTGCCCAGTAACAGTACCACTGGTTCCAATGCCTTTACTCCTCTCTGCATGACTCACTGTTACAAAAAGTATAAAAAAGTAACAGTATAACCACAGAAAAGTTGCAAAACACATAATAGCCATTGCCGATCAATCAGTGAAGCAAACCCACACATGAACAAGAAAATAAACAGAGAAAACGCCTATGCTGTGATTGTGATGCTACAGTGGTTATGGAAATTTAACCAACTTTAGACCAAAGCTCTGGGGTTAAGTTACTCTTTAAGCTGTTTAATTTGCATACTGTTGTTTACAGTAAATCATTTTGAAATCTATAGATGCATTAAAATTATATGTGGTGCAGTGACACTGGTTTAACAATTCTTGTTCTCAATTTCGTCCCTCAACTTCAGTCTACTCCTGAAAAGGACACCGATGTTTTCACTGCCAAAGCCATGCTGAGAAACTCTCAGAAGTTCATCTTACAGACGTCATGGAACTGGGACTTCCTCCATGATGTGATCGAGGGTACCAAGGACAGTATTCCTGCTTTAAACGACGCTGTGCTCAAGTTAATTAACAAATACCACATTACTCACTTTGGCTTCGATCTCAACCGTGGCAGCATGAAGCTGAAAAACACAGTCTCCAATGGCATAGAGAGAGCTTATCATGTGGTGCCCATGTCTTTTAATAGGCTGCAAAATTCAATCACACATCTGAGTGATGAAGGAGAAGACATGTATAGGAGGGCTTCTGATACCATGATGTCAATGAGTGTGCAGGATGTAATGGACTGGTTGGCTGACGAGGTTAGCGGAGTCTTAAAACACAGTGAAAATAAGATTTTTGTTTTACTAGATGCAATCACAAGGTTCTTGAGTGACACAAAGATAACATTGCCTGGATCTGAAGAGAAGCTCTCGAGCCTGGAGATGTTGCAGCGAGCTCGGCGTTCTGTATCCAGAGCCACTAACAGGGCAGTCCAGAGGTTTGCCAGCATTCTGGAGATAATTTCTAGCTATGTCAGGCGAATTGAGTTCACTATACCTGTAACTGATGTTGTTCTCAATGGAAATTACATCATGGATAAACTATTGTCTGGATATGATCAGTTAAGATATTCAGTGCACAGAGGCTTCAATTTGTTTCGCGAAACACTCAATAACCTCCCCTGGGTGACTGCTGAAAAAGCACAAATTTTGATTGCCTATCTAAAAGATGAAAATGTGGACATTGCTTCTCAAATTGATCACTTTTATGCAGAAGTTGAGCTGTCTACAAAGCAAAATATTGAGGAGGCAAAGAGATATGTCAGTGAGTATAAAGACCATGCCAAACAGAAGATTCAAGAGGCTTATAATGCTTTAAGTAGGGAGCAGGTAAACAATGGAACAAAGGAGTTTATCAATATTTTCCAGTCACATCTGTATGGAGGACTTAATGAATGTGTAGATCTGATGAGACAGGCATCCCAGAGCACAGCGCCGTACATCAGAGTGAGCAATAAAAAGATGGACATTGAAATTCCTTTACCCTTCCTATGGAAATCTTTCAGCGAATGGCCGAAACAGTCAACTCAGTGAGTCATGGCTCTATTCATGTCTCTTTGAAAAAAATATTTTGTTTGATGGCAGTATAAATGTTTTTACTCACAGGCCATATAAAGTTAGTCTTAAAATTTGACAATTTATACAAGGTTCCTCCCAATGTTTTGAATGTAAGTCACTGTTCAATGATTATGTTCAATTAAACAATGCTGAGTAAACATTTGTGTTTGTCATGCTGTCCCAAAATGTTATAATTAAATCAGTAGACCAGAAACGTTAGATGTCTATGACAGAATTATTAGTAAATTTACATTTAGGGCATTTAGCAGACACTTTTGTCCAAAGCAACTTACAATAAGTACATTTGTCAAAAGAATTTTCAAAATTATAACAGTCCAGCACAGTGCATACAGATTATATTAGATGCAGCAAGTCCAAAATACATCCACAGCAATGATCTCAAAGATCCTTGTTAGGTCTTACATTTCAGGCAGTTGCACTCTGAGTTCTCAGGTACCTTAACACTTTATCAAATCTCATACCCATTTGGTCATAACAGCCTTTCGGCCCAACATAAGCATAAAAAAAATGTACAGTGTTTTTATGTGATCTTAGTGATTCAGGGAAATATCCCAATAAACATAATATTGGATTAGGCTGAAGTTGCTGCTTAATTATCACACTAACCTCATCACATACAGTTTGCCAAAACCATTGAATCTTTTCGCATTCCCAAAGGCAGTGAAATCTTGTCCCTAAAATAGTCTTACATTTTGGGCAGTTTGGAGAGGCCCCTGCTGTATATTTACTATACATATATGGAGATATATAAACATTTTGTAAGATATTAAAGGTAGGTAAAAGTAAAATTTCCTGCCATATTTCATCGTCTATGAAATCGGCGGCGCTGCTTCTGTCATCGGGTTGTCAAGTGACGGAACTTGCTCTGAACCTCCCCTAACGCATTAAAGGTGAGGAGAGGAGCTCATTTGATTGGTGAAGATCTGAATCGGCTGTATTAATCCCAGTCCACGCCTCGTCTCCCACTCACGCCTTCTTCTCCTCCCTCTTTCCCACTTGGGCGAGACGGGAGGTGTGCCTGCGCGAGCCTGCGCGGTGCACGAAACTTGCAAAGTCCAGGCGGACACACCCCGTCGGCGTGGCGCAGGTGCGCTGAGAGCTGACTGCGCCTGGTCTACGAAACTAGGGCCCATTGAGTTTTGTTGGTCTGTTAATGTCAGGAGGATATCATCCGCATACAGCAGAATTTTGTGCTGTGTTGTTCCTGTCACTGTGCCTTTGATACTGGAGGCTTGCCGGACAGCAATTGCTAATGGCTCTATAGCTAAAGAAAACAACAGAGGTGATAGTGGTGACTCTTGAGCTGTGCCTCTGTTAAAGGAAAACACCACTGCATTTCCATACTGAACTATGTTCTGCTCTGATCTTAGACGAGGTGATACATACCTCCCTCTCCTCTGTGCGTGCACTCAATGGCTCTTGCGCGCACTCCGCGCAGCGCTAATTTGCTAGCATGTAGCTTGTCCCAGTATATTCCTTAGGATCAGTGCTTAATTTGTAAATCATAAGGTGCCGGAACGCAAAGTACATATAACAGCTCGGGATGACGAGACGGGCACAGGTCCCGGAACGTATACACAAAACGTGCTGAAAACAACATGCAAATGCCCACTTGCCACGCCGTGGGACTTACAAGACTCAATTTCAAATTATATCCATGGTATAAATGTTATGACGATAATTTACAATTATTTTAGGCTATACTCCGCACAGCACAGGCAAATGCCCACATCACAGCTGGGACTTACAGTATCTACAGTCAGCAATTAATTTCTCAACAGGTCAAAAAAAAAAAGAAGAGCTTTTTATAAATCACACAAATCTTCCATTATTATTATTATTCAAAGATTGGCACGGCGGCCTATTAATATAAAGTATGCTCACCATTTAGTTGTCCAAAACACCCCACATCACAAGCATGTCCGGATTCTCCTCCTCCTCTTTTTTTCGGGCTTTGCTGCGCGTGTCTGTGGCAGTTCTGTGTCCTTTGGCCACCCACGACCTCACGTACGGGACTGGGTTGAATTTAGCGAGGGGGGGTCCAACAAGATTTAGGAAGAGTAAAGATGATATGGTGGATGTGAGCAGTGAGGCACGGTTGGCAGTGCAAATCAAGTTCATTTGAGAAAATCCGCGCTCACATTCAGCACTTGCAATGGGGATGCTGTTGACAGCAACAAGTAACTCCATCAGCTCATCGGGGGTGTCTTTTCCATCTGAGTCTCTGTACTTTCTGTAGGCCCGTATGACTGCGCGCGGGTTGTCAATGTTGAAGCGCTGACACAGTGACTCAACCTCAGTCTCTCCATACAGCGCACCTGCGTCCTCGGGCCAGTACTGTGCGTAAAGCACCTTCAACTCCTCAATGAACTTGTTATATCCAGTTTTATCTGGCATCCGGCCTCCTTGAGATAATATGCGATCCTCCAAGTTCTTGGCCACAGTTAGGAAAAACTGCTTGGGGTCGAGTGTTTTGTCGCTTGATTTTCCTCCATTCAGCGTGATGCCATGGAAAGAGTTTTCCCCAATTCCCCTTTGGCTCAGTTCAGTGTAGCGCCCTGGCCGATCCGACATGGCCTCAAGTACCCTGATTTCCCGACAAATTGTCTTGTGTGCTGAAATGATGGTAATGTCTCGTTTTTGAAGCACGACTGAGAGCTCGGATAATTCTTGCAATGCATCGCACATTATGCCTAAGTTGTTAACAAATGCATGCGATGATATGCGCATAGCAAGCCCACTGTATGTTTGCTTTGTGACACTATCACGGGAGGGATCTTCTGATGCAGTTTTGAAATGCTTGTAAAGTGCTGGATAATTCCTCCACACTGCTTCAACGGTTCTAAAACTCGATGCCACCCATCTAGTGTCTAAAATACGACCTATTTTGCATAGCTGGACATCCAGGCTCTCAGCAGACTCTCTCAGCTCCATTCGGTTTTTGTTAGATGTGCTATACACTGCGTATAACTTGTCCATCAATATTTTAAAGTGATTTATGGCGCCCATCTCTTTCACTACGTCTGCGACTGCAAGTTCAAGCCTGTGGGCTGAGCAGTGCCACACAGTAATGTTAGGGAAAATGGCCTGGAGCCGACTCGCCACTCCGCTTTTACGCCCTAACATAACAGAAGCACCATCACAAGTTACTCCAATGAGGGTTTTAGAGAGAAAATCCTGTGTCAAATGCAGGCGCTCCAGCGCAGACAACAGTTTGTGGACAATACCATGAGCAGTTAGATCATCTAGCTCTACGAGTTCAGTAAAAATGTTTGTAGGCTTGTCCATATCAAGCAACTGAGCCCTAAGGTATATTATTAAGCAGCTCTTTTTGCTTAAACTGGTTGACTCATCCAGCATTAAACTGAGTTTGGGGGTGCACTGTACTATTTTTTCAAACAGTTTTCTTTTCATTTCTTGAGAAATATGTTTCTGTATGTTTACACACGCAACATTGGAATGTAAAATCCTCCCCATATCGAGTCCATTTAATTCTTGGCAATCAATATCATGTTCGAACCCATATGCGGGATGGTGGCGTTTAGCCTCCTTGTACGCCGTGCGAAATACGCGAGCTGTAGTGGCTATCTGTTCAGACTGACTATTAATTATAGACTGTCCTAAAGTGTCCACTTTTGCCTTTTCAAGAATGCTTGCTGCTGCTAGGTGAGCCTTGGTACGGGCATGTTCAAATACTTTTTTTCTGATTGCGCGTTGCTGTTTTTTAATATCTGGAGCAGATGAGGTTACTGTGCATGAAACCCACTCTTTTGCGAGTTTCATCCCCCCCGTCTTCTCTGCCCCCAAAGTCCCCACCGCCTTACACGTTGTGCAGCCAAAACCTGTATTTTTCATAAGAAGCCAGGGGTAGTAGCTCTGCTTAACTTTGAACTGAGTAGCTGTCCAAACTGTGCATCCCATCCCGGACGTCCCATCTCCGCTCAGTGCGCTCCCCTCTCCTTCCGAATCTTCCTCCTGTGAACCAGCTGATGTCACGGCGGCGGTTCCCGCCTCTTGCTCCGGCTGTTGTACCGGGCTAGCTGATGCCAGGGTACCCGCCTGTTGCTCCGGCTGTTGGTGGTCCACCTGGCTGACTGCTAGCGCTGTAGCTGGCTCCTGCTCCGGCTGGCGGTGAACCTGACCAGCTGCTGCCACGGTGCCAGCCTCCTGCCCCGGCTTGGCTAGCTGTGGGTGAACCCGGCTAGCGGCGCTAGCCTCCTGCTGCAGCCGGTTTTTACCTTCAACGTGACCGCTGCAGCTGCCCTCGTCGCCGGCTTTTCTGACTCGTTTTGAGTCATGAAACTCTTCTTTTTTCTTGAAAAAGGACAGTAAATTCAACTGTCTCTTTGACATGTTTGCGAAATGCCTAACGGTTTTTTCTTTCTTCCTTCTCCTGAGATGTGGCGAATTTCAAATGTTTAATTTTTTTTCTGTAATAGTGACGGGGGCGTGGTTTGTTGATTTCAAATGACGTTAAATCTTAAAAAACACATCATTTTTGGGATTTGTTCTGTAAATTAATACATGCATATTATTATTTTATTTAAATTTTATTTTAAACATTTTTTTATGTGTTTTCTTTCTTTTTTTTTTTATGAGAGGTGCCGGATCTGCCGAAATAGGTACCGGAACACAGGGAGGCCAAAATTAAGAGGTGCCGGATCTTGTTCCGGCAGGATCCGGCTCAAATTAACCCCTGCTTAGGATCCAAAGGGGGGTGAAGTTAGAAGCGACCAAGCACTTCCACGTTGTCCCTATTTAAATACGGTTACGTGAGTAGTTACACGACCCAAGTTTGGTTACACAAAATGAAACATGCCAATTTTTCTAAGCGGATAACAAGGATAACTATATAATGTATGGCGGAATAACAACTGGAAGCACTTCGACGTCGGTGCAGTAATATCATCACTCCCCTCCCCCTCTTACTTCAGTCAATAGAACCTACATGACCTGCACGCCGTCGCCTGCACTACCTGTAGTAGTTTGTGCACAGTTGAGGAAGCATCAGGTTGTAGTAAGATAGTTTGTGAACAATCAAACATCATGGTTATAACGTGCATCGTACAGGGTTGTGAAAACAAGCAGAAGGTATATAGTCCCGTCATGTTTTGAGTGATGATATTACTGCGCCGACGTCGAAGTGCTTCCAGTTGTTATTCCGTCATACTATATAGTTATCCTTGTTATCCGCTTAGAAAAATTGGCATGTTTCATTTTGTGTAACCAAACTTGGGTCGTGTAACTACTCACGTAACCGTATTTAAATAGGGACAACGTGGAAGTGCTTGGTTTTTTCAGCTGAAGCCAGTTTCTTTTTGTGCCTGGGGGATTACACCTACATGAAAATGAATAATTGTTTATTGCACTACTTCATGAACTACGGGAGTCAAACTCCTTTCGTTTGCACCGTAGGCAGCGTTGCTAACCATTACACCACAGTCTCACTCTGCACGATTGAAAAAAAAAGACTTATCACTTTTAGATCAATCGATTGTTTCATTTAGTTATACGCATTAAGTCGGGCTGTAAATGTATGCCACGCCAACTATCTCTACTTTGATGGAGTAATGTTGCTTTGCTTTCTAAGGATGAGCTTGTTTTCTACATAAACACTCAGTAATATCTAATAACGCTCTCCTGGCTGCCGTGGTGAATCGTAGTATCGGAGCTCCATTGATGATGGCTTTTGTCGTTGCAACTGAAATCTCAGTTTAGTCTAGTGCAGGTGAGAGTTTGGCAATGAAATACCAGTAGACATAATATCCGAATCTGAAGATCTTTTAATGCTGCAGCATGAGCCACTCACAGTGCGACGCAGGAGTGACTGAAGAGTCACTGTTTCTGTTGGCACTTATAATGCAGTTGAATTTACATACAGGTCTGACATCCTACAGCCCCCGTTCCAGGTGTCCCCAGAAGTTGTGTTTGATCAAAGGGTCATTGTCTTATCCTGCATCAATGGGCTTGTCTGGCCCTGGTGACAAATGGTCCTGCAATACGCATTGAGGACAGACAGTCATTTGTCCACAGAGATACATGATTAAAAAGGAATTTCCCTCACACTTTGTAGAGTCGGCAGGCACACGCGTAGCTCAGTGTTTACATACTCAGAGTTGATTGAACTAATTAAGAAACTCAGAGTTGCCCATCTCAGTTGGTTGACTCAGAATTCAGGGTTAAGCCGAGTTCACACCGGACCGAAAATCGGCATCTTTGAGAGAGTCGGTGTCCGTGACATGAGTCTACTTGGTGTGGTCGCTCGAATCGGCCACATCGGCGTTCATTTCAGCCGACTCAAATGTATAATCCGCCATTCGAGTCGGTCATTCTTTTACCGTTCTGATTGGTGGAGGCTAGCAGCTTGACTAGCGAATCAGTGAAGCCCGGAAGTGACGATGGTAAACTTATCAGGAAAGAGCAGAGCGAAATTTCTGAAATCACCTGGCTCGTCCATCTCCAGTTCCCGATACAAATTTGGATAAGCTCCTTGGGCTGCTCGCTGTTGTATCCACGGCTTCACCCACTTAGTGCGCCTAATAACTGTTCTCTTTCATTTTCACTTACGACTGTCTTCTTCCATAAGAATAAGTGCGAGAGCTGACAAGGCCAGTGTCTCCGTATCAACATCATCCAACATTTTAGATTTTTCCGTTCAGAGAGTAATCACAACTACAGTCTACAACCTCACTCTGCTGACAACAGTGACTGGTGAGGACAGCGTGCTCTGTGTTATGGTCTAGAGAGGACCGGCTACTTCCGGTTTTCGTGTTTTTTGGCCCACAATACAGATTAGCGCCGCCTGTTGTTTTGGAGACATTACATCTCGCGCAAGCGCGGAACGTATGGCGTCGGCTGTAATTCCGTAGGTGTGAACCGCCCATGTCGTTGCTCGAGTCGGCCATATTACAGTTTTTCTCCATTGGTTTGGCTCTTTTCTTGAAACAGAAATTACATTCTCAAAACAACATGGACAAATCTCCAAACCACTTGGCAATTGTCCACAACAGAATTGCATTTCTCATTCATTAATCAAATTGCAATTGTCTTAGTACATGTCTCAATATCTCATTACATCTTTGCAAATGATTAAGTACAGGTAGCCTACATTTAGCACAATTTCCAAGTGAATAGATCTTGTTGATCTAAACTGATTGTCGATTCTCAGTCTAATGGTTGTTCTCTTCAAAACATGTCAGCATCATTTCATTGTGTAAGTCATCACTTGCACAATAGTCTGATCAATTGTCAAAATTAGTCAAGAACATAATACCATGAATACCATATATGAATCTCTTGGAACATTTGATAAATTGAGTACAGTAATTGACAGTCAGGTGAAACTAGAACTTGACTAACGAAGGAGGAGTTTCACTCATCTCAGATGACCAATCAAACCGTATGTTTAGTTACCTGACAGGTGCTGTCTATGATTGTGAATGCTGCCAAACATATACAGTATATACACTCAACAAAAATATAAACGCAACACTTTTGTTTTTGCTCCCATTTTTCATGAGATGGACTTAAAGATCTAAAATTCATTCCAGATACACAATATTACCATTTCTCTCAAACATTGTTCACAAATCAGTCTAAATGTGTGATAGTGAGCACTTCTGCTTTGCTGAGATAATCCATCCCACCTCACAGGTGTGCCACATCAAGATGCTGATCTGACATCATGATTAGTGCACAGGTGTGCCTTAGACTGTCCACAATAAAAGGCCACCCTGAAATGTGCATTTTTTTGCTTTATTGGGGGTCTGGGGACTCAGTACCAGTCAGTATCTGGTGTGACCACCATTTGCCTCATGCAGTGCAACACATCTTCTTCGCATAGAGTTTATCAGATTGTCAATTGTGGCCTGTGGAATGTTGGTCCACTCCTCTTCAATGGCTGTGCGAAGTTGCTGGATATTAGTGGGAACTGGTACACGCTGTCGTATACGCCGGTCAAGCACATCCCAAACATGCTCAATGGGTGACATGTCCGGTGAGTATGCTGGCCATGCAAGAACTGGGACATTTTCAGCTTCCAAGAATTGTGTACAGATCCTTGCAACATGGGGCCGTGCATTATCTTGCTGAAACATGAGGTGATGTTCATGGATGTATGGCACAACAATGGGCCTCAGGATCTCATCACGGTATCTCTGTGCATTCAAAATGCCATCAATAAAATGCACCTGTGTTCTTCGTCCATAACAGATGCCTGCCCATACCATAACCCCACCACCACCATGGGCCACTCGATCCACAACATTGACATCAGCAAAGCGCTCACCCACACGACGCCACACACGCTGTCTGCCATCTGCCCTGAACAATGTAAACCGAGATTCATCCGTGAAGAGAACACCTCTCCAACGTGCCAGACGCCATCGAAAGCATTTGCCCACTCAAGTCTGTTACGGCGACGAGCTGGAGTCAGGTCAAGACCCCGATGAGGACGATGAGCATGCAGTTGAGCTTCCCTGAGACGGTTTCTGACAGTTTGTGCAGAAATTGTTTGGTTATGCTAACCAATTGTTTCAGCAGCTGTCTGAGTGGCTGGTCTCAGACGATCTTGGAGGTGAACCTGCTGGATGTGGAGGTCCTGGGCTGGTGTGGTTACACGTGGTCTGCGGTTGTGAGGCCGGTTGGATGTACTGCCATATTCTCTGAAACGCCTTTGGAGACGGCTTATGGTGGAGAAATGAACATTCAATGCACGAGCAACAGATCTGGTTGACATTCCTGCTGTCAGCGTGCCAATTGCACGCTCCCTCAATGCTTGTGGCATCTGTGGCATTTTGCTGTGAGACAAAACTGCACATTTCAGAGTGGCCTTTTATTGTGGGCAGTATAAGGTACACCTGTGCACTAATCATGATGTCAGATCAGCATCTTGATGTGGCACACCTGTGAGGTGGGATGGATTATCTCAGCAAAGCAGAAGTGCTCACTATCACACATTTAGACAGATTTGTGAACAATGTTTGAGAGAAATGGTAATATTGTGTATCTGGAATGAATTTTAGATCTTTAAGTCCATCTCATGAAAAATGGGAGCAAAAACAAAAGTGTTGCGTTTATATTTTTGTTGAGTGTATATAAAGGTTGACCAGGACCAGTACCATTTCTGAACATGGAGGCACCTGGCCAAGCAAATGAACAAGGGCAACTGCCTGCTCCATGAAGAAGAAGAGGAAGAGGAGTAAGGGTGCGTGGTGGTGGAATAGGGGGAAGAGGCCGAGGAGCACGAAGACACCATGTTGTCCCGGATGAAATTCGGGCCACAATTATAGACCATGTTGTCAACCACCGCCTCACAATGGTGGAGGCAGGTCGCAGAGTGCAGCCTAATGTGCCTCGCTCTACAGTCTCCTCCATCATCCAAACCTTTCACAGGGAAAACAGGTATGTACTCATATCAGTCAATAATTGAACTATATGTTGTATACTGTAGGACTGGACACTGTGTAGTGTAAATACACATTTCTTAATGCACAAGAAATGTGCATTTACCTATTCATTTAGTGTGCGTGTGTGTGTGTGTGTGTGTGTGTGTGTTATAGCCCTGCAGTAATGTACCTCAATGGGATACAGTAGTATTCCAGTCACTGTTCAGTGATGCATTGGAATAGTGGTAAAAAGTAAAGCAACAATACAATTTCATTGGTAACTCATTCTGTAAGAAATACATAAGACATACATTACGAATGGAGTGTTGTCCTTTGAATTCTATGTTTGAACGACAACCTGGCACGGGTGGCTACTCTTACCGTAAAATCCTATTTTTTTCAGTTTTACACACAATTGTATTCTGTTAGCTAGATAAAAAAAACGAGCACAGTAACCATTGTCAATGAAGGACTGGGCTAAGACTTAGTGGTGGACATGAGGGATATTTCAATTGTCCTCTGCCATAGTGACAAAACATCTAAACATTTTGACTTGCAGTGCTTACACAATGCCAAAGGGACAATGCATTTTGGGGGCACTGACTATTTATATGAGAAAGAAATTTAGATTTGACACATGAGCGAACTGTTTTGGGAGAGATATGAGCTTTTGCAGGTGAACCATGGTGTTGTGCTGAACCATCCAGGTTATTTTGGCAAATGCACCAAGAGTGTTGAGAACGTCCGGTCTGTTTCGAGAAATGAGCCAAAGCAATTGAGAAGGATCTTTTGTCTTTTGGGGGCACTGACTATTTATATGGGAAAGGAATTTAGTTTTGAAGCATAAGTGAACAGTTTTGGGAGAGATATGAGCTTTTGCATGTGAACTATGGTGTTGTGCTGAACTGTAAGACTGTTTTGCCAAATGATCTTAGAGTTTTGAGAATGTAATTTCTGTTTCAAGAAATGAGCCAAACCAATGGAGAAAAACTGTAAGTAGCCCGACTTCATTTACCGGTGTGGACTCGCCTTAAGGTTCAGAGTTTGTTGCGCCTGCTTTCTGGAACGGGCCCCAGATCCACCTGTCCCTCCTCTGCAGTCCAAATATGGTCACTTCCTTCATGCCAAATTCGAGGCTTCAAAAATGTAGTCCATAAACCAATAGGTGACGTTACGATGAAAAAGTCCTATATGGTCTTATATACAGTCTATGATTTCATCAGCACTTTCAGGCTGCATACATCCTGTCTGCTGCACATGCATAGGTTCACCGACTCATCCAAACTTCATCATCATCTCTGCAGAACAAGAACACAACTATATTTCTAAAGGTCACATGGGACTAATGCCCCAGTCAGTCACTTAGTTCCTTACAGCTAACTGAAGGTTGATGTCACTGTTTTTCCCTCCAGTTCAACGACCTGACTGATATGATGGAAGAAACAGATATGTTATCCTCGGGATGTTTTTGGAGATATGAGTGCAGCTTGTCCTGGGCCCGGTTTCCCGAAGCCTTCTTAAAGCCTTCTTAACGCTACGTCATTCGTAACCCCTACTTAGAGTTCCTACTTCCAACATTTTGCGTGTTTCCCGAAATGTTCTTTGCTACGAATCTCTTTCGTACGTCATACGTTGGTAAGAGTGGTCTGGAGCACTCTTAGAGCCTTCTTAGCTCTACCATAGCGATGTTTCAGCTCCTGTGTTAGTCACCGCCACTGTATAGTAATCCAGAAATCCCCGTTGCGCATGGAACTGCACATTGCCAGTGTTGTGTTTCACCAATGGTGTGGTGTCCATTTCGACCGAAGTTTCTTGTGGCGATGAACAACGTAAAAACGTGAATGTATTGTTACGCACACTCTTGATATAGAAAAAATATTTATTCGATCCTTTCCAGGAACAAAAAAGTAATCAAATGCGCTTGTAAATTAGGTAAAAAATGCCATCTTAACGAAGAAAATATCAAACAAATAATTTATATCAACAGTAGTGGTCAAAACAAAGTATGTTACCAGGCTACGCTCATCATAATAATACGAAATCATTTTGTCATACAAAAACCTTCCATACTCCAAAGCCAGAAATAAATTATATTAAAAGTAAAAAACAGCAAAGTGGCTGTAACAAATGGTTTTAAGTCATTCATGAAGAAAAAAAAATAAAATGCGCATGCATTTCATCACAAGGCTAAGCTTTACCGCAACCTCAGTAGCCTAGGTATATTACAGTGTCATTTAATTAGCCCATTAGGCCTAGTCAATGTCAAGGCATGCACAATCCTGCAAGCAATTTGGGAAATTGGCACATTGACAAACAATTAGGGTCTGAGTGGCTAAAATGTCATAAATGGACGCCGGTGACGGTTGTGAACAGTAGCAAAACTATGGTAGCGATACAACGCATCCTCGTGCTGAACCAAAGATGTCGCTGTCCTCACAGCCGTTTAGTTGAGATACATAATTTCATAAGGATCAACTTCAATTCCATGGATATATTGACTGACGCTGCTATAGTGCATAAGTTTTGACTACAACGGCAACAAATACGCATGTGATTAAGGATGTAATTGGCTCAATCTCCCCCGCTGTTTCTATATTTTCTATATCTTTTTTTAAATCAGTATAGGTAGTATGTTCGACCATGGTTAAATAAATGTTTAGGCCTAGAAGGATTTCTAGCAATGTTTTATTCGCAAACACTGCAATAGCCTACATTTTATAATATAATGCTGTCATGCACTCGCGCATTAAATGGAAAATCGAACTCTGAGCAATCGATTTCAGCACTTTCTTTCTGGACAGCGCCGTGTACCTACGACGTAAGGAGTGTTTCTTAAGAAGACTCCTAAGAGACCGTTCGGGAACCACGACTATAGAGGTAAAGAACTTTGGTAAGTCATAACGTAGGAGTCTTCGTAGCGCGCTAAGAGTGGACATTATCAGGAAACCGGGCCCTGACTAGAGACGCTAGCTGCTAGTGGTCCCAATAAGTTTGAGAAACAAAGGTATTTTCACTTTTCAAGCTTAGAGAACTAACTACTCTTATACAAGGATTTTTTTTTAGTTTGTTGTATGTATATTCATATAAAAGCTGCAAATAAAAACATTTTAAGAAATGCTGGTGACCCACCTCTTCTCATTAGCATTTGAATGAGTTGAGCTTAATTGTCTGCTGTGCATTTTTTTTAATTCTTATGGACTTCAAGCGGGAGTTTAGGGTTGGCGGTTGAACACAGTTGTTGTCTTCACAAAGAGATAATAAAGGTTGACTTTGACCATAGCAAACCTGTTATTCTTAAGAGCACACTTAACATGGTGTCAGAAGTGGCGAAATGGCAAAGATCCAGCCTCCTGAAAGTTTTTGTTTTGAAAGACCCGCCGAGTGGACAGAATGGAGTGGTCAGATCATCAACAGAGGAACCTAGGTAAATATATCATAGACCTATCCACAGTGGCCCAGCCCCTATATGAACTGTAAAAAATCAGAGTCATTGTGGATGTGGGGCCCAGCACAGCAGACAGCCTTCGAGAGGATCAAAAGAACTCCTCACAACGTCACCTACCTTGGTGTTCTATGATGTAAACAAGAGGACAGCAGTCTCGGTGGACGCAAGCAGCTATGGGATGGGGGGGTCCTGTTACAGCTCCACGGCGATGACCGAGACCAGTGGCGTACTGTTTGAGACGACTGACCGAGGCGGAAATGAGGTATGCTCAAATAGAAAAGTGCCTAGCAAGCGTGGGGACATGTGAGAGGTTTCAGATGTATCTCTATGGCCTGCCATCCTTCAAACTAATCACCGATCACCAGTGGTGGACAGTAACGGAGTAAATTTACTTAAGTACTGTACTTAAGTACATATCCAGAGGATTTGTACTTTACTTGAGTATTAGATTTCTTTGGTACTTATTACTCTTACTTGAATACATTTCCAAGACGAATTCTTTTACTTTTACTCGAGTTAATTTCTAGAAAGGCTGAAAAGTACTCGTTACTTTCAGGTCTGCTCTTTTTGTTTGTTTGTTTTGTTTTTTTAATACTATTGGACACAAGCTGTGTTTGTGAAAGAAGGAACCCTATCACAGTGCACGCTCTCCACTGGGATCTACGTAAAAGCAGAAATACGTAATCCCTCCCCATAAGGATACCGCCAAAGTAGCCACGCTGTCGACTGTGTTTGTCAACACAAAACCGCGACAATGGCTGAGTCTCAGACTGAGTGTGATAATGATCCGGAGGAACTTTCAGAAAATGTTAGAGCTATGTTCGATGCAGCATCGAACATAGCTACGACAGTGCAGTTTCCTTGGCAATATTACACTGTAAGATACATTGGGCCCTAGTTTCGTAGACCAGGCGCAGTCAGCTTTCAGCGCCCCTGCGCCGCGCCGACGGGGTGTGTCCGCCTGCAAGTTTCGTGCACCGCGCAGGCTCGCGCAGGCACACCTCCCGTGTCGCCCACCGGCGCAAGTGGGAAAGAGGGAGGAGAAGAAGGCGTGAGTGGGAGACGAGGAGGAGACGAGGCGTGGACTGGGATTAATACAGCCGATTCAGATCTTCACCAATCAAATGAGCTCTTCTCCTCTCCTTTAATGCGTTAGGGGAGGTTCAGTGCAAGTTCCGTCACTTGACAACCCGATGACAGAAGCAGCGCCGCTGCTCCCACAACGCGCATCACGCGCTGTGCGCGTGTATCATAATAATAACAATGCCCATATTATAAAAAACAGGAGAGAGAGAGGGAGATGTTTTGGTCCGAGAGGCTGAGTTTCCGTTACGCGTGCCATCCGCCTTTGATCTGACGTCAGATGTGACGGGACAATCTATATAGATATAAATTCACGTGTTGATTCAATTAGTTGCATTAAATAGTGTTTGCTGTGATTATTTATTGCATTTAAATGTGCCTGGAACTGTGGAAACCTGCCTGTGAGGTCTCGGTGACGTGTGCACACTGCGCGCCGTCAGCCAAACTTCCACTCCGCCAGCTGTGATTCGCATTGAATGAATGGACTTTATTAACGCCTTGCGCCGAAAGTGGACAGGTTGGAGCTGGCGAGCTTTCAGCGCAGTCTCGGCGAGGCTTTTTGCCACGAAACTTCCGCTACGCCAAGCTGAATCTGTGACGCCTCTCCCTGCTGCGCCGCCACACCCATCTTGGCGCAGGCGATCCACCAAACTGCCAAACTGACGGTGCGCAAGGCTGCGCGGGTCGAAACTTGCATTGCGCCGGCTCCGCCACCCTGCGCCGCCCTGCGCTGCGCCACGAAACTAGGGCCCATTATGTTAATCTAGTCGTACTAGTTAAAGGTATATGTATTGTATTATATTTTATTATCTTGTGTGACTGTATAGCGCATAGCAGTGGTTGGTATATACTGGTGGTGCAGGAAGACATGAACCCCCAAAGACTTTTTTACACAAATATTTATTAACTATGTTAAGCCTAGAACCATTCATTTTATTTGAAATTTACTTTTAGTCTTACTTTTACTTAAAGTACATTTAAAAGCAAGTACTTTTTTACTCTTACTCGAGTACCATGTCGACTGAGCTACTTTTACTTGTAACGGAGTACATTTTGACCAGTAGTATTTGTACTCTTACTCAAGTACTGGGGTCGAGTACTCTGTCCATCTCTGCTGATCACAAACCGCTCATTCCTCTGATGAACTTCATGGACCTTGACAATGTGCCTCTCCGCTGTCAGAGACTTCTGATGCGGTTGATGAGGTTCAAGCCAGAGGCTGAGTATGCGACAGGAAAAACCCTGGTCGTGGCAGACCTGCTGTGCCAGAGCACAATCTAGCCAGTCACACGGACGTGGAGTGCTACGTTGCAGCGGTGATGAGCAGCGTCACCCACGAAAATGGAACTGCATTCGGACAGAGAAAGCGGCAGACGAGCAACTGCAAGGTGTGATCAGGTACATACAGGGGGGTGGCCTGAACACATAGTGCAAACACACACCAGCCTTAGTGAGTACTTTCCTGTTAGGGATGAACTGTCTGTGAGTGATGGGCTAGTAACCAGGGGGTGCAGGATAGTGATACCTGGAACAATGAGGTCAGAGATGCTAGATTGTATACATGAGGGCCATTAAGGAGTTAACAAATGAAGAGACAGAGCCAACGCTTCAGTACACCATACTGAAGCGTTGGCCTGGCATGGCGTCTCAGATCACAGCTAAGGTTGAGAATTGTATGTACTGTTGTGAGCAGAGGAGAGCACAAAACAGAGAACCTCTCCTGTTGACGCCTCTTCCAGACAGGTGTGGCCGGAAGATGTAGTGGCCCGCCATGCCTCTGTGCATGTGCACCTATATAGGCAGGTGCCCGACCACACCTCTTCCCCTCTCCCTCTCTGTTGGATGATTCCTGTGGTGGTGGCTGCAGCCTGGCGTGGCGGAGCAGTCCGTGTGGCGTGATAGCGTGGCCGCCAACGTTCTTCACGGTTGTCTAGAGGTAATGCACTCTGCCAGTATACTCTCTCCATTCCGGTGCGCAATTGGCGCCGTGTGCGCACTGGTGACACCGGTGTTTGTGTGTGTGCAGTTGGCTGTTGGTGCAGAGGGACGGATCACCCCGCTTGGAGCCGGGGTGGTTGGCGTCCGGTCCTTTTTGCGAGTCAGCGTTGTCTGCCCGGCTGCAACAGCTGGCACCTGACTATCGGCTGACTGATGGCTTAATACCCTTTTCATCTTCCTCCTCGTCAGTGAGACTGTACCGTTGCCCGCCGGTAGGTGAAGGTCCTGTTTTTTTAATGAATGAAACTCACCTTGAGATGATTAATATATTCACCAAAATTGTTAATATAACTCAGTTGTGCCCTTTTTGTTAGAGGCTGTCAAGGTGCCTGGCCTGCCACCGGCCACCACCCCCCAAGTACGCCTGCTGCTGTTTTGGATGCTGGTTGATGTGCGTTTTGTGCAGCTACTGACTGCAGCTGTTCGCTGCTGCTCTGCTGCTCTGGTCCCTTGCTCATGTTGATGTATTTTGTTTGGTTTCCCATTTTCACTCCTTAATCATTTAATTAGGCTATTTGTTGTTTTACGTTGTCTTAAGAATTTGAATCTGTTTTGTATTGTATTTTGTTAATATCATTTGGTTGGTTGGATTTCGTTATTGTCTTTGCGGTCCTTGTACTGTCTTTTTCTTCCAGATTGTGTTAATTTCTTTTGTTTATTTGACAGGTGCTGTGGCCCCAGGCAGCAGTTCACTCCTTTGGTGGTGGGTTTCTTCATATTCCATATTTGTTTGCTGTGTCACGGGTGATTTTGTTTGGTGGTGGACCCATGTCCCTCGTTTTGATCCCTGCTGCCGTGGTAAGCCCAGTCCTGTCTTTAACCTTGTTTAGTTTTCCTTTATTTTGTTATTGTTTTTTTGGGTTAACTTTGTTTGGTTATCTAATAAATCTTTTTTTGCACTGAAAACGTTCTCTGCCCCCGTGAAATCTTTTATTGAACCTGGGTCCTGCGTGCTAATATCAAGTGAAAGACCATATAGTAAAATAGTAACATCTTACTTTAATAATTTCCTGGGGGTGAAATTCCCCTGGGTGGCATTGTTACAGCAACTTGTTGAACCACTCTGCTACATTTTTGGCGTTGTTGACAGGATTTCACATTTAAAGGGGCAGAGACATTTTTTTTGTTTTGTTTTTGTCTTGGTTTCTCCCCATATTGTTGTTCTCTTTTTTTTTGTGTTTTTTTGGCGTGTGTAAGTTGCGCACAGGGAGAATCAAATTACAGCAGCAGCCGTTACTTTGGGTACCCCCACCCCAATTTCTATCATTCCAAGAGGCTTGGTGCAGCTGTCGGTATGGAGGAGGAGGTGCAGCGGCTGAGAGACCTGGTGTTGCAGTTGGAGGCGGATAACGAGCGACTTCTTGGGGGGCGTGATGCCTCGCCTTCGGGCTCTGATGGCTCTGCCTCTGCTTCCTCTGCTCCAACTAGTCATGTTCCATCTGCCGGTGTTGCCACTGCCGCCGCGGAGCGCTTGATTGTTGTACCCAGGGACCATAAATGTCCCATGTTCAATGGTAAGACCGGCATGGGAGTAGTTGAATGGATTGAGGAGATACAGGCATGTGTGCGTGCCCGCCACCTTTCTGCCATTGACCAGGCTCTTTTCATCTTTGATCATCTGGAGGGGGAGGCAAAGGAGGAGATCAGGTTCCGCCCAAGCGCAGAGCGAGGTGACCCAGCCAAGATTTTCGCCATCTTGAAAGAGCTATATGGTTGCGTGCAATCATATGTCACGCTACAGCAGGCTTTCTTTTCAAGGCGCCAACATGATGGTGAGACATTGCTGGAGTTTTCCTTAGCCCTCATGGCTTTAATGGAACAGGTTAAACAGCATGCACCTGATGGGATGCCTAATGCAGATGTACTCCTGCGAGATCAGTTCATTGAACATGTCCTTGACAGTGCCCTCCGTCGGGAACTTAAACAGTCAACTCGTCGCCAACCCACTATCAGCCTGCTATAGTGAGGCTATAAGATTGGAGAGGGAAGGTCTCCCAGGGGGTGCTAGGGGGCGGAGCGCATCACTTCCATCAACTTATGGCCTACAATACGAGGTGCAGGGTCGTGTTCATCCAGCTCCTCGTGCCACTCCGCCGAGGTTTGAGCTGAACGAGCTAATGGATCTCTTGAAGCGTCAACAAGAGCAGCTCAACCAGCTCACTCAGACTGTAGCTTCCTTGCAGGCCTCTCGCTCTCAAGGTCGGACTGCTCATCATGGCCCTTTAATTTGCAGAAGATGCCAGCAGCCTGGCCATTTCGCTCGTGAGTGTGATGGTGAGAGAGCCCCCCCACGGGCCCGTGCCAATTCTGTTGCTGGCTTAGTCTCCAACACTGCCAGGCCCACTTATCCTTCACATCAGCCAGAAAACTGAAGCCCACTGAGCTGCCGAGCCACAGCTCAGTTGGGGAGTCTACAGGCTCACGGCCGGGCGCATCGGCTGAGTTAATTGCCGCTTGTCCAACCATTGACGTCTCGATTGGGGGAGTCACGGTTGCATGTCTGGTGGACACTGGGTCCATGGTGTCCACAATCACCGAAAGTTTCTTTCTGGCACGTTTTGCACCTTGGGGCCATGATCGCCTTCGCTCTTGTCAGTGGCTACAGTTGCAAGCCGCTAATGGACTAGCTATTCCATACATAGGCTACTTGGAGCTTGATGTCGCACTCTGCGGCAAGGTGATGCCTCGATGTGGAATCCTCGTTGTTAAAAACCCTCCTGGTGCAGTGTCTTCTGTCCCTGGAATCTTGGGGATGAACGTCATTCGCCGATGCTATAGAGAGCTCTTTGGAGCATTCGGCCCTTCTCTTTTTGACTTTCCTGCTGTATCACAGGCACCTGGCCCTGTCGTTGAAGCCTTGCAGGAGTACCACCATGCTGCTGCCCAAGCGTCAGGGATCCCCTCTGGTACTGTGAGGGCTGGGGGCAAGAGAGCAGTGTGCATACCTGGGGGGGGGCGATGAAAATGGTCGCTAGCACCTGTCCCGATTCGTTTTCAGGTCAGGTGGCGCTCTTCGAGCCTCCAGAGTCTGGTCTACCAGCAGGGTTGTTAGCTTCTACATGTTTGGTCCAAGTCATCCGGGGTACAGCCTACATCCCAGAGATCAATGTGGGGACTAATGATGTTCTTCTTTACCCACGGACTGGTCTTGGTGTTATCGCTGCTGCCCAGGTCGTCAGCCTGCCCGCTGGAGTGATTGCGGTGGAGTCGGAGGTTGCCACTGTCTCTTCCCACCTAGCCACCACCCCAGTGCTAGACCGGGTTGACTCACTGGATCTGTCGGCGTTGGCTGAGCAGGAGCGGGCAGACGTACAATCTTTGCTACAGAAATATCAGTCAGTCTTTTCAGCCCATGACGGCGACTTGGGGTGCACCAACCTACTTTCACATGATATACCCCTGCTTGACGATGTTCCTGTCCGTCCATGCCCTTTGGTTTATGCAACGCCCCGAGTACCTTCCAGCGGCTGATGCAGAGGATGCTTGGTGCTCAGCATGGTCAGTCCCTGCTCCTCTACCTTGACGACATAATAGTCTTCTCATCCTCTGTTCAACAACACCTCCAGCGGCTGGAACTGGTCCTTGGGCGGCTCCAACAGGAAGGCCTTAAGGCGAAGCTCCAAAAGTGCTTGTTTTTCCAACAAGAGGTTGGCTATTTGGGGCATGTCATCTCCAGCAAGGGAGTCTCTACAGACCAGGCGAAAGTTGAAGCGGTGGCTAAGTGGCAGCGTCCCAAACATGTTTCAGAGTTGCGCTCCTTTTTAGGGTTTGCCAGCTATTACCGCCGGTTCGTAGAGGGCTTTGCAAAGCTGGCGGCCCCTCTGCATCAGTTGGTGGTGTAGAAGAAAATGTGTTACCTTACAATTCTTATTTGGTTTTGGTATAATGTTCCTTTCTCTCTAAACATCAAATGTCCTGCTGAGCTGTTTTCCATTGTGTTAACCCTTGCCGTCTTGATGAAAAGACTCTTTGATCATTCCCTCTTCTCTGTAACATTTGTCTCAAATGCATTGATCAAGGCCAGATGAGTGACCCCTGTAGTGACATCGTCTAGCTCTCCCGAGAACGGTCACACCTTGTAGATATCAACAGATGTCTGTTCCTCTGCAGAGAGACATGTGTTTTTGAATATTAGCAATCGGTGCCAAATTCAAAGGGTAAAGGAAGCCTCTTGTAAAATTCCTAACTTTTGCTGATATTCACAACACCCTGTCTCAGGTCCAGATCTTCCATAGACCCAGGTAACGCGATTAAAATTTTCAAATAGCAGCGGTTGACTGCAGGCTGTTCTGGTGAGTTTTAAGCAAAAAAAAAAAGGCCTTTGGTAGCATAATGACAGTTTGCATGGTGAAATTCTCCGTGACCTTATGGGTCTGAGTGTTTCTCTATGTGAGGGATTGTTATGTGAGGTCGATGACATTGAAGTAGGGGTAGCCAGACCGCCGCTCATGTCATCGCAAATCCTATTGGTAGTATAATGACAGTTTGCATAGTAGAATTCTCTTTAAATGAGGATTTTTCTATGTGAGAGATTATTATATGAGGTCGATGACATTGAAGTAGGGGTAGCCAGACCGCCGCTCATGTCATCGTAATCCCTACTTGGTAGTATAATGACGGTTTATATAGTGAAATTCTCTGTAAATGAGGATTTTTCTGTGTGAGGGATTGTTATGCGAGGTGGATGATATTGAAGTAGGGGTAGCCAGACCGCCGCTCATGTCATCGTAATTCCTACTTGGAAATATAATGACGATTTGCATGGTGAAACTCTCTGTAATCTTATGGATTTCAGTGGTTCTCTTTGTAAAAGATTGTTATATTGAATGAATGAAGTGTGTGAAACCCCACATGGATCCACTCTTCACACCAGTGAGGATCAACAGCCCAGCAGGATGCCAACATGGACCGGTGAGGATCGGCAGCCCAGCAGGAGAACGACCCGGAACAGTGCTGTTCTGACCAGATGCTGATGAACGACACCAACATGGCTGCTGCTTGTGACCGGATTATCACTTCTGTGGCTCCTTTGCAGTACCAGTATTAAGCAATGGGGACAGAAAGTTGCTTTGGAAGATCTCCTTCTTAATGCTGCAGCTATGGAGCCACCAGAGAGAAGCATATCAGGGATAGCTCATCCCTCCTCGACTGCAGTCTCCAGCCTTCGTCAGAAACGGGAAACTGGACCAAATACAATCTCCACACACGACCAAATGATTTCCACAAACACCTATATCAACCTGACTAGAATGGTAGCTTATCACAGCTCAAATTCTACCAATTGTTACGTATGTGGATTCATCCCACGTAGCACAAATGAAGGCCTCCCCCTGATGGCTCTGCCCATTTCTGACTGCGACACGTGACATTTACTTCACCTAAATACACACACATCTTACACCCATGAACTGTGCCCAGTTACACCTGAACTGAGACCGTTACATTGCAAAACATCCACAAGCAAGTGTCAGGTGTGCATGGATGCCCCTGCTACCATCCCTCTTAGTGTAGTTCCAGGACCATTAGAATTGTGTATTAAAGGCACCGGAAGTGGTCATGACATGAATTTCAAATTATCACTTCGTGCTTTCCTCCATGACCAACAAGGACTTTGTTTGGACTTCAACCTCGTCTTCGCCTCCTGCCTACAGCTTTAGACAATCTTTTTAGCATCTCAGGGTGACACTTGTGCAGTGATTTGTGTTGAATGTTGTACTTATGTGACAGATTATCATTGCACGCATTCAACACAATACTGATGAGGTGCACACCAGCAATATTAGCAAAACTTTTGAATGATTGGAAACGAATATAGAATAGATGTTTTTGTTGTTATGTTGGAATAATCTGTCTTTTTTTTATTACCCCTTATTATTTTTTCTTGTATCAGAGCAATGTGTAAAATTATTACAGCTAAGGTGACTACTCAATGAACTACTCACGACGTACTTAAATAATTATTTCATGATGTTTTCGACAAATTGTGTAGAATTTATGTATTGTAATTTTCTTACTTCACTTGATTACATTTTCTTGTGTATTTAGTGTTGTCCTATAGGACAAAATGGGGAATTGTAGAAGAAAATGTGTTACCTTACAAGTTACCTTACAATTCTTATTTGGTTTTGGTATAATGTTCCTTTCTCTCTAAACATCAAATGTCCTGCTGAGCTGTTTTCCATTGTGTTAACCCTTGCCGTCTTGATGAAAAGACTCTTTGATCATTCCCTCTTCTCTGTAACATTTGTCTCAAATGCATCGATCAAGGCCCGATGAGTGACCCCTGTAGTGACATCGTCTAGCTCTCCCGAGAACGGTCACACCTTGTAGATATCAACAGATGTCTCTTCCTCTGCAGAGAGACATGTGTTGATTCAATGCAAATCCACTCATGACACCTTCCCTTTTGTTCTCTCGACTGTTCTGTATAAATCCAACTCGGCCAGGCCATTCGGGGCAGACTCTAGGCGGGGCATGGACCTCTCAGTGTGAGGAGAGTTTTGAGGCCTTAAAGTCAAGGTTGGTTTCAGCCCCAGTGCTGACCTACGCTGACTTTTCACGCCCTTTTATTTTAGAAATCGATGCCAGCCATGGTGGCCTTGGGGCTGTCCTCTCCCAGGAGACAGACAGTGGTGTGAGACCTGTGGCCTATGCTAGTAGAGGCCTTCGGCCCCCTAAACGTAATATGTCAAACTACAGCTCTATGAAGCTCGAATTTCTTGGACTTAAGTGGGCCATGACAGAAAAATTCCGTGAGTACCTGTTGGGGCACAAGTGTCTGGTTTACACCGACAACAACCCGCTGAGTTATCTTCAATCTGCCAAATTGGGGGCCACGGAGCACCGATGGGCTGCTCAACTCGCTGCTTTTGATTTTGAGCTAAGGTATCGATCGGGCCGCAGCAATAGGAATGCTGACGCACTGTCACGGCAGTATGTATCTGGTTCAGACATGGTCAAAAATTCCCTGCCTGGCACGTCTGTTCCAACCAGTCTTCAGCAACCCTTACGCTCAGACCCTGCGGTGTTGGCAACTCAGTCCATGGTCTCAGTTCTTCCATCACACTCTGTTTCTGATCTCCGGTCCTTACAGGAGACTGATCCTCTCCTGAAGGACCTTTTGAAGTTTTGGCGGCGAAAGGTTCAGCCTACCTCCACTGAAAGGCGACAGTTCTCTAAACCACCGATTGCACTGTTGCGTCAGTGGGACCGCCTAGTGGAGGAAGATGGTGCCTTTTTCATCAGGGTTTCCGTCCTGATGGGGGAGAAAGATTTCTCCAACTCATCCTGCCTGCAGTCCTTAAGCAGGAAGTTTTGAATCAGCTTCACCAAGAACACGGTCATCAGGGCATTGAATGGACCACCGACCTTGACTGACGTGTTCAGTAAGTTCACTGTAGCTGTCCCTACACGAGATCAATGGGCCTCCACTGTGGCCCAGGTTTTGTCGTCTGAGTGGTTTTACAAGTTTGGTGTTCCAAGTCGCCTCCATTCAGATCAGGGGAGAAGCTTTGAGAGTTGTCTGATTCACCAGCTTTTCAACCTGTATGGAGTTGCAAAGTCCCGTACCACTCCGTATCATCCTGCATCTTGTCTGTCCATCGTCGGGACGACGATGCGAAAGGGGGGGGTAGATGTGGCCGGAAGATGTAGTGGCCCGCCATGCCTCTGTACGGCACTGCGCCGGGGTCTCACTGTGCTGTTTGCTGGGCGGCACCATGCGCACCTATATAGGCAGGTGCCCGACCACACCTCTTCCTCTCTGTTGGATGATTCCTGTGGTGATGGCTGCAGCCTGGCGTGGCGGAGCAGTCCGCGTGGCGTGATAGCGTGGCCGCCAACGTGCTTCACGGTTGTCTAGAGGTAATGCACTCTGCCAGTATACTCTCTCCATTCCGGTGCGCAATTGGCGCTGTGTGCGCACTGGTGACACTGGTGTTTGTGTGTGTGCAGTTGGCTGTTGGTGCGGACGGACGGATCGCCCCGCTTGGAGCCGGGGTGGTTGGCGTCCGGTCCTTTTTGCGAGTCGGCATTGTCTGCCCGGCTGCAACAGCTGGCACCCGACTCTCGGCTGACTGATGGCTTAATACCCTTTTCATCTTCCTCCTCCTCGTCAGTGAGACTGTACCGTTGCCCGCCGGTAGGTGAAGGTCCCGTTTTTTTATGAATGAAACTCACCTTGAGATGATTAATATATTCACCAAAATTGTTAATATAACTCAGTTGTGCCCTTTTTTGTTAGTGGCTGTCAAGGTGCCTGGCCTGTCACCGGCCACCACCCCCCAAGTACGCCTGCTGCTGTTTTGGATGCTGGTTGATGTGCGTTTTGTGCAGCTACTGACTGCAGCTGTTCGCTGCTGCTCTGCTGCTCTGGTCCCTTCCTCGTGTTGATGTATTTTGTTTGGTTTCCCATTTTCACTCCTTAATCATTTAATTAGGCTATTTGTTGTTTTACGTTGTCTTAAGAATTTGAATCTGTTTTGTATTGTATTTTGTTAATATCATTTGGTTGGTTGGATTTCGTTATTGTCTTTGTGGTCCTTGTACTGTGTCTTTTTCTTCCAGATTGTGTTAATTTCTTTTGTTTATTTGACAGGTGCTGTGGCCCCAGGCAGCAGTTCACTCCTTTGGTGGTGGGTTTCTTCATATTCCTGATTTGTTTGCTGTGTCACGGGTGATTTTGTTTGGTGGTGGACCCATGTCCCTCGTTTTGATCCCTGCTGCCGTGGTAAGCCCAGTCCTGTCTTTAACCTTGTTTAGTTTTCCTATATTGTGTTATTGTTTTTTTTGGGTTAACTTTGTTTGGTTATCTAATAAATATTTTTTTGTACTGAAAACGTTCTCTGCCCCCGTGAAATCTTTTATTGGGTTAACCTGGGTCCTGCGTGCTAATATCAAGTGAAAGACCATATAGTAAAATAGTAACATCTTACTTTAATAATTTCCTGGGGGTGAAATTCCCCTGGGTGGCGTTATTACGGCAACTTATTGAACCACTCTGCTACACAGGCCGTGGAAGAAAATCGTCATAGATCTATGTGAATATGAGAGAGAGAACTGTCTTATAGCAGACTACTACTCTAGATACTTAGAGATACTCCACATGCCAACCACGAAAACAACTACACAGATAGTTTTGAAACTGAAGGCCACATTTGCTAGGCACGGGATAGCAGAAGAGGTAGTCAGTGAAAATGGGCCTTTGAGACTTTGCTCGTAAGATGGACTTAAAACACAACCTCTAGCCCCCATAACCGACAATGGAATGGCCATGCAGAACGGCAGTCCAAACGGCCAAGAGGATTCTGAAACAACCTGATCCCCTGCTTGTTCTCATGGTTTACAGATCCTCTCCACACAGCAGCACAGGGGTGCAGTCGAATAGTCTTTTTTGCTTAGGAAGGTTCCTAACTGAAGAAGTGACCCGGAAGTAAACAAGTGGCATGATAAGAGATGTTCGAATTCTCTAAATGCAAAGGAAAGGAGCTCCTATGCTTCCTTTCAGAGCTCCTTTAGCATAGGATGCAACGGACCTTCCTATGTGAAAGGAAAGGAGATTACGCCGACCCACAATTCTTTGCGAGAGCAACATTTAAAGTGCCGCACACCTCGGCCGTTCATGAAAACAAACAATATGCCTATTTACATATTTAACAATTACTTTCATGCAGACATATAGTAATTGGAATAGTGATGATAAATGTGTGTGGACAGTGATAATAATTGAATGGTATTTATTTTTATTTATTTCAATCATGTTACAAACTTGACAAAAACTAAACTAAAACCACAAATGAAACGTAAAAAAAGCAACCGGTCAAACAGGAAGGAGGAGCTGCTGGACCTGAAGCTGGTCAGTGAACCAGCTGTTTATAAAACCAACATGTGGAGAAGTGGACGACGCGTTTTTTGTAGTCCATTATTGTAGTTTCTCCAGCGCAGAGGCACGTCGATCGCCGGTGCCGATCATCAGCTGTCAATCATCAGCGGCCACGTTATAATGACGTAGCTTAGTGAAAGTCCGGTCGGATTCTCTGAGCACCGCGGCCGACTTTTCCTAAGTCCTTTTTTGCGTTCTCCTATCGCCTTTCCTTAACCCCGTGACGTTTTCCCCAGAGGTCAAGGAATAGGAGTTAGGAATAGGAGTTAGGACCTTATTTTTTGACTATTCGACTGCACCCCAGGTGTCAGCCCTTCTAAGCTCCTGATGGTTAGGAAGATCAGGACGATGTTGCCCACATTGCAAAACAACTTACAGCCAAAGTGACCGAGCAGAGAGCATGTCAGATCTCAAGATGCTGCGGAGAAAAGCAAACAGGCATTCTATTTCAACAAGCGCCATGGTGTGAGACAGCTCACGCCACTGCAGCAAGGAGACCATGTTCTCACCAGGCTGGACAACCAAAAGACCTGGGGCCTCATTTATAAAGCTTGTGTACGCACAAAACGGGGCTGGAAACGTGCGTACACCACTTTCCATGCAGATCTATAAAACTTGACGGGAAAGTGTGTGTACCTGTAAGAAAACTCTGAGGCATGCGTACCGGTACACACATTCTGGAGGAGGAGACGGCCGACTGCATGTAATACAGGATACAATAAATACCCTCCATTAGATCACTGCAGAACACAGCGGGAATCACTAAATATTCTTATTTACTGTGCTATCATCAACACATAAATACAGCCATTAAGCCATCGTATAATTGTTACACTTTACCCTCGTTTTTAAACCACCAGAGTGCAGAGGAAATGCGCTATAATGAGTGGCACGCTCATGCATGCTCAGTCGTGGAGCGTGGAGAGCTCTGGATGCCTCAGGAGGCAGACTACTCTACCGCCCGGCAAAGGTTTGCAAAATCATCAGGGTGCGTGGAGTTTTGCACACCGTGGCCCTGAGGAACGGCATCCCTCTCCCTCCTGACCTCCCCCCCCCCAGCATGATGACCCCAAGCCACAGCCCCCTGCCCGACTGGAGGGGTATCAACAGGGCGCAAGAATCCATGAGGATGTCATGCGGCGTTTGTAAGCTAAGGGAGACAACAATCAATGTTCATTTTTTAACGTATTCTTTTATTAATATGGCAATTTCTTGCATCACAGTGCACGTTTGCGGTAGCTCATCTGCAACGTTGTTGATGTGCCATGCTTGATGTGCCATGCCCCCCGGGTGCACTCCTGCTTGGCGCGCTGCTGATTTGCGCCGGACCCGGACGCTGTGCTGAGGGCCCGTCACCGTCACCCTCCTCACCGTCACCCTCCTCTACGCCCAACACTGCAGACTCTGGAAGAACAGAAACTATTCAACTTTTTGTTTTTATAAACAATAAAAGTTTAAAATCTGTTTACCCTTACCTCTGGTCTCAGTTGCGTCTGTGTCTCCTTCCTTTTCAGACATAATCCCCGTCAAAGTCACATCAAAGTCAAACTTCCTCAAATACTCAAGCAATACATTAAATCCAGATGTCATTTACCTTCAGATCACTGTCCGCTCTGTCCCTGTGACACTGTTGACTCGCACTGCTTCTTTTTATTTGTGATGCCACTGCTTAGGCCACGAAATAAAATTATTTTACGGGCCTCCACCTCCCCAACAAGTGTCTCTATCTCCGTTTCTGAAAAGTTACGCTTCTTCGCTTTTTTCTGACCTGTCGCCATGATTCACCGCACAAAAACAATTGCATGCCGGGTCATTAATATGGTAAAAAGTGGGCGTGTACAGGGCAGGATAAGAGGCAGATTCAGGTACACACATTAGTAGGTGATCCTGTGATTTATAAAGGGAAGATTGCGTACAGCTTGCTGGCTTTGGCTTCTGGGCGTACGTACACTTTTAGTAAGGATCCTACGCACAGTTTTATAAATGAGGCCCCTGGACTACACCTGCTGTGGTGGCAGGTGAGAGCACCACACGGAGATCTTACATCATCGAGACAGAGCAAGGAGCTTTGTACAGGCGAAACTGCCGCCACCTTCAAGCTGTGCCTGTTGAGGGAGCCACGGCGACAGCCAACACGAGCCCTGGCTCTTGCTTCCGGCTTTCTTACAGTGCAGACGCTTTTCCTCTTTCCTCTCACCTCTGCCTGCAATTTTCTGCTGAGATATATTTTTTTGCTATCTGCTTCTCCTCAATAAGAAACAAAGAGCAGCAGCTCCTGGATATAACCAGTGGGATTATATTTTCTTTTATATAAAACAGGCATTTTTCGATATTTTTACGACTTCCTCAATGCTACACGAGGAGGCTACCAAACAAGAGCCTGTGCTACATTGCTAAATGTAATTAGCAGAAGATTCCTCCCTTCTCTGTGGAAGATTTCCACAAACTCCTAAGATTTTACTGTTGGAAACAAAAATTAATCGGTTAGAAGTAAATGTAGAAGTGAATGGATTATGTGAGCGCATATCTGTGATATGACCGGCTGGCCTGCGTTACCATCTCTATCCAGGCACAACGCCTCCTCAACCCCACTGCCTCGTAGGACAGCAGCGGACAGCTGAGAAGAGGAGAACTACTGAGAAACCTCCCCAGCAAACAAGTGTACAACTAAAGAACATTGTGGGTGACTTCTCTGTAAAGATATGAAAAGCAGTAATAACACCAAAGTACTCTGCTTTCTGAAGGATACGGTGTCTGAAAAAAGAATCCTGGAAATTGTGGCTGCACACCCAACTGTGAAAAATATTCTGCTCATTGGTTTTAATGACATTAAAAAACAACAATCAAGACGTAACCATAGATATAAAGTTTTTTATATTTTTTTTTGTTTTTTATGTTTTTATGCCCTTTTTATCATAAAAACACCTGATTTTCTCAATGAGAAAAACACAAAATATCAATATTTTCCAAAAATAAGGTTAAAAATTGAATATTTAGGATGAGGTTATTACAGCATTGACTAGGTCAATAATTGATAACAACATTAATTTTGATGCATTATTATTTTTGGAGCAATGAGAGTTTATTCAACAAACCTACAAGTTTTAACCTCGGGACCCAAAATGGTATATTCAATAAATATTATTGGCGTTGGCTCATTAACATAGTTGGCTCATTAACATAGTAAAATGTGGGCGTGTACAGGGCGGGACTCAGGTACGCACACTTGTAGGTGATCCTGTGATTTATAAAGGAAACATTGCGTACAGCTTGCGTGCGCACAGTTTTATAAATCTGATTTTTTTTGGCGCACGCAAACTTTGGCTTTTTGCCGTACGTACACTTTTAGTAAGGATCCTACGCACAGTTTTATAAATGAGGGCTCAGGACTTTATCCCCCACCTGGAACTCGCGGGGTTGCGCTCCCCGGTTGTAGACCGGTGCCTGTGCCGTTTGGGCCTCGGCCATGTGCTCTCTCACGAGCGGCCACGGCGTCGTCATTCGCTTACGGAGGTCCTCCACATGTTCAACCATCGTTCGGTGGGGAGAGGGTTGCTGCTCCCACGCCTCCTTGGCCAGGTCCAGCAGGCCTTGGGGTCTCCGACCATAGAGAAGTTCAAACGGGGAGAAACCGGTGGATGCCTGGGGAACTTCACGTATCGAAAACATTAGGAAAGGCAGTAGCTGATCCCAGTTTCTCCCGTCCAGTTCCATCACTTTTTTTAGCATCTTCTTCAGGGTCTGATTAAACCTTTCCACTAAGCCGTCAGTCTGTGGGTGGTATACGGATGTGCGTAACTATTTAATGCGTAGTAGCTTGCACATCTCACGCATCAGTCCAGACCTAAAGGGGGTACCTTGATCGGTCAGGATCTCCTCAGGGATGCCGACCCGGGTGAACATCAGTACCAGCTCCTTAGCGATGCCCTTCGTGGCCATGGTGCGGAGGGGAATGGCCTCCGGGTAGCGGGTGGCGTAGTCCAACACGACGAGCATGTATTGGTACCCGCTACTGCTCTTTGGGAGGGGCCCGACCAGGTCCATCCCTGTTCGGCTGAACGGGGTAGTTATAATTGGGGGGGGGAACTAAGGGGGCTCTTACGTGCGGCCGGGGCGCCACCATCTGGCAGTCGGGGCACTGTCGGCAGTGGTCCTCCACCTCCCTCTTCACCCCGATCCAGTAGAACCGGCCCACCCGTCTTTTCTGCCCCCAGGTGGGCGCCGAGGAGGTGGCTGTGGGCCATCTGGAGTACAGACGGGACAAAAGGGCGGGGCACTAGCAGCTGCTCGACCTGCTCCCCGTCCTTCATTATCACACGGTACAAGAGTTTTCTCTTTATGGCAAAAAATGGGTGTGAGAGTGGCCTTACCCCTTGCACTGGGTGTTATTTGGCCATCCACCACAACGACCTGGCTCAGCGCGCTGGCGAGGTTGCGGTCCTCCAGTTGGGCCGTCCCGAACCTTCTGGACAGCCGTGGCGTAAGGGGCGGAGCGTCGGAGCCCAGGGGAAACAGGTCGAGGAGGTTCTCCTCCTCGTCGGCGGGGGAAAGGGGGCGTCGACCCGGAGTCGCGGCTCGGATCTCCTCCTTTGCTCGCTCAGCTGGGGGTATTATAGGGGGTCGGTGGAGTCCCCGGGGGCCGACCTCATTTAGTCCACATAGAGGGTTATCACGGGGCACTCTTCTGGGGAGGGGCGGCTTCCTGGCCCCGTCTCGGATCTCCTCCTCTGCTCGCTCGGCTGCAGTGCTAGCAGGGGGTATTATAGGGGGTCGGTGGAGTCCCCGGGGGCCGACCTCATTTAGTCCACATAGAGGGTTATCACGGGGCACTCTTCTGGGGAGGGGCGGCTTCCTGGCCCCGTCTCGGATCTCCTCCTCTGCTCGCTCGGCTGCAGTGCTAGCAGGGGGTATTATAGGGGGTCGGTGGAGTCCCCGGGGGCCGACCTCATTTAATCCACATAGAGGGTTATCACGGGGCACTCTTCTGGGGAGGGGCGGCTTCCTGGCCCCGTCTCGTTTTGCCAGGGAGCGCCAGAGGGGGTGAAACAGGGCCGCGTCTCGGCCAATGAGTACCTCTACTGGCAGGTCCGGGACGAGGCCCACTGCGCCCTGGAATGTGCCCTGCGTCGTCTGCACCTCGACGTGGGCGGTGGGGTAGCGGCGGGTCTCGCCGTGAATGCAGGTCACGGCCACCGTGTCTGGAAGCGGCGGGCCAGGGGCGAATTCGGGGGGGACTAGCGTCACTGCGCTCCCGGAGTCTAGGAGGGCCGAGGCGTCGCGTCCGTTGACGCGGATGGGGGTCACGGGGTTGGGTCCGTCTGCTTGGCCCCAGCAGGCGGAGAGGAGTCCACAAGTTTTTTCCGGGGGTTCGGATCGGAGGAAGCCGAGGGCATCGAGACATCCTGGCGAAGGGGACACCCCCAGGATAGGTGTCCCAGGGCCACCGCAGGTGAAACACCTCCTCAGGTCAGCCGCTGGCGCTGGGCGCTCCATGGGGGGGTGGGGAAGAGGTTTTACCGGCTCAGAGCTCCGCGGACGTCCTGGGGTCTCCACCTTTGTCGGACGGCTGGCTCGTAGTACCGCTTGTGCCGCGAGGTGTCCCTCAACGAGCGCCACCAGCTGTTCTGCGCTCTGGGGGTTGCTCTGGCATGCGAGCCGCTTCGCCTCGTAGGGCAGGGCACGGAGGTATCGGTCCATGATCGCCCTCTCCACCGGACCTGGGACAGCGGGCTCGCTGGTCAGCCACCGGTTGGTCAGCTCGTACATTTGCATACGCGGGGACTCGGCGGGGTTGACAGCCACGGCGGTACATACACATTATTTATTATGCTCCCCGGTTCCCTCCTCCTTACCTCTGTCCCGCAGGCGCCACAATATATATATATATATATATGTGATTCAATCAAGTGGTGCATGAACAAAGTAAAACAACTAAATAAATATATAAAACTAAATATATTTCACATGTCGTATTCCTCCTCCATTTGACTCCAGGGGACAGTGGCTACCCCCTGATAACGTGGCTGTTGACCCCTCTCACTAACCCCGGCACCGAGCATGAGAGGATGTACAACGACCTCCATTCCCGAACTCGGGCAGTGGTGGAGAGGGCAATCGGCCTGCTGAAGGGGCGCTGGCGCTGTCTGGACAGGTCAGGGGGGGTGCTGCTGTACACACCGGAGAAGGTGTGCCGCATTGTGCTGGCCTGTGCTGGCGTGGAGTCGCCGGGGCTCGTGGTAGTGGTGGAGACGCCGGGGAGCATGGTGCTGGTGGAGGTGCTGGTGGAGACGCCGGGGCGCGCGGTGCTGGTGGACCCGGTGGAGACGCCGGGGAGCATGGTGCTGGTGGAGGTGCTGGTGGAGACACCAGGGTGCGCGGTGCCGGTGGAGGTGCCTTCTCCTGGCTCATCGTCTATTCAGAAATGATGATAATAAAAAATTAAGTAATTAAACATGAGTCAATGTGTTTATATCCTGGCAACTTTATGCACGAGCATGTGTAATGTGAGCAGCCTATTGTACGACCAGTATAATGACAACATTTCTGAGTTTAACACATTTACCTTGGGGATGATCGGTGTCGCCCTCATGGGCCCCCACAACTCCGGTTAGAGCTGTGTCACCCACAATGGCCGCCACTCTCTGGTCAAAGGGGGTCAGTTCCTCCCCTCCTGTCCCCCCGCCCGTTGCGGTCACGCTTCGGCGGTGGGCCGAAATCCTCCGCTTCACCTCCATCTTCACGTCGGACCATTTCTTTTTTATTTCAGGGAGTGTGCGCTGCTCCGACCCCACAGCGTTCACTGCCTCACACACACGCTCCCACTCACATTTCTTTTTTTTGTGTTAATGCCTGATGAGAGGCTACCAAATAATACTGGTCTTCGAGTCTCGACTTCGTTTAAGAGCGTTTCGAGCTCAGACTCGGTGAAGTTGCGCTTCTTCCCTTTACTCATTTTGTAGATCTGATGGTGCAGAGAGGGGAATCCCCGGTACAGGCCCTATTTAAATTCATTTGCATATTTAAATGTGGCGTGGACAGGGAGGAGTTTAGCACTTCCACATGTGCGCTTAATTCCACGTTGATTGGGATGTACAAAGGAAAAGTGCTTGGATCCATGCGTACGCACACTTTGATACATCTGATTTTTTTTGTGCGTACGACAGTTTCTGGATTTTAGCGTACGCCATGTGTCAGTAGAAAATCCACGCAATTCTTAGTACATGAGGCCCCTGGTCACTCGGTGCGCGACTCGCTATCTCTCTCTCTCTCTCTCTCTCCTATATAAGTGCATTGCATTTTTTTAATGACGGTATTGAAACTGATACCGTTGCTATTTTTAAGACCCATGGTATACCGTATTACCGCCCAAGCCTAGTTTGCGTGGCCATGGGCTGCCCGGTGTTTGCGTGAGGTCCAAGCGCTTTTCACCCAGGTCTGAGGGCATGAGTCCCGACAATTCGTCCAGGTTCGATTGCCTATTTACGGGCAGTATTTCGGGCGGCGCGTCTTAGAGTTTTGAGTCCGACGGAGAGTCCGCATGTGTGGATTCGCGGAGTCGGCCGCTGCACGCTGTTGGTCTGCGGTCAGCGGGTTTTTCACCCAGCTCTGAGGGCACGAGGCCCGACTATTCGGCGGTGTTCATGTGTCTATTTACCGGTGCCTACAATTTTGAGGCCAGCCCCTTTTGAACTGGATGTGCGCGACCGTGTCTACTCTTTGTTCTCTATTTACCGGAGGGAATCCCCGCAACGCGTCCGAGGGTTTACTGTTCTCCAGACGGTGGTCCGGGTTCGCGGTGCGTTATTGTGGCTTCGTGTGGCCATGGGCTGCCCGGTGTTTGAGTGAGGTCCGAGGGCTTTTCAGACATATACCCTTTGCCTTGGGGGTATAAGTGCCGACAGTTTGGCCCGGTTCGATTGCCTATTTACGGGCAGTATTTCGGGCGGCGCGTCTTAAGAGTTTTAAGTCCGAAGGAGCAAAGTAAAATTCCGCTGCTGCTGAGAAACTAGTTCCTCAAAAAATGGATGATTCATGCGATGCAAGGTTAGTTTTGTTTCAAATATTATTCTATCAACACAGATACATCAACAGTCAGTATTTTAATTGATTTGCCTCGGGTGCACTGATGAGTGGGCAAGACTGTTTTTAATGCCTGTCTAACTAGAACCATTGACTTGCGCTAGCCATAGCACAAGCAAACTCGGCAACTAGAAGAACTGAATGAAATGTCTTGAAAACGTCTCCCGACGTCTCGAAAACACCGGCTGACTTGGAAAATAGGTCTTATGTCCAAAATTCCGAACTATCCCTTTAAGGGCTGCACGAGTGTAGTTGATAGCACTCTCACCTCACAGCGAGGGAATCGAGCCCGAGTCGGCCCGGGTTCCTTCTGTGTGGAGTTTGCAGCCCCCCCCCGCGACCCTGAATACAATATAAGCGGTAGACAATGGATGGATGGATGGATGCTATTGGTTAAAACGGCGCATGTCCCGCCTCCTTCACGTAAAATATGCTGCAGGAGTGTGTCGGAGAATACACGGAGAGCAGCAGGATGATAGGAGAAGCACAGGGTTTTACGACTGATTAAACGTGTTAAAAACTCTTGGTATTGTGGTATGGTTAAAAGGAGGAACTGTGCAAGCAGATAAAAGTCCGGTGAACCACTGAAGAACCCTGGGAACATCTTGTGTTTGTTTTAGTATTTTCCTTTCTCGGTGAGTACTTTGATGCATTAGCGAATATCTCCTTGAGTTAGAATGTTCTAATGCTAGCAAAGGGAAAATGTGAATATGTGTGTGAAATGAGTATGTGTGCATGTCGTTTACATTGTATGAACAGAGAAATACACCACTTAGCTGAGTTTCATGGGTCATGAAGCTACGAATTCTCTACGTTACTGCGCTGTGGCGCATGGAGGTACAAGGTATCAGTATTGTGAAAATAAATTCATGTCACATTCATGTTACATTACCTTACTCAACTTAACACTGCATGAAAAGTCGGATTTTCGTCCCTGTAAACGCCCGAAAATCTCCCTAATTTTCGGGAGTTAACGACAATTTACAGGCTGCGAACGCCGCGTTCGTCTGTGCCGAAAATTGTCGGAAACGAACCACAGCGAAGGCTCTAATTAGCATATGAATAGCGGCGAAACCCCGCCTGGCCAGAGATGGCTTGAATATCCTCACTCAGGATTGGATGAAACTACTAGTTTTAAACAAGTATAATCGCTCGTGATTGGTTGGCAGATCTGGTCATTATAAATGTAAAGCCAACCCACGTTGGTAGATCTGTCACTATTGGTCAACCTGATGAGTCATTATAAATGTAAACCCCACCCCCGTTGGCAGATGTGTTACTATTGGTCACACTGGGTCTTTTAAACAAGAACAGGGCTTGAAGCAGGAAAAAATCCTGTGCCTGAAATTTTTTTATGCATTGGGGAGAAGAAAATTCTGAACATTTGCAATCTAAATGAATTAATCTGGTGCACTTTGAGAGTAAACCCACATTATAGTTTGAAACAACATTCAAAACACACACAGCCAGTATCACTAAGCATAAAGTCCGCTAGCTTAATGCTAACGTATAATACCTCAGAAATTAGCATCACCAAGGGCGTAACTTTGAGTTGAACATTGGGGTGGTTGAGATTTCCACCTGTGAAGCAGGTGTGTGTATATATATATATATATATATATTCTTTGGCCACCAGCCACTGCGGCAGGTTTGGGTTTACCAGCCCAGATATATAGTTTGTGCCTAAAATAAAGTTGACCGACTCAGAAAATGCATAAAAATGGGTCTTGAACTTGTACAAAATACACATTAAAGTGTGTGCAAGTGTTCTTGTTAGGACTCATGGTCCTTAATTGTCTCTAACTTTAAGTATTTTGTCCCGATTACAAATGGGTTTGTAGTGTTTCCCACAGGATCTTTGGAGACTATGGTGGGGGGATTGCGATCCTCTAGGGGGGTCCGGGGGCATGCGCCCCCGGGAGAAAATTTTGAATAATTTCATTTTAATGCATCAATTTGGTGAATTCTGAGAAACAAAATATGACATATCAATTACTGACCAATTTCTTACAAACTGCTGGTACTGATACAAATGTTGACGTACTAAATGGGGTTGAGGAGTTTAAGCATTCAAGAAAAGATGAGAACACAAATGACTAAAACACAATTCGTTTATTATTATTATTATTATTAATAATGATAATAATAATAATAATAATAATAATAATAATAATAATAATAATAATAATATAAGTGGGTGACTATTCCTCAGCCTTCCTTGGTGTTTTGGTTTTGACTGAAGCCTCGTTCACATACGTCGCCACTCGCCCATCTCTGAGAGACAACTGTCAATTAATGTGAATGTGTTCTAGTGGAATGTGGACCAGGACAGGCGATGTGATGTGGTCGATCGGAGATAAAATAATTTTAACCTTCTGCGATGCGAGTGAAGCGAGTACCAATCACAATGTAGAATAGAGATGATCGACAGTTGACGTCAACAGAGAGTTCCACAGAGAGTTGTCGCTTGAAGTCGCCGCCGGCGGCAGTGAGTTTTTTTTGCCAGCGAGTAGAATTCAGCGAGAAAGCGAGTGACGGGCGAGTAGCGACGTATGTGAACGGGGCTATACGCGCACGCACTGTCGAACTCGCCGGCTGGGGGGGGGGGGGCAACCGTGAGTGGTGGCACTGGAGCCCTAGCAGTAGCTACCTCCTGTTGGGAAGATACTTTTATTCTTTTGCTTTTTTTCGCGTGCTTTCTTCATACCACCGCTGATGCGGGGAGAGACAGGGAGAGACAGTAGAGAAGCGCAGGTCCGGCAAGGTGGGCGAAACCAAATCTCAGAGCGGGAGGGGGCACAGACAAACGTCACTATTTTTTACTGGTAAATTGAGAAAATCTACCACACTGTTGTGATTATAATGCTGAACATTCAATATCAATAATTGTGATATCATATTGGGTGGGTTGTGGTGGCTGGTTTGGATTATTACAGCGGGGGGGATGGGTGGGTTGCAACCCACCCATCCCCCCCGCTGTTAACACGTCACAGTTTTAATATTTTTCATGCGAGAAAGTCACAGTTTAATCCAGTGCAGAGTCTGTGGGAGCCGCGACCGGTGACCAGGGCAACGGCTGTCACAGCGGCGGCAGCGCCGGTCTACTGATCTGATCGCCCGGGGCCAACCTCTGTCGTCATCCCGTCGGAGAAAAACGAGCCAAGTAACTTATCCGCACGCTTTTAGAGGTTTGCCGCTGGCTGGTTAAATTCTTTTTATTAGATTAATGTTGGTCTCATTGATGAAATCTAACAACTGTGGCAGTCGCATTAGTTTGTCTGAATGAAAAGTGTGCAGGGCTGCCTTTGGGCTGATGTTATCAATCGCTCTGGCTACGTTGTCCCGGTCCGAGGTGCCTGGAAACTTAAGGCCCGCCCTACTCTGCTCTGATTGGCTAGAACTCCTTGGTTACCTTGAGTACCATTGGTAGTTGGAACTATCACTTTAAACGACTGGTTACAGTAAAAAAAAAAAAAAAAAAACACTTCACCAAAATATTGCTACGCCGGATTTCCGGCACCGTGCCGTAGGTCTTCAAGCCCTGCAAGAATAATCACTAGTGATTGGTTAGCAGATCTATCACTATATATATATATATATATATATATATATATATATATATATATATATTTATACATATATATATACACATTTATTTTTATTTATTTATATATTTATAAATATAAATATGAATGAATTTATTGAGGAAAGGAAAAATTGCCAGGAGGAAGTATTCAAAGAAAGAGCTTTATTGACAACACAACACACAAATGAACTGGCGACATTCTGTCCGAATTTGGTCAATTTTACAGCCGCCTGCGGTGCGTGGCCCTGTACTTGGGAGTCTTCTCTAATCGCGACTGTAGAGTCGCACAGAGCTCGGTGAGCTCCTGGCTACGAGAGGATGGAGGTCGCACAATCCATCCAGACACCCCGCCAACGACGCCGTCCTCCTCATCAGACATCATGTCTGTGGTGGCGCACTTCCAACGGTCCGCCTCATCGCCAGCAAGCACACTCCGTCTCGCTTCCAGCAGCTGTAAAACAATCAATAAAGACAATCAGTACTGCGCGATGCGCTGCGCATGGACACAACACATCTATTAATGCACCTGAAAAATAGGTTTAGGTAGGTTTGGTCACATTGACCAAAAACGGATCTAATAAATCTAATAAGTCTTACCCTCTTTCTCCTGGAACGACTCCGAGCTGACCTCTTCACAGCTTCCGCCTGCGATGCGAGATCAGGCTGTGTGTGTCTGAAGCTCCTGCGTACCGTTTCATAGTATGTCTTACAGGCAGCTGGAAAACAATTAAATGAGTGGTATGAATAAGAAAACTTAAGTCACAGTAAAATTAAAACAAGGAAGAAGAAAACAGTAAAAGTTACTTACACACAATGGCGTCACTATCAGCGTCATAGACTTGCGGACAAAGCTCCGAGCAAGTAAGAGGTCACAGCTTCGTTATGAGGCGAGGTTCGTCTGTGAAAACAAAATGAACAGTTAAGATCGGTATCTACTGTTAACGCATCTATTTCCTTATACAGCAGAATGAAAGCATATTCTTTACATCGTACCCTTGCTCCGGTTCGTAGCGCCTACAATTCGTCTCCGAGTTGTGAAGACGGCGTACTGCTTCCTGTAAAAGACCAACAACGTACACTTAACAAAGCAACTTAACGTTACACTGGTTCCTCTCTCTTGTTCTTTTACAAGGCTACTATGCTACTTTTAGCTTGGACTATTAGCTTTTAAGCTACTTTTAGCTTGGGCTTGCTTTGCTAATTTTAGCTTAGCTAGCAGTCACCGAACATATTCTTACCGCAATCATCCTGAGAGTCTCCAGCAGTCCTGGGACATCCTGAGAGTCTCCAGCAGTCCTGGATATAAGAATTATAACATTTAAACCACATTTTCTTAAGTGAAGCCTCTCAGAGCAGCATCCCTGCTGCCGGTGAACGTGAACGTCTCCGCCTCGTTCCCCCCACTGAATGAGGCGCCCGGTGCCTGCATCCGTCCCTTTAACGAACAACGGTGCACGGCGTTATTAATCACCGTTAGTAAATATATAACCACGGTTTAACATAAGCACTATATTATTAGTTAACGTCGGTAAAAACGGCACATTTTCCGCTTCGCTTGCGCTCGCTAACCCCTAAATGGTAAATTAGCGTCAGTAGGCTAGCCGGCTGGAAGGACCTTCGATTCGTAACGTTAACGTACAATGCCAACAACAATAAAGTAACGTTCATTATCAATACGATTTAAAAGTCAGCTGGAAACGTAAAAGTCATGTTACAGTATACTTACATGTGTACGCGGTTTGTGTCGGGCTCCTCGCCAGAATCACCGCAGTCGTCCGCCATTATCCAAAACTTGTGAAGTCAGACGAGCCGCAATGCATTTTGGGAAGTTGAGTAGATTTAGCAAGGTCCGCTGTACTCAGAAATCTTTGCCAATGCAGTATACATCCGGGCATTTCTCGCGTGCACAAATTCACATACTATTGTATGTGAACGCACTACGTACTCAAATTTACGTCACAATTAAGTACGAGTAGGACGTTAGTATGGCATTTCGAACACAGCCGAGATCTATGATCTATGAACCCATCCTTGACCCTCTAGCAGAACTACGACCAGCCATTATAAAGCAGTTTATAGTTGTTAATGTTGTGTCAAAAGGTACTGCATTTAAACATGTTACTGCGCAAGTTTCCTGGCTTCATTCCCATCCGGACAGACATTTTTATGGAAAGCCAATAGCAGTTTGGAGCTTGCAGGGAACAGACACGTCATACCCAGCATAATTTCTGCCTGTTGAGCGCATTGCTGGGAGATGTGTGGTTAACACATCCACTGTGCATTTAAGCACAGAAAGGGTCACTGTAGTCATGCCACTATGCACAGTGGTTGAGCTCTAGGAGACTGTGATGTTGTTTGCATGAATGTACATTTTACCTTTGTGGCAAAGCCTGATTAAAAGTAATTGTTGAAGCAAATTGTTTTGTGTATCTTTGAATGAAGATGAAATTAAGTTATATCTTTGAATGAAGATGAAATGAAGTTAACACCATTCAGAAAAATGTCACCTGGGGGAAAACTCCCCCTGCTTCCCTGATTTGCATTTGTATAGCTCACAGCATTTTCATTTACATGTTAAAGCCTCCCCTAGGATTACGGGGAGGGGGGTCATGGGGGGACAACTGCCAAGCAAGGCCCACGTCAATTCCCGGCAATTTACGTCAGTTTTCGGTGTTTCCTGCAAATTGCCGTTTGCAGTCGTAAACCTGAACTTCCACGTCAATTTACAGGGCCGCTAACTGACGAAAATCCCACTTTTCATGCAGTGTAATCCGATCTGAGTATTCAGTGATGAACTGTGAGTGATTTTATAATCATTTGCATATGAGTTCCTGATTGTTTAATAGTACTTTCAAGATTTTGTTTTCACTATAAAACAGTGAAGTTGACATTTCATGTTTATTATTGCAACGCAGTAGTTATCTTTTAATAAGTTAACAGTGAAAAGTTGCTTTATACGTTGATATTGATCAAATTAAACTGTACAGTTAAGAACATTTTGAACAGATTTATATCAGCCCTGTTGTGTTATACAGGCTGGGTTTTTTGGATACCCTGAGATTCGGAGTGATTCTCTCCTTGACGAAGGAGATGGCCCGTGTGAGCATCTGGATTAAGGAGGGGCCTTCCCATTCTTCATCTTCTGCCCTGTCAGCGTGAAAGGGCTGTGGGCATAGGCGGCCTTACCTATGTTTCAACCGTTTCAATTGATATGGGCCCCGGCAGCCTGGGGGCCCCCAAAAATGATGGGATGTGGTCCAAAACACATTTTCATCACAAACACTCTGTGAGTTAAAGTTCTTTGACGCGCCTATTCGTGGCGCTCCGCGTCTGGTGTGAACGACACCATAGCTTAACAGGGGCACCGAATGGAAGCGGGCTCCGCTACGCGTCTATTTGCGGCGCTTCCGCGTCCGGTGTGAACCAGGCGTAACCACTGGCTGTGGGGAGGGACTTTCCAGGACGAACTATTTTTTATTTTAAGAAAGACATTTTATTTTATTAAGGGTGCACCCAGTTAAAAGACATTTCAAAAGAGAACAAAAACGAACTGCCGTTAAGAGTATTTGTAAACTGTTTATTTTCCTATTTGTGCTTAAAGTGATGGTTCGGAGTGAAATGGACCCTAGGTAATTTCCACCAAGACATCCAGCCAAACACCCCCTCGGAAGCATTTTTAGCGATGGTCAGCAGTGGTCAAGATAGGGCGATCAGCCGAGCGGCTTCGTAATAGCGCGATGGTACATACAGTATTTCGTAAATTTCCCCACTAATAATGCATGGAATGTTACCAAACTTCTGCAGTAGTACACATAGGGTCTGTACTCACAAAACGAGGCATTTTAAAGTTTGTAAGTACATCAGGAGTTTATTTAAAAAGAACACTTGCCTGATAGCTTCTACTGCTAAAGCTACGCTGTTTGCTGTCCGTGTTTACACAGCTTCTTCTTCGTTGGTGTTTAATGGCAGTCGGCGTATACCCAGCTGTTTCCGTGACGCAAGTTTCACGTAGTGTTGTCACGATACCAACATTTTGGTACCGATACCGGTACCAACATGTATTTCGGTACTTTTCGATACTTTTTCAAATAAAAAGATAATGCAAAAAATGTCATTACTGACTTTATTTTAAAAGAAAATCTTAGAACAATAACATATTAATCAGTAAATAAAATAAAATACCGCAAAGCCAAGCTTTTCTAATGCACACAATTTTAAAATAATGCATGTATGCATTTTACAGCTCTGGAAAAAAGACCACTTCAGATTTATTGTAAATCAGCATGGCTACATGTATGGCAAAAAGTTTAAAAAACACTGTGAAAATATAAATACAATAATATAATACAAAATATATAATAATAAATAAACCAGCTCTGTTTTTTTTCTTCCAGAGCTACTTTTGTTAAGAGTGATGGGGGGTGGCGCTTGCTTTTAGCACTGAATGTGTCTTTTTTTCCTGAGTAAATGACCTGTCGTTCCCTGAGCTCAGTGTGTAGGTCTGGGTGCTTGTTCCTTTAAGTGTTTGGCTAAGTCGGAGGTGTTTCCGCCCTTAGCCATGCATGTTTTAAAACACCGTTTACACAGTGGTGCATCGGCGTTAACTGCCTCGCCTTCCGCATTTGTTTTTAAGCTAAAGTACGGCCATATCGCACTTCGCGCCCCTGGTTTGTCCACAAGTTGCGGCGTGGTGACGGTTGCTGCAGCCATTCTCCTCTCAGTGTCCCCCCCCCCCCTCCCTCTCTAACGTCTCTCTCTCCAAGCTTTCCTCCTGCTCCGTTTGTTGCTCCGGTCCACGCTGCCCGCTAACTTGCTAGCTGTTTCCTCCGGTTTGCTTGCTTTTTCTTTTTATCTCCCAAAGCTGCGGCTCGCTCCTCATCCTCTCAGCTGTAGTTACAACGCGGTGACGTAGTACCGTTTAAAATGCCTCAGTACCCCGGTACCAAATTAGTACCGGTATACCGTGCAACCCTAGTTTCACGCCAGTGTATGAAAAAGTTTCGCAGATTTTTTATAAATGCCTGATAACCTGATAATATAAGCATTTATAAAAACAAAATTAAGCGAAATCTTTTCATACTCTTGTGTGAAACTCGCATCACGGAAACAGCTGTGTATACGCCGACTGCCATTAAACACCAACGAAGAAGAAGCTGTGTAAACACGGACAGCGTAGCTTTAGCAGTAGAAGCTATCAGGCAAGTGTTCTTTTTAAATAAACTCCTGATGTACTAACAAACTTTAAAATGCCTCGTTTTGTGAGTACAGACCCTATGTGTACTACTGCAGAAGCTTGGTAACATTCCATGCATTATTAGTGGGGAAATTTACGAGATATAATGTATGTACCATCGCACTATTACGAAGCCGTTCGGCTGATCTTGACCACTGCTGACCATTGCTAAAAATGCTTCCGAGGGGGTGTTTGGCTGGATGTCTTGGTGGAAATTACCTAGGGTCCATTTCACTCCGAACCATCACTTTAATACAGTGTTTTGCTTAAACTTACTCGTGTGTTCCTTTTACTCATTGTGGTGTCTAAAGCCCAAGTTATGCTTCCGCGTCGACACAACGTAAGGGGGTTACGTCCAACGCAAGGGCCTGACGTGCACCTCCCAAAAATCCTAGACGCGCGTCGAGGCGACGCAACACCAACGCAGCGGCATTGGCTGTGATTGGTCCGCTAACTACATCCGCTGGAGACCGCTTTCCGGTTTCCACTCATAAACACCGCCATTTAAACTTTTAATAGGCTACTTTTATTGTTTTCACCTCGTTTTATTGTTTGCACCTTGTCGCTTTTGCACAAAGAAATAAAACACCAAGTTCTAAAAAATTGTGGATGTTTAAAGCCGGAAAGTAAACAAATAGGCTATAACGAGGCTAACGACGATATACGACAAGAGTCTCGGTCGGTCGGTCAGTCTTTACAAAAAAACATAGCGCCTTTTACCGGTGTGGCATTGAATTGCATTTCGACATGTAAACCCAACGCAGAACCATCACGGTCTCCTAGCAACTGCGTGGCCATTGCGTGATCACTACGCGGAAGCATAAACGAGCCTTAATTCCTTCTAATTACTTTGCCTGCGAACCTAGTGTGTACTTGCCTGTCACGTGGGTTACACTATTCATTACAAACATGTCTTACTTCCTGCGTCATCCATCTGTCACTGTAATGTCCCTGAAGAGGGAATTGTGAATGAAGAAAACAGACACGGTGTTGAACCTTTTGCCAGCTTCATTAAAAGTGAACGAAAAACATTATTTATACACTTTACATTCATATGTATCCACGTCTTCATTAATACACAATGCTAAACACAAAACACTGTATTCATAGTGCACACACATACTTACTTACTCCGCATGAGTGAATAATACCGGTGAGTATACTGTACATGACCCAACATAACCATTATGTATGAACATATCGTTACTCAGCCTCTCTTTCTCGTTCTCTACACCCGCGTGCGCACACAGTATTCTATTGCTGTCAGACGTAACAGACTACTCCGTGAGCCACAGGTGGCTAGCTAACTAGCTCATACCGTACAAAGAGCTACACGAGAACTGAACAACAAAGGATACAAAATAACCGTGCGACCAAGGTACGCTTGAACCGTCTGTTTTTCTGGTACAATTGACAAAGGCAGAGACCAAAATTTGTTTTTTCAATTTTGGTCAAAAAAACGTTTTTCAATTTTGACAGAGAAAAACAAAAAATAATTCAGCTGGATTTCGTGTTTCACTGTACTTAATGAAAAACAAATATACTACCCAATGTTTCCTTTTCATTGGTGGTTGGGTCCTCTGTGACGAAGGTACGTTTTATCAGTCTGTTTTCTGGGAATAATTGACACAAGCAGAAACCAGAAACGAGCCGTTTTTTCGTTTTTGGGCAAAAACCGAAAATCAGAATTTACCACTCATTATTTTGTTTCCGTCGGTGGGCGGGTCCTCTGATTGACTAGTGTGCTTCCTTGCCCTGTGCTCTTCAAAATAAAAGTTTTTCCGTTTGATAATGTCAACAAAAATATTACTGTATTGTAGACACTAGCAGACACAGAGGTCCCTAACACCCACAGTCAAGACTGACCCGGCTTCAAATAAAAATAATACTATTCATAATCATTTGAAAATGAGAACTTATGAAGTTATGATGACTTCAGGGCAGTTGATGTTTAGCCACAAGGTGGCGCAGTTGTTACATGAAGAGTAGACCTCGGGGCTTTACTACGAAGGAGGCTCAACATCTCCAGGCTCTGTGTTCATAATCCAGCTCAACAAAACCTAAAGTCCCGGTCAGAGTTAACTGTATCACGACGGTGGTCATTTTCCGGCTCTGATCTTTGTGCTCTGTGCGCGTTCACAGCTGCTGAGAGCTGTGAGAGCCAAGGAATAGGAGTGATCACAACCAAATATGAAAAGAGATGAGGCTAGTTTTTAATTTCTGACAGCTGAACATTGCGCATCTGTTAACCTTTATCCATTTACAGTAAACAAATCTTTTTTTCTTGTTGAAAGTTATTTTATATTGTTTTCATATTATTATTTAGGTACTGATGGTGGTTACAGAATATATTATTATTTACATATTATTATTTACTGACGTTGATTACAGAATGCGAGTGTTATATTGAAAGCCAGGCTGGGTGTGCCTATGAATACAATATAGGCTACAGTGAGTTTTTTAAGGTGCTGTACAAGCAAATCATACTGTCTACTCTTTACAATGACAAAGAGTGTAGCAGGCTACTGTACACTATAAACAAATGATTTTGCTCTTTGCTCATGGCAGTTGTGACAGACATTTTTGTTTACATGTCAGCAGGCAAGCTTCACTCATTCCAGGCAGGTATTATGCTTTGTCCTATAACCTACTTAATTGTATCACTTGGAACATGTTATGAAATGGATCTATAGTATAGAAATTTGCTCATAACAGGCCGGCTGGAATACAAAGCAAACTTACCTCTCTCAAATGCACATTCATGGAAGTCTTGTATTGTCATCCCAGGACAAAACACAAACAATGCAGTAATGTAATAATATACCTCTTTAAATGCACAACAATGTGTCATGCAGAGAGTTATTAAATGTTTTTATTATTTAATTACACAGATACCACATGGCAGGTGCTATTTTCTCATCCATAGGCTACTCTAAGTACAGCAATGTGAGGGTTTCATACATGTTGGTTGGATCACTCTTCAGTAGGGCTGCCACAAACGATTATTTTGATAGTCGACTAATCACCGACTATTTTTTTCGATTAGTCGACTAATCGGATCATATGTAAATTGAATGTATAACATACAGTTTATCGCAAAAGCATGCAGCTGCTCTTATATAACAATCATTAGCTTTCAGCTTGAAGTGTTTAAGGTATATGCTAACTAAAAATGAAGACAATTAAGATGATAGTTCATTAACTTTGTGTCGTGTTCGTTTCTCCCCCCTTACTTTAGTGTTCCCGGTCAAATTTGACTGGCCTGTTTTAACTGCTCTTACATTAACACAAAAAACACTGATCATCACCAAATTGTATTTTACTCCCCTTTAAGCTGTTAACAATGTCTCAGACTACTGGTTTACATGAGTAACTGCAATGAATATTGAAATTGTACACTTTATTCCAAAATTTGCATGTATTGTAAAAAAAAAAAAAAATCAAAACAGAGACCAAATTCACAAAACATCAGAACATCAGCATGAACACATCATCCATGTGTGAATGTGTGTGTGTGTGTGTGTGTCTTCACACACAGGATTGGCATTTTGCAATCAGGTCGGAGTGTGCCTTGCAAACGTAGGCAAGGTCGGAAAGGTTGTGAAGTTCTGTCATCAAATCAGATAACTTGTGAGTGGACATGAAACTGTTGGACATAGTTGACCAGAATATAGGCCTCCCAGACTCCGCATCCCACAGACTTTTTGTAGCCTCATTGTTGGACCGATATACTCCTGCTAAAATCAACAGACCCATCTATACTTGGAGGTCTACCTGGTTCAATGCTTTCCATGTGTCTGCAAACACACGCCTCCCCTCCAGGTTTGTCATCAGTAAAATTTCCATAATGGATTCTGGTAAAAAGAGTTGGAAGCTGGACTTGATGTCATCCACATGAGATGTTGCGTTCCGTGTTGGCCCTGGCATCATCCTAACAATATCCTAAACTCTTGCTCTGCCTCCTCTGTCCTGGGTGGATGAATACCAGAGCATGTTGCCATCCTTGGACTGGAATGTCATCTCAGGTGCCTCTTCCTCAGGTGCCTCTTCCTCACCATCTGTTGACTGGTCGGTCTCACAATGGTCTGGGTCAAAATCAGGATCGATGTCGTCTTCTATTTCTGAGACATCCTCCTCTATTTCCGGTTCAACTTCAATACCTCCTTCATCAGTTTGAAAAAAAAAAGGTCAAGAGCCTCTCTGGCAGAAAATCGTCTTATCAGGCTCATTGTGTTCAGAGTAAAATGACAGAAGTACACAAATAAAGCTTTATATAGGTGGTCTGTGTGAAGATATGATACATTTTGTATCAAAAAGTGTGGTTCACGTTGGGGAGAGGCACATAAGCGCAGGAAAGAGGTGAGAAGAGGAGACACCTAATTATTCAGTCTGAAAGGGGTTCACGTGGAGTGTAGTGTGTGTGTGTGTGTGTGTGTGTGTGTGTGTAGTGGCGGTGGTGGATTTGTGGTTGTATACTATCTGATGGATGAACACAAACTACGGTCACCCATTCATTTCCTATGGCAGTCATTTTTTACCGGGAACACCACAGGTGTTACAAAGTTGATTTAACCACTCAAGATTCAACGAAAGTAGTGATCATCAATTGTATATGTTCAAATGCCTAGTGTGGAGGATATCATAAGGCCTTGAGACAATAAAATGTAAAGCACAATATTTATGATTGATGAAAGTAGGAAATCGGTCAGATTTGACCCGAACACGACAGAAAGGTTAATGAAATATGCTTGTAGCAACAAACAATTGTAGCATAAAGTGCAAACAGCTGAGAAAACCGATAAGGCACTGGCAATGTCCGTCACCAACATGTTCAGTATGGACTCAGTCAGAACATTTGCTTGCTGAGGTGTGCATGTAGCTGGCTTTGTAACAAAGCTGTCCATTGAAGAAGAACGTACTTTTTTAGCACTGAAACATAACGTTAGAAAACATTAGCGTTACCACATTTCCTATTCAAACACTGTTATAACGTTACAGAAAACACATGAAATATGTGTGCTAAGGCTAATTAATCAAATCGTCATCGCTAATGTTAATGTTTACAGCTATCAATATGAGTAAGTAGTAAGTTAGCTCTCTGTTTACGCTAATGTTAGCAGCTAACTAGCCAGTTAACTTACCGAGGCGCCGGTCCCTCTTCATCGTCATCAGTCACAACGTGCTTCCTTTTCAGGTGCTCATGCATCGCACTTGTGCTGCCGTGAAAGGCAAGTTCTGTCTTGCAGATATTGCATTGCACACTTTTTTCTTTTGTTTTCTTAAAATGCTCCCACACTTTTGAGCTCCGTTGCCGCCGGGTAGCCATGATACTAGAGAGCCCGTCGGTGACATCAAGGCTGACCCAGATTACGACTACTGCGCATGTGTGTCAAGGACGCAAAGGCAGACACGGCAGAGGAAGGTGCCGCAGCAGTTTTGAGAGAGAAAACAAAGTTTAAAAAAAAAAACGACACGTCGACTATTAAATTAGATGTCGACATAATCGTGACTAGTCGACTAATTGTGGCAGCCCTACTCTTCAGTAGAGAATGCTTTCCTGAAATTAGTGAGTGAGTAGAGCATACTTTCCCTGGAAGTACAGACTAAAAAAGGGTTAGGGGAAAATCCTAGAGGAAACACTGCATATATTTTGGAGAGGGGGGTCGAGTATGTGTCCTGTAAGTGTAAACAGTGAGTTACTTTTATCTGAGGAGCACACGTCATAATTGTGAAGGGTTTTTCAGTTGAGCTTCACTGACTGCACAGTGTGCAAATTTGTTTCATTTAAATTTTTTATTTGGCAGGGACACATTATTTTTTGTACCAGATAATGGCTAGAGAAGCTTAGTTATTTTCATACGTAGTCCCTGGGTGTGCCACTCACAATGACACACCACCTGTACAGTGAGAAGCAACTGTTGCCTGATGTGCTATTAAAAAAGTTGATTAAAAAAGTTGATGAAGAGTTGGGCCTATGAGCATGATTTGTGACAAGCCAGTCCTGGTCCAAGATTTAATGTTCAGAAGTGTGATGTGTAAACCTGATGTGTACAATACAAAAGTACAATGACTTTTACCAAAGTCGTTTTTTACACAGGTACTTTTACTTCTTCTCAAGTAAAGAATCTGGCTACTCTGACCAGAGCACTTGGCTCCCAGAGTGCAGTTCTGTTAGTGACTGCCAATATCTCTAAAAACAGACTGGGCGGTAGAACCTTCAGATACTGGGCTCCTTTACTGTGGAACCAGCTCTCTCCATGGGTCAGAGAGGCAGACACTCTAACTACATTTAAGTAGAGAGACCCCCCCCCCCCCCCCCCCTCTCCTCTCCTTACCTCTCACACCTTGTAGTTTGGCCTTGGCATCTCGCACTCTCTCTGTTTCCACAGATTCTCCACAGCTCCATCCCTCTGCACCAACCGCCGCCTGCATCGCCCCCTTCCCCCCGCTGTTAAACTGGCCTGCCCTCCCTGTTCACGACCCAGTCTGCCACCCACTACTCCCATTAAGCTGGCCTGCTCTCCCTGCCTTTCCTGCCCACCAGAAGTTACCTTCGTCAGCTCCTGTCAACCATTTCCATGTTTTTCCATATTCTCTGTTGTAAACTGTTTTCTTGTCCGTATACAACATCTATTGCACGTCTGCCTGTCCTGGGTGAGGGATCCCTCCTCTGTTGCTCACCCTGATGTTTATCCAATTTTTCCCCAGTTAAAAGGGTTTTCCTGGGAGTTTTTCCACAGTGGATGTGAGGGTTTAAGGGAAGAGGATGTTGTTATGATGCTCATGCTATGTAAAGCCCTTTGAGACAAACTGTTTGTAAAAACAGGCTATACAAATAAAATGGCCTTGCCTAACCCACTTGGACTGTAATTCATATTCATGCTACTAGTTTGATCATTGACTGACTACATGAATAGTTACACAGAGGAGATTCTTCAAGTCTTATAGTCATACGGTAAAAAAAAGCAAAGAGAGATTTTGCAGCAGTAGCACACTTTTACTTTCACATTCTGAACTGGGTTCGTCTTTGAGACCTAATGCAGCGTCTCCATAACACTCCTGTCTAACATATACAGGTACTTTACAAAGTGATACTAAGCTGTCAAAACAACACATTGACAAGGCAACATTAAAACATCATAAAAACATGTCAAATTTCATGTCATGTCATGTCATGTCAAACAAACTTCTCAACTACCATACAGGAAGCTCCAGGCAGACCCTGCTTAGCTTCTGCGATCCGACAGATCAGGCTACACATGTCTTCTCACAATGTCAATGAGATCCTTAATTCCATTTTGGAACCGGGTTGGTTCATAATTGACAGTATTGTCAAAGAGTTCAGAAATGTCGCTGTACTGCTGTGCAAATTCATTTCCAGCTGTTGTCTGGCTTTCAGCTGTGGAGAATGGGTTTCTCCCAAACATTGACACTTGTGTCAAAGAGGACCCCACTTCCTGCAGGTAAGCTTGTGCAGCTCCTGCAGCCTCTGGCAGACAATCTGCTGGCGCTTTCTTTGGGCATCCACCCAGAGGGATCTGGGATGCCCTTGCCTAAAATAAGCAAATCAAAACACAAATCATCAGGGGCTTAGGTTTGGGTAATTAACATATCAACATCATGCATATCAATCCACCTCAGTGTGTAACCCTTGGAAGCCCTTGAAAAAAGTTTATTCAAGTGAGCTATGGTATCCCGATTCTTATATTGGAAGCCCAAGAAAGTACCAGAGAAGTCTTCAGTTAAAAAGTAGTAGAATTTACTCAGGTCAAAGATAAAGTACATCAGCGCTGGGCTTGGAGTGACAGAGCTCTCGTAGGATCTCTGTCAGGAGTGAGCCCAGCGCTGATGTACTTTATTTGTGACCTGCCTTGTTGTGTTGCATCTTGAGGTAGGTGGTCACCTGCAGTTTGGGGGGCGTTCTGGGACAGCTACCACCAGCAGATGTGATACAATACAGGGATAACGTTTCTACCTCGATTTGATTGATGTACTTGATGTACCAGCGCTGATGTACTTTATCTGTGACCTGAGTAAATTCTACTACTTTTTAACTGAAGACTTCTCTGGTACTTTCTTGAGCTTCCAATATAAGAATCGGGATAACAGCTGTTAGTAAAAAGATAAAAGTATTCAGTTTACTTTCATGTTCTTATAGATTACTTGGTTATACAGAAAAGTATTTGGCTTCAATGTTCAGTACAAGGAAATAACTTAATCCTTTTAACATATATGGATCAAAATATTTCAATCAAAAGATTAAGTATACTTGGCTTGTAGTTGTGCTGAGTCTTTTTATAAAGTAGTCTATAAATAATTTTTCAGACATTTGCATCTGGGAGGTAGTACTCCATCATGTTTTACATAGCATCTTGTGGACAACATAGACTAAATCAGACTTCACATCTTTACCAAATATTAGGTCTGTCTGCTCTTCTTGCATTGCCCATAGAAAGAAAGTATTCCTGTAGAAAACCTGTAGCCTAGTTATCTTAGACATGTCCAAATGCAGGCAGTCTTTGAAATTAGGACACACGAAAAGGTGTACATAGGCAATTGCCCATATAGTAGTTACAGACACACTACCTGTATAATATGTACACCTAATTGTATCTGGTATGTTTATATTGATTACAGTGCATATTTTTACTAGGGACGATATGGAGCAGGAGAGAAGGCACTGCTCCACCTTAAAACAAAAAATCCACTCCCCGCCCCTGTTACGGCCACCTTCGTTAAGCAGCATCCAACAGCCCTTTTTCCGTTCTCCTTGTAAACCCTGCAAATAAATACCTTGTCATTTTACCAAAAAGATTCTGGTTTATGTTGCTTCCCTTTTCCCCACGAGCCGGGTCGTAACATAAATGGGGGCTCGTCCGGGATCTCTTAATTGAGGTCCTAGTGCAAGTTATTTGTTGGCAGAGCTTTGCCGTTGCTTGACTGTTTGACAATTGGTAAGGGAGCGCAGCTGGGTAATTGGGCACCATGGCTGGGTGATTTGACTTGGAGTTCTTTGTAGCCAATCCTACCTTGAGTCAAATAGCTAGCTGTCGGAAGGATGAGTTAGGCCAAATTGCAATCCACTTCGGAATCACTTTTGCTAAACACCTGTTGAAAAGGGAGCTCAAAGCTCTAGTAATTGATAAGTTGGTGGAACAAGGGGTGATTGTAGAACCTGAGCAAATTGAGTCTGCTGCCATTGCTGTTGGCATCCCAGCTCCGGCTGAGGAGGGCCAAAGCCTTGAGGCACAAACAGCCTCCAGGGTGGAAGGCGGGGCAGGTGGGCGGGTGAAAACCCCGTTCACACTTCCTCGCTATGACCCATCCCCTTCGATCAGTACTGGCTCCAGAGACGAGGCCCGACTGAAGGTCCGCCTTGCCCGTATCCAGTTGGAAGCCCAGGAAAAGGATCGTGAAAGGCAGGCACAGTTCCATCTTCAGCTGGAAGTAAAAAAGCTGGAGATTGAGGCTGACAAAGCTGTGAGGCTGCGGAAGCTCGAGCTTGAGACTCAGACAGCAGGACAAGTGCGAGGTGCACCTGCTGGTTCAGGTATGACACCTTCTTCCACCATCTCCCCTAATGTTGGTAAAACAGCATTTAATGCTAGTAAGCATATTGCTTTAGTGCCTGTGTTTCGGGAGGCTGAAGTGGACTCCTATTTTGGTGTGTTTGAGCGTATTGCGGCTGCGTTGCAGTGGCCGGCTGAGGCATGGTCACTCTTACTTCAATGCAAAATTCATGGAAAAGCCCAAGATGCCGTTGCTGCCCTCTCCATAGGAGACAGTTTGAGTTATGATGCTGTGAAGACTGCAATTCTGCGTGCTTACGAGTTGGTCCCCGAAGCGTATAGGCAGAAATTTAGAGATCACAGGAAAGCTCAGAGTCAAACTTATGTTGAATTTGCTAGAGAGAAGGGAGTTCTTTTTGATAAATGGAGCACTACTTGTAAAGTTAATGACTTTAACTCATTGAGGGAGTTAATTCTGATAGAGGACTTCAAGAAATGTTTGCCCGAGCGCATTGTAGTGTATCTCAATGAGCAGAAAGTAAGTGCCTTGTCCGCGGCGGCAGTCCTAGCGGATGAGTATGTGTTAACGCACAAGGCTACTTTCTCCTCAGGTCCTGCTGAGGGCTCACGCCGTAACACGCCCCGTAACCCTGTCTCTGCTACTTCATCTCCTAGTCCGCCCCGATTGCAGGGTGCGGAGCGGAAGTGCTTCTACTGTCACCAGACAGGTCATATAATCGCTAACTGTTTGGTCCTTAAAAACAAGGAACAAAATGCTCGTGTTTCCCAGCCTAAAGGTGTAGGGTTGATTAAAGCTGAGTCTTGTGTAATCCCTAAGTGTGACAAGCAGGAAGATATTGACGTTTGTTTTAAGCAGTTTGTTTTCGACGCCCTTATTTCTCTCACAGGGGAGCCTGCTGACCAGCGCTCTGTGCGTGTCCTGAGAGACACAGCTTGCTCTCAGTCCGTTATTCTGGCCACAGCGCTTCCATTTTCTGAACAATCAGCCTGCGGTTATGGCTCAGTATTACGCGGCATTGAGATGGGATACGCCTCTCGAGCAGTACATAGTGTCCACATCGAGTCCAAATTAGTTACTGGACTTTTTCCTGTCGCGGTCTGTTCCGAGTTGCCAATCCAGGGGATCATTCTATTGATGGGTAATGACATTGCCGGAGGTAAAGTCAACCCTGCACTGGAAGTGTTAGATTCACCAGTGGGTGATGAATCAACTCCAGTAGCTCAGCTACCGTCGACTGTGTTTCCCACCATGAATGCCTGTTTGTAGATGATATGAACATGAGTGCCACATTGACATAAGATAATTTCAGGACTATCACTGCATGAAAAGTGGGATTTTCGTCAGTTAGCGGCCCTGTAAATTGACGTGGAAGTTCAGGTTTACGACTGCAAACGGCAATTTGCAGGAAACACCGAAAACTGACGTAAATTGCCGGGAATTGACGTGGGCCTTGCTTGGCAGTTGTCCCCCCATGACCCCCCTCCCCGTAATCTTAGGGGAGGCTTTAACATGTAAATGAAAATGCTGTGAGCTATACAAATGCAAATCAGGGTAGCAGGGGGAGTTTTCCCCCAGGTGACATTTTTCTGAAAGGTGTTAACTTAATTTCATCTTCATTCAAAGATATAACTTAATTTCATCTTCATTCAAAGATATAACTTAATTTCATCTTCATTCAAAGATACACAAAACAATTTGCTTCAACAATTACTTTTAATCAGGCTTTGCCACAAAGGTAAAATGTACATTCATGCAAACAACATCACAGTCTCCTAGAGCTCAACCACTGTGCATAGTGGTATGACTACAGTGACCCTTTCTTTGGTCTTGCTTAAATGCACAGTGGATGTGTTAACCACACATCTCCCAGCAATGCGCTCAACAGGCAGAAATTATGCTGGGTATGACGTGTCTGTTCCCTGCAAGCTCCAAACTTCTATTGGCTTTCCATAAAAATGTCTGTCCGGATGGGGATGAAGCCAGGAAACTTGCGCAGTAACATGTTTAAATGCAGTACCTTTTGACACAACATTAACAACTATAAACTGCTTTATAATGGCTGGTCGTAGTTCTGCTAGAGGGTCAAGGATGGGTTCATAGATCATAGATCTCGGCTGTGTTAGAAATGCCATACTAACGTCCTACTCGTACTTAATTGTGACGTAAATTTGAGTACGTAGTGCGTTCACATACAATAGTATGTGAATTTGTGCACGCGAGAAATGCCCGGATGTATACTGCATTGGCAAGAATTTCTGAGTACAGCGGACCTTGCTAAATCTACTCAACTTCCCAAAATGCATTGCGGCTCGTCTGACTTCACAAGTTTTGGATAATGGCGGACGACTGTGGTGATTCTGGCGACAGCCCGACACAAACCGCGTATACATGTAAGTATACTGTAACATGACTTTTATGTTTCCAGCTGACTTTTAAATCGTATTGATAATGAACGTTACTTTATTGTTGTTGGCATTGTACGTTAACGTTACGAATCGAAGGTCCTGGCAGCCGGCTAGCCTACTGACGCTAATTTACCACAGAGGTTAGCGAGCGCAAGTGAAGCGGAAAATGTGCCGTTTTTACCGACGTTAACTAATAATATAGTGCTTATGTTAAACCGTGGTTATATATTTACTAACGGTGATTAATAACGCCGTGCACCGTTGTCCGTTAAAGGGGCGGATGCAGACACCGGGCGCCTCATTCAGTGGGGGGAACGAGGAGGAGACGTTCACGTTCACCGGCAGCAGGAATGCTGCTCTGAGAGGCTTCACTTAAGAAAATGTGGTTTAAATGTTATAATTCTTATATCCAGGACTGCTGGAGACTCTCAGGATGTCCCAGGACTGCTGGAGACTCTCAGGATGATTGCGGTAAGAATATGTTCGGTGACTGCTAGCTAAGCTAAAATTAGCAAAGCAAGCCCAAGCTAAAAGTAGCTTAAAAGCTAATAGTCCAAGCTAAAAGTAGCATAGTAGCCTTGTAAAAGAACAAGAGAGAGCAACCAGTGTAACGTTAAGTTGCTTTGTTAAGTGTACGTTGTTGGTCTTTTACAGGAAGCAGTACGCCGTCTTCACAACTCGGAGACGAATTGTAGGCGCTACGAACCGGAGCAAGGGTACGATTTAAAGAATATGCTTTCATTCTGCTGTATAAGGAAATAGATGCGTTAACAGTAGATACCGATCTTAACTGTTCATTTTGTTTTCACAGACGAACCTCGCCTCATAACGAAGCTGTGACCTCTTACTTGCTCGGAGCTTTGTCCGCAAGTCCGGATTTATATGACGCCGATAGTGACGCCATTGTGTGTAAGTAACTTTTACTGTTTTCTTCTTCCTTGTTTTAATTTTACTGTGACTTAAGTTTTCTTATTCATACCACTCATTTAATTGTTTTCCAGCTGCCTGTAAGACATACTATGAAACGGTACGCAGGAGCTTCAGACACACACAGCCTGATCTCGCATCGCAGGCGGAAGCTGTGAAGAGGTCAGCTCGGAGTCATTCCAGGAGAAAGAGGGTAAGACTTATTAGATTTATTAGATCCGTTTTTGGTCAATGTGACCAAACCTACCTAAACCTATTTTTCAGGTGCATTAATAGATGTGTTGTGTCCATGCGCAGTGCATCGCGCAGTACTGATTGTCTTTATTGATTGTTTTACAGCTGCTGGAAGCGAGACGGAGTGTGCTTGCTGGCGATGAGGCGGACCGTTGGAAGTGCGCCACCACAGACATGATGTCTGATGAGGAGGACGGCGTCGTTGGCGGGGTGTCTGGATGGATTGTGCGACCTCCATCCTCTCGTAGCCAGGAGCTCACCGAGCTCTGTGCGACTCTACAGTCGCGATTAGAGAAGACTCCCAAGTACAGGGCCACGCACCGCAGGCGGCTGTAAAATTGACCAAATTCGGACAGAATGTCGCCAGTTCATTTGTTTGTTGTGTGGGCAAATTTGTACAGTTGTGTGTTGTCAATAAAGCTCTTTCTTTGAATACTTCCTCCTGGCAATTCAATGAATTCATTCATATTTATATTTATAAATATATAAATAAATAAAAATAATATATAATATATATATATATATATATATGTATGTATGTATATATATGTATATATATATGTATATATATATATATATATATATATATATATATATATATATATATATATAGTGATAGATCTGCTAACCAATCACTAGTGATTATTCTTGTTTAAAAGACCCAGTGTGACCAATAGTAACACATCTGCCAACGTGGGTTGGCTTTACATTTATAATGACCAGATCTGCCAACCAATCACGAGCGAATATACTTGTTTAAAACTAGTGGTTTCATCCAATCCTGAGTGAGGATATTCAAGCCATCTCTGGCCAGGCGGGGTTTCGCCGCTATTCATATGCTAATTAGAGCCTTCGCTGTGGTTCGTTTCCGACAATTTTCGGCACAGACGAACGCGGCGTTCGCAGCCTGTAAATTGTCGTTAACTCCCGAAAATTAGGGAGATTTTCGGGCGTTTACAGGGACGAAAATCCGACTTTTCATGTAGTGATAGACGCGTGTTCTGTAAATCTTGACCTTGCCTGTACATCTTGTCTTTGTAAGATAGGACATGATCCGTCCTTTGGTTCCTCCTCCTTAAAAGGGAGACTGTTGTTGGACTCAGGGTCGTTCCTGCTGATTCTGATCCTTTGCATCAGAAGGCAGGGGTGACCAGTCCCTCCTCTGCAGATGAGAATACTTAGTGGAATAAACCTCGGAGAAAGAGCTGATCCTGGTTGTTGATCTTTATTGGGCAGATTCATTTTTCCACAACATGCTTCTCAAGTGTGGTGAGTAACGGTAAAGCAAGCGGTGGAAAAGTAACTTATCTGTTCGTAAGTGGTCCCCTGTAAGTTGCACTGATTCTGATTGGGCTGCTGTCTATCAGGTAGTTGTACCTTTGGAAAATAGACAGCATGTTTTTACAGTAGCACATGAAAGCCAATGGTCTGGACATTTGGGAGTGACAAAAACCTACCGGCTCATTCTCAAACACTTCTTTTGGCCCGAATTGAAATCAGATGTAGCCAAGTTCTGCCGTGGCTGTCATGTGTGCCAACTGGCGGGTAAACCAAATCAGCCTATTCCTCCCACACCATTACATCCGATACCTGCGATAGGGGAACCTTTCGAACGGGTAATAATAGACTGTGTCGGACCCTTGCCCAGAACTAAAAGAGGAAATCAATATTTACTTACAGTCATGTGCGCTGCCACTCGCTTTCCCGAAGCCATCCCGTTGCGTAAAATTACTGCTGGGGCTATAGTGAAAGCATTGACCAAGTTCTTTTCCACTTTTGGTCTTCCCCGTGTGGTTCAAACCGATCAAGGTTCCAATTTCCAGTTTAGACCATTTAATCAGGTTCTTAAAACACTGGATGTGCGACATGCAGTTTCCTCTGCATACCACCCTGAATCCCAAGGCGCATTAGAGAGATGGCACCAGACGTTAAAGTCGATGCTGCGCAAATACTGTGTAGAAAACGAGAGAGAGTGGGATGAGGGGATCCCGTTCGTGTTGTTTGCTGCCCGTGAAGCCGTTCAGGAGTCTTTAGGTTTTAGCCCCGCAGAGCTTGTGTTCGGTCATACTCCTCGCGGTCCACTTAAATCCCTGCATGACCAATTTTTGTCCCTTAACACATCACTTAGTAACAATGTGCTAGATTATGTCAGTCAGTTCCGGGAGCGTTTGCATCGGGCTAATGCACTCGCTAAAGAGGCTCTGTCAGCTTCCCAGTCCGTGATGAAGCGTCAGTATGATCGCGCGGCTGTTCCTCGCCGTTTCCAGGTAGGAGACAAAGTTTTGGCCTTGCTGCCAGTCGCCGGATCTGCTCTTTCCGCCAAGTTCTCTGGTCCTTATGACGTTCGGGAGCGCCTTAGTGATACGGATTATGTAATCGGCACCCCCGAAAGAAGGCGGAAAAACAGAGTTTGTCATGTTAACATGTTGAAGTTGTATCATGCCAGGGAGACCAAAACTAGTCCAGTTGATTCCCTGCCGTCCCAGGCCCCTGTTCTGGGAAATACTTCAGGTGTCTCTGCACTGATCGTAACCGACCAGCCTGATCTGTCTGTCAGTGATGATTTGGAGCCGTGTCCCTCTGTTCACCAGGGGGTGCGTCTCCGGAACTCTCAGGCGTTGCAAGCGTTACCATCCCAACTCCAGCATCTGACCGCTGAGCAGCAGCAAGAGGATGTCGATTTTGTTAGTCGGTTTCCCTGTCTTTTCAATGATGTTCCCACACAGACAAATGTCCTCCAGCATGACATCGTAGTAACTAACCCACGACCTCTTAAGCAGCATCCTTATCGTGTTAATCAGATGAAGCGTGAGCTGATGAAGGAAGAAACGGAGTACCTCCTACAGAATGGCTTGGCTGTGCCCAGCTCAAGTCCCTGGAGTTCTCCCTGTCTTTTAGAGGCTAAGTCCGATGGCTCCCCCAGGTTCATAACGGACTTTCGAAAAGTAAATGGTGTTACAGTTCGTGATTGTTATCCCCTACCTAGAATGGAGGACTGTATTGACAACTTGGGCACCGCCAAGTATGTCAGTAAGTTGGATTTGCTAAAGTGTTATTGGCAAGTTCCCCTGACAGAGCGCGCCTGTAAAATATCTGCGTTCGTTACCTCCGATCACTTCCTACAGTATACGGTTATGGCATTTGGTATGTGTAATGCTCCGGCCACTTTTCAGAGGTTGGTGAATACCGTGTTGGCTGGATTAAATAACTGTAATGCCTACTTGGATGATTTGATAATCTATACTGAGACTTGGAAGGAGCATGGGCGAGTCCTTGAGCAGGTGTTTTCCCGGCTTGCGCAGGCAACGCTCACCATAAATTTGGCAAAATGTGACTTTGGTAAGGCCACTCTCATCTACTTGGGGAGACAGGTTGGACAGGGTCAGGTGCGACCTGTTGAGGCGAAGGTCGCCGCCGTAACAGAATTCCCCATTCCGACCACACGTAAAGCTCTCCGACGGTTTCTCGGAATGGCAGGCTATTATAGAAGCTTTTGCCGTAACTTTTCTACCGTTGTACAGCCCTTGACCAACCTGCTCAGCCCCAAGGTAGATTTCGCCTGGTCTCCAGAGTGCCAGCACGCGTTCGAGAGTGTAAAGATACTCTTAAGTCATGCCCCTGTGCTCGCTGCCCCAGATTTTGCTAAACCTTTTAAACTTGAAGTAGATGCCAGTGCAGTTGGAGCTGGTGCAGTCCTATTGCAGGAGGATGTTAATGGTGTGGATCATCCTGTGTGTTACTTTTCCCGCAAGTTTAACAGGCACCAGAGTAATTACTCAACCATTGAAAAAGAAGCCCTTGCTTTGCTGTTGGCCCTACAACACTTCGAGGTATATGTTGGTTCCAGTTCTCTGCCAGTTGTAACTTACACTGACCATAATCCACTTGTGTTTCTTTCCCGCATGTATAACCACAACCAGCGACTCATGCGGTGGGCCTTGGTCGTGCAAGATTATAACCTGGATGTACGTCATAAGAAAGGATCTGAAAATGTGTTAGCTGATGCGCTATCAAGGGTATAAAAATAGTCCTAGTTGTAAGGTGGTGGTTTTGTTACAAACCTATGGTTTGCATCTTAAGGGGAGGGGTGTTACGGCCACCTTCGTTATCTGGGTATGTGTATCTGTGTTGTGCAGCTGTGTCATGTTAAGCAGGATGTGCGGTCCCTTGCCGAGGATTGGCTGGCGCAAGACCTGCCTACTTCCTGGTTCCAGCCGGTGATCTGATTGGTGCGGCGCCTGGCAATCTTCTCCAATCATCTACCACCTTCCAGATCATCACTCTGTTAAATAGCTGCCCTCAGTTGTGATTTTGGCCCTTGATGATCAACTGGCCTCGTGTGTGTTGTGCTCCCCTGTAGTAAATGTGGTAACCTGTGGTAAGGAAATTGGGCAAGGATCTTAGTGGGGTTAACTGACACCATCCAGACACCTGTAGATTATTTATGTTAGACTCACTAGGTTTAGAGGGTGCTGCTTCTTTTGTATTTTGATTATTGAGGAGATGGATGAATTGAGTTTGAAGTAGCTGATGGCTATCTCTCATTTTGGAGAGACCTCTTTAAGTTATATTCATTTCTTTGAGTTAAGCAGCATCCAACAGCCCTTTTTCCGTTCTCCTTGTAAACCCTGCAAATAAATACCTTGTCATTTTACCAAAAACATTCTGGTTTATGTTGCTTCCCTTTTCCCCACGAGCCGGGTCGTAACAGCCCCATACAAAATTCTCCCCCTCTGGCAGCTCCGCTGTGTGTGAGGGGCAATCGTGCATGCACTGTATGACAGGGTGATGGCTGAACAGCAGTAGAATGGGCAGAAGCCTATGAGGCATTGTTTTAACGATAAATTTTGCATTTTTGGTCCAAACAACTTAAACTTAAACCCAAACCTTAAAAAGGCACATAGCAAGATGTTCCAAGTTGGTCTGACGAACAGATTGAGAGAGATATACGTTCCACCACACAGACAGACAGGCAGACTGACAGAGACACACATGCACACACACACAAACATTCCTTGAATTAATAGATAGATGGCAAGGCGTTGATAAATAAGGCCTGGGGATGGCAAACATGATAACCAACCATCTATCAGAGACAGCGCACATTAATCAACATTTCAGGTTTTACATCAATATAAATGTGCCAGAGTTAGCTGCTGAGCTCATTCTCATCCGTAGTCCCTGTGATACATTGCAAGCTCTGCCAGAATAGTTACCCTATGTGAAGCATGACAGCGCAGCAAGGTCTCATATCAACTGCAATATGATGATATGCACCCCAGCCTTGTAAATTCACACTATAATCTGGAGGCATTTGGGCATACCACATTTGAACATTTGAATCAACCCTGTGTTAAAAAAAGGGGGATAAAATTAGCAACAGAATATAGCCTATTCACAATGACAAACATACAATGCCTATACATTTAAAAAGTGGTATGCTAACCTTGGATCCTGTGTGCATTCCAGGACTGCACCATCCGGTCAAGTCCAATCTGAGCCACCTGACAGGTAAGCGTGGACACACAATACCGTGTCAAGTTGTCCTTCATGTTGAGTTCCTCCTGGTCTACAAGGTGGATGAGAGCCCTTTTCAATGGGTAGTTTACCCTGTTATTAACCTCTGGCCACATCCTTTCAACGATATGATTCTGTCATGTCAAAAGAGTAAAAACAAAATGTTAAATTTAATTTCAATAATGACAATTACTATCTGCACCTAATCGTAATCACTGAATAAAAATCAATTTTCTAGAAACAAAGATCAAGAACCCAATTAGTTTGGTGATTTTTCATGCATGGGAAGTAGGATTTCCACAGAAGCAGAAGAAGAAGAAGAAGAAGAAGAAGAACTGGAGATAACAATAAGGCCGGGACCCTATTGCTTAGGCTGCCTGGCCCCTAATAACCATTAACCATTACAAATGAGAAATTTTCTTCCTGAAATTTGGCTTTGTATTTTTACATCTATTGTGGCATCAGCGTGACAAATAATGCATGTCTTTGACTGGTGAGGAAATAGCCAGCAGTCTTCCAGAGAAGAACAGTTTACTTGAGTTTATTCAGATCCCTATTAGCTGCAGCAATGAAGCTATTCTTACTGGGGTCTGACCATACCATGCTGACAGAGAAATCAATATTATCAGCTAGCAGCTGAGTGATTAAGGGAAAGAGGACAATAAGCCAACTGACACGTGTTGAAGATGTTTGCAGGTATGGCTCCCTTGCCGTGTTATTTCTGTAGCCTGCCAATTTCTCCTGCATGAAAAGAGTCAAGAAAAGCTCTCTTCCGTGGTCCACTCGTATTTGGTCCCACATTCCGTGTTGTAGGACAGCACTTCTGCAAAACAGCAATACAAAAGTGTTACAGTTATACACAATTTCATATTTGTGTTTACATAAGCATTGTTGAAGCCAATTTTCACTCTTGGTTAATGTAGTGATTTGGTTAATCAATTACTTAGTTACTGACAGCATTGTGTAACTGTCACCATTTTTATTTGTTTGTTTGTTTCTTCCCAGATAAGGAGTGGTAAAACCACAGCTATGATAAGCCAATGTGTTTTACTTAAAGCAACACCAAGGAACTTTTAACTGGTTATGAACCAGTTTCTGTTTAATACTGATGCTTCTATATGCCCTGCACCAGCAAACGAGAGCATCCGTGAAAAGACTGGTTATTTCTATATAGAGAGAGCAGAACTGGTAATGCCTCTGAGAGAGTGCTGTAATGGTAATGCAATAGAGATTGAACTGAACACGGATATGCGTGGAATCAGAGTCAGAGAGATACAATGTTATAACTATTTTCTGATGATTTCATGCTCTTAAGCATAAATAAACAACTCCAAACCTTCGCACAGCCCTGTGGGAAGCTGCTGCATTGAATGCAGTCCAACATTTAACAAGAAAAATATTTTTTACAGCACGCAGCAGCGGCACTTGTGTGCACGCATGAAAATTGTTGTTGGGGCTTTAAAAAATGCCTAACAGTTAAACAATATCTACTGTTTGCAACTACATTATGGAACATAGAGCACAGAAAGTTACCTGTACACCTCTTGATATATTGTCAGGTTGTTTTTCACAGGCATAGTGGAATGGCTGACAATTTTACTGGAGAAACCATCAACAGAAAGGACATGGGTCACCCCGAACATCACCAGTTTTTCGTTCTGATCTATGTGCAGTTTGTGACCTATGTACTCGGCACTGTATGGCACTGGATTTAAGTTCCTTGATCTCTGAGTAATTAAGCAAAAAACGACATATAAGAAAAAAAAGTTAGGGCATTTTCACAATGACCTACACTACAAGAATCCTATTAGCGTTTCATAACACCTACCTGATGACGATCTGCATGATATGGCTGGTTAATATGTCTGAGGACACTACCAACGTGCCCCTCTGATGCTCTGATTCCTTTTGAGGACAGGTAGCCCGTCATCATTCTTCTTCCGTATGATGGTCCAGTCTGAAATTGAAGATGAACATGCATTCCTTTTTTGTATTCCTATTACAAACCAATTATAATACACACATTATCTTCTTTTGGACAGATTTCTATCCAAAGGTTATTGCAAGCATTTAAGGCACATTTCTCAAGGAGTCACGTGAGCATGCTAAGGAACATGGCCACCTAGAACGGAGCTCCAAACAGAACAACCCTAAACCTCGAAATATGATTGTGTAGAGTGTACTCTAAAGTGATAAAAGTGTGATTTAGAACTTTCCTGTGGCACGGTGTAACAAATATAAGTTTTAGATGGCAACGGGGCAAAGTCATCGGCCCCCTAGAATGCTGCAGTCTTTTTTCTGAAGGCCTCAGACAGCTCTCTCCATCTAACCGTGGTGTTCACTCTCACTTCAACAGTCAGGAGCACAGCACACCAAACTAAATGTCTGAGGTATAAATAAGGCAAGTCTCCTTCAGAAAGCTGAGTAACAATGTTCAGGTCATGTGAAACTGACCAGGTCAAAGGTCAAAGGAAATTTTCTGAGGCAACCGTGGAGGAAATGTTCTGATTTGACTCTGATTCTGTGTGCTCGTTGTGGCCTTCAGTATTATTGAGCTCTCTGCTGCTCCCTCTCTGTTCTCATTTGCTCTGAGCTTGGTTTTGTCAGCTTATGACGTGGAATAATGCATTCTTCATTTAGGCTTGTGTGATTGCTACAGTGCATGGATCTGTGAGGAACACATCAGTAACAAGAGAAAGCACTGTCGTTTTTCTGGTATGCAGCCTTTCTATTAATTGGTGGTGAACACCATTTTTTTTTACATGTAAAAACGCCAATGGTCACTACCTGCATGTACACTGCGGTTACTCCATTTCATCTAACCGCCTACTGTCGTCCTCGTCTTCGTCTTCTTCTTCTTCTTCTTCTTCTGCTTTAAGGCGGGTTTTTTCACATTCTGTCATGCGCAAAAGCAATCCGCCAAAAAAAGTTTGCGCTTTGAGCGAGGCCCACCGTCCTCTTCCCCTCCAGGTTTCCCGGCTGTGCAGGATCGACTGAACAAAAGGGAAGTACAGTATAACTTGACAAACTGAATAAGCCTAATCGTCTGATAAAATGGAGATATATGTGCTGTACAGAGGGAACAAGAGAATAACACTTAAAATGGATGATATGCGTGTTGACAGGATCGCCCGCATTTTCCAGGTAATTAATTCAAACTTGCTAGCTTAACTTCGCCTGTCTGTACCGTTTTGAGAAAAAGACACCGAACATAAGAAATAATGCAAGTGCAATAGTGCACATGAAAAGATATTATTGATACTTTTTGCAATGTAGTTGCAAAATATTAACTTTTTTTTATTTATTTTTTTATTTTGTTCTAGGTCAGCATGGCTAGCCTGTATATCACTGATGCGGCCAACGTTGCAGTTTTTCCAATTGAGAGTGGGTGTTTCAGCTCCCTGGACCTGTGTGACCATGGTCATTATGAAGTTCATGGAGAAGTTGAGGACACTCTAGGGACCCCGACAGCCCCAGCCCCAGCTCCAACACGGCAATTTGCCTTTCACAGTATTCAGCCTGTGACTACTGCAAACATGAGCATGCTGTCGAGATCAGTGAGCACGCCTCAGTCATTTCAAAGGTAGGGAGGCCTTGGTGTCATAAATTAATGTGCTTATTAAAATGTTAATAGTGCTCAAGTTTACTAATTTACAATCTCCTTTTAGTAAGCAAAAAGAGCATACTGGATGTAAGCGACTTCTAAAACACAAGGTACAGAGCCTTGTGTTTTAAAGTTGTTAAGAAATACCTAATGTACAATCAATATCCACATAGCTTCAGATTCTCAAGAATAATCAGATGAGGTCTGTCATAGAGTTCAATATTACAGTTTTTGCCAATTGCTTACACACTTTTTGCAAAATTTGGCTCACTTTGTCAAAACTATACACACAAGTAATATAAGACACAACACTTGTTGTAAAACACCTCACAGCTCTGTCAAGATCAAACTCTGAAATCAAAACCTTACAATCCTGTCATTCTAGCAACAAAATGATACACACGTGCCATTTTGATTCACTTTCAAATCAACAGCAACACACTGATGAACTTTACACAAGACACTTCAGTCTTTGTTATTTTTAGTGCTATTCTCCCAAACAATTCTGTGATAGAATTATCTATCATATACCTTCCAGCGCCATGCTGAGAAGAATTCTTCAATTGGGTTCAAAAATGGGGAGTACGGGGGGAGGCATACTGTAACACTATGTATAACACTGTGAAATTGTCATGGTGTGTGAACCTGAGCAGCCCGTTGTGAACTACAGTGTAATATTATCCCATATGACAACAACACCGGCTGCTCAGGTCCGTCCTGTACAACTACATGATATTCCACAACTACCTCTTCCTCTGGGTCTCACTGCCTCTATGTTTGTCAAAAACATGAAGCCAGTTGACAAAAACTGTTACCTGAGCAGGCTGAGCTCTATTTGCCGTGCTACAGGTCAGACTGATTGGTGTTGAGGTGCATTCAGAGTTTTACATGGGCTCACACTTTGGTCTGTTTGGACAACTGAATCACTGTAGTGTAGACTGCATGTTGTTATGTGGTAGCTTGGTTTGCTTCACTGTTGTTTATGTATTACAGGTCCATTCATGTGTCAGAAGTAATGGAGGGGAAGCTTGTATCAACAAGGGTGGTTATAGTGAGATTTAATGAAGCAGAGGCAAGTGTATCTGCCATGCTGGAGAAACTGAAGGTGGCCATGGGAGACGATGACGACTACATCCTTACCGACACACTCGGCAATGAAATTGTTGAGTCAGAAGGGACAACTGGTGAAATTTTTTTTTTTATTTAATTTTCATACTACATACTGTATAAATGCCAGTGGTCTGAAAGTATTGACAGTATAACAGTGTTTACTCTTGTTAAATTCTCCCTTTGTGTCTTTACTCTGCATTTCTCTCATGAAGGGTCTTTGTACTGGAGGCAACATGCCCGAAAAATCTATGCCATTGAGAGTACCGCATTCCAGCAATGGCGTCGTCGACGATCAAGTAGCAGGTATTATTGTTTAGATAACAAAACATATTTTTTCCCCAACGCCTCATAGCAGGTCCTGGGTTTGAATCCTGGCTGGGGCAGGACCTTTCCATGTGGAGTTTGCACGTTCTCCCCGTGCCTGTGTGGATTTCCTCCAGGAGCTCTGGTTTCCCCCACTATTAAAAACATGAACATTTAAGGGATATTCCAGCGTACTTTTAACCCATGGTCTAACACACTGTCACACCGAGTAAGACCCCTCCTCAAGGGATCAAGTCTGCCAACCGCTAGCTTCTCTAGTTGTAGCAACTTCAAAGACAGCACGATAGCAAAACACAGTCTATGTCTATTTCTCCACGAGCTCAAAAAGCCTATCATAGCCACAAATAATGCTGCACCAAACTTCAGCAAATAGGATCCCAGCCAATAGTACGATGCGTCAAACATCTGTTAGCTTTGCCTGGTTTCTATTGAAGAGACGAAAACACAACTCACCCACTCTTCTCCAGTTCTACGTTATGCAGCGACTTCCTCCACTAGCGTCCAGGCACTGACAAAACACGTGCAACTCTATGGTGGAAGAAGTTGCTACATAACGTATAACTGGAGGAGAGTGGGTGAGTTGTGTTTTCGTCTCTTTTCAATAGAAACCAGGCAAAGCTAACAGATGTTTGACGCATTGTATTATGGGCTGGGATCCTATTTGTGCTGCTCTGAGCATTATTTGTGGCTATGAGTGCTTTTTGATAGTGGTTTCTTGGTGGAGGTCTTTGCTGAAGTTGCATTGGTTAGCATGGGTTAAACTTACGCCCGAATATCCCTTTAAGTCAATCCTCCGGTGCTTCTCCATGTACGTCTCCATTTCACCCTATCTCAAACGTTCCTTGTCATAGCTTGAACTTTTACAATACAGTCATTCTCAAATAAACTGTTTACACAGTTAAGAAAATATAAAGCTATTTTCAGTTATTTTCCATCATGCTATCATTTATTCAGGGACTTTTTATTTGCTAATACCTATCTGTGCATACAACTAAATTCCTCATATAATTATTTCTCAAATGGCTGCAATTTCTTGATCTGCTAACTATATGCAAAATGTGCCAAATACAGAAATGACCATGTCCAAATGCCGAGGGACAATGTGGAGGTACTGCTGGACGCATCCCAAGGGCTGGATGAAGTTACCAAGAAGATAACTGACTTAGTGACCGTCAGCCGTGATTTGTCAGCAGTTTGGCCTGAATTCAAACAGGCATTCATCTGTTTGATTTGCAGAGGTACTGTTTCCATTCTGCATGTTTGAATATTGCTCAGTGTAACACAGAAGTAATCAGATGTAGTATTACAATTAGTGTTTGAGCAATTGTTTCGAAAATTATTTAATTTTGACTATTTGTCTTTAAGTGACAATTAAGGATTTAGAAAAATGAAAAAACACTTGAAAACAGAAATGATTTCAGGCAATAATACAGTGATAGTCGAGAATCCAGACATTTTTTTCAAGAAATATTGCTTTAAAAAACTCTATTCTGTTCAACCAGAACCCTTGGTCTTTTTCTGTTGGAACGTAACAACCTATATGACCTTTTCAAATTTGAATGGTCATCAGTAATCACACTTTACTGTGTGTTAACTTCACGGGTGGCAAAAGTACACTTTCAATAATTAAGTTGAAGTACAGATACTTGTGTAAAAAATAATACTTGGGTAAAAATAGAGATACCAATTCAACTTCTAAACTTGTACTTGCATAAGTACAGAGCCTGTAAAGTTCAGGCTCTGAAATGTATTCAAAAGTGCAAAGTAAATGTGCTGTAACCCTGTAAAGGACGTCTTTGGCTCCATATGCATATATTTTGTTAAAGCAAAATATAAATTATGCCAAATAGACATCAACATTTGTTGCCTTGGCAGAAGCTGCTTCTCAATAGTCTGACTCATTTCTGTTCCCAGTGTAATGGGAGAGTTCTAACTTCTACTAATGATTATTCATTAAAACTACCTTAAGTAATCTTTTTCTAAATTGCCAGTTTCTTTTTCTAAAGTTCCAATCTCAAACCAATATCAATATTTAAAATTGACATGTCCTTTTTTTTTTAGCTACAATGACTCAGCGGATGTTTTCATCCTGCTGTCGGACCCTGGTGGGGTGTAAAGTCTGCGTAGAAGAATGGAAGAAGACGTCAGATCATTGCCTCAAGTGCAGGGATGACCTGCCCATATATACAGAGGTAGCTGGACTCTCTGCAGCACTGGCCAGCTTGAGTTCCCTTCCGTAAAGAAGACTAGGCTACACTCTTAGAAATAAGGGTTCCAATAGGGTTCTTCGACAAGGGCTGAGGTTCTACCTGGAACCATTTGCTTCTGAAAAACCCTTTCCCGAAGAAAGGGTTTTTCAAGGGTTCTTGGTACGACTAATGGTTTTAGTAAGAACCATTTTGATCGAGAGAACCCTTTAAAACCCCTTTCCTGAATAAAGGGTTTTAAAAGGGTTCCAGTAAGAACTATTTTGATCCAGAGAACCGTTTTTGGAAGAAAGAGTTCTTCAGGGATTGTTGAAAGCATGGGTATAAGATCCTGTGTCACCAGGGACATACTTCCTGATAACAGTTTTTTTCTTCTTCTCCAGATCCTGTTGATGAAACTGTAACATAATTGCCAATCTTGGGATTTGAACACCTGCCACCCAGTCTAAAGTCACTGGCATTAGTGACTGAGCTAACCAGCTAGCTGCATTGAGTCATCAGGTCCACCATACTAGTCTATTACCTTACACATTCTGATCAGACATACAAATAATGAAACTGATTCTGGTTCTGTTACCAATTTATTTTCACAACCATTAATTATAAGAAAGCAAGACCTTCATCAGCAAATCTTGTTGACCCAGGCAAAGATTAGCTGTGACTGGGATTTTAACCCCCACCCTCCAAATCTAAAGTCTGTACCATTACCCTCTGAGCTATCCAGCAGAATGTGTAGATCAGGGACTCCTTTGACTCACTACACTCACTCACACAGCCAGGTTGACAGCTCCTTCATGTCAGTGGTCAGACAGAGAGCTGATCATGTGTTTAGCTCTGTCTGTACAATGTGTGACGTCTGCTTTTAGGTCACAGGTTCAATTCCCATGTTTAGCTCTGTCTGTACAATGTGTGACGTCTGCTTTTAGGTCACAGGTTCAATTCCCATGTTGACAGATATCATACCCTGCTGATTGCATTTCCAGTCAATTAGCCCAGTTGGCTAGGAGCTGGTTCTTGGTGCCAGACGATGTGGGTTCAAGCCCCAGCAAGGGTGATAATGGTAATACATCAAAATACCTTGTAGTCTTTGTGAAACAAATTTTAGAGTCATGGTAGATGATGTTTGACAAAAACATATCAGAATTGCAACTGTCTTGCCTTCCTATTCTCCTGTTTGTTGCTCAGAATTGCCTAAAGTTGCCAAAAATAGTCTGGACCCGACCCATTGATGCGCAGCAGCTATTATTGTGTTTATTATTTAAAGTTTAGTTACACTACTCCCTTCTTCAGGAGGAAATGACACACAGCAAAGAAGCAGCGAGGGGAATTGAACCCTGGGTCCCTACAGCAAGGACATAACCCCTCTTTCTGGGGCATCTAAGTGAGCTATACTACTCACTGGACAAAGGCTTTTGAAAGTTTGTTACAAGTCACGTGATCTAGATATACAGTCATCAGGCTGAAGTTGTGAGTTCAAGGCCTGGTTGATGCAGAGTGACCATGTTAATGCCTACTGAGGCCAAGCCTTAACTGATGTTAAAAAAAAAAATCATATTGTAATGCTGACTTTGGGGCTACTGCATCAGGGTTTGTTGATGCCAGGAATTGAACCTTGATCTCCCAGGGGAAAGGGCGAGGTTTGGTGTGTTGGGCCTGTGAGCTGGCACAATGGCTGCTGTCATGTGTGAGTTAAGATCTTGTTGCCCCATGGATTGCACCATATGGTCTGGTCTTCACCCTCTACAAACCAGGTGTGACATACCAATAGTGATTACTGCGAACAGAACAGAACAAAGAAGAACAGAAGAAACTTCAGAGAATCAAGGTGAGCTAAATATAATATCTTATTTCAGCATGCTCGACCCTCGCTGAGGACTTTTATGGTGAAAGGTGGACTAAGCATTTGTTTCTTGTTATGTTTTGTTCGTTTGCTTTTTTGTTTGTTTTCTTGTAGAAATGACTTACACGGCTTGGACGAAAGCCGAAGTGTGCCATTGGCTTGAAAAAGAGGGTTTTGCTGAGATTTCCATTATTGTTATAATACGTAACATTTTGAGTACTTGTTACATAACACGGAAAAGTATTTTAACATTATTTAAATCAATGTGAAAACTTTGTGGGGTTCCCTCACTTTCTCATGATTATGTTCCACTGTCACGATAACTACATACAGTATGTACTCTGATTCCTTTCATTGGACCACGCATTATTTTATTGTTTGTAGATAGCTTACAATAAGGCAAAGTAAGTGCACCTTGGATTGATGGAACTCAAACTCTTTTTTTGTCTCCCCTTTCTGCCATGTCACCGTTGCTGGAGATTACACAAATCCACGACTGAGGACAGCATGATGTGTCTGGCCTGTCATGTTGCTGATTCCACTGGACCAATGCTGACTTTTGACCTGTTCTCCCCTGGGACCTACACAGCCTGTTCTGTTGGACTATCTTTAAATAAATGTTTTTCTCATTAAAATGTTTTGAATGTTTGTTCAATGTCAACATGATAAATGACCACAATATAATATGAACTAAACTGATCTGTAGAATACAATATGGTTCTTTATAGAACCCTCAGAGGACAAGACAGATATTTGTGAAAACCTTTGAAAAGGGATGTTTTTAGAACCCCCTGTGTGAGGTCTAGATGAAACCCTTGAAACATGAAAGGGTTCTTGGTGGAACTCCTTTTGTAGGTTCTAGATGAAACCCTTGAAAAACGAAAGGGTTCTTAGTGGAACTCCCTGTGTGGGATCTAGATAAAACCCTTGAAATATGAAAGGGAACTCCTTGTGTGGGTTCTAGATGAAACCCTTGAAATACGAAAGGGTTCTTAGTGGAACTCGCTTTGTGGGTTCTAGATAAAACCCTTGAAAAATGAAAGGGTTCTTAGTGGAACTCCCTGTGTGGGTTCTAGACGTAACCCTTGAAAAATGAAAGGGTTCTTAGTGGAACTCCCTGTGCAGGTTCTAGATGAAACCCTTGAAATTTGAAAGGGTTCTTAGTGGAACTCCCTGCGTGGGTTCTTTGTAGAACCTCTCATGGGGGGTTCTGGGTGGAACCTTACACACACAGTTCTAGGTATAACCCTTTATGTGGGGTTCTCGGTAGAACCTTCCAAAAGGGTTCCAGGTGGAACCTTTATAAAAGGTTCTATCTGGAGCCAAAATGGGTTCTCCTATGAGGACAAGCCGAAGAACCTTATATGGTTCTACTTAGCACTTTTATTTCTAAGAGTGTAGCTTCCTGTATGGTAGTTTGTTTGACATGACGTGACCTGACATGACCTGACATGACATGAAATTTGACATGTTTTTATGATGTTTTAATGTTGCCTTGTCAATGTGTTGTTTTGACAGCTTAGTATCACTTTGTAAAGTACCTGTAGATGTTAGACAGGAGTGTTATGGAGACGCTGCATTAGGTCTCAAGTGACAAACCCAGTTCAGAATGTGAAAGTAAAAGTGTGCTACTGCTGCAAAATCTCTCTTTGCTTTTTTTACCGTATGACTATAAGACTTGAAGAATCTCCTCTGTGTAACTATTCATGTAGTCAGTCAATGATCAAACTAGTAGCATGAATATGAATCACAGTCCAAGTGGGTTAGGCAAGGCCATTTTATTTGTATAGCCTGTTTTTACAAACAGTTTGTCTCAAAGGGCTTTACATAGCATGAGCATCATAACAACATCCTGTTCCCTTAAACCCTCACATCCACTGTGGAAAAACTCCCAGGAAAACCCTTTTAACTGGGGAAAAATTGGAGAAACATCAGGGTGAGCAACAGAGGAGGGATCCCTCACCCAGGACAGGCAGACGTGCAATAGATGTTGTATACGGACAAGAAAACAGTTTACAACAGAGAATATGGAAAAACATGGAAATGGTTGACAGGAGCTGACGAAGGTAACTTCTGGTGGGCAGGAAAGGCAGGGAGAGCAGGCCAGCTTAATGGGAGTAGTGGGTGGCAGACTTGGTCGTGAACAGGGAGGGCAGGCCAGTTTAACAGCGGGGGGAAGGGGGGCGATGCAGGCGGCGGTTGGTGCAGAGGGATGGAGCTGTGGAGAATCTGTGGAAACAGAGAGAGTGCGAGATGCCAAGGCCAAACTACAAGGTGCGAGAGGTAAGGAGAGGAGAGGGGGGGTCTCTCTACTTAAATGTAGTTAGAGTGTCTGCCTCTCTGACCCATGGAGAGAGCTGGTTCCACAGTAAAGGAGCCCAGTATCTGAAGGTTCTACCGCCCAGTCTGTTTTTAGAGATATTGGCAGTCACTAACAGAACTGCATTCTGGGAGCCAAGTGCTCTGGTCAGAGTAGCCAGATTCTTTACTTGAGTAGAAGTAAAAGTACCTGTGTAAAAAACGACTTTGGTAAAAGTCATTGTACTTTTGTATTGTACACATCAGGTTTACACATCACACTTCTGAACATTAAATCTTGGACCAGGACTGGCTTCTAAACTGTGGTGTCACAAATCATGCTCATAGGCCCAACTCTTAATCAACTTTTTTAATCAACTTTTTTAATAGCACATCAGGCAACAGTTGCTTCTCACTGTACAGGTGGTGTGTCATTGTGAGTGGCACACCCAGGGACTATGTATGAAAATAACTAAGCTTCTCTAGCCATTATCTGGTACAAAAAATAATGTGTCCCTGCCAAATAAAAAATTTAAATGAAACAAATTTGCACACTGTGCAGTCAGTGAAGCTCAACTGAAAAACCCTTCACAATTATGACGTGTGCTCCTCAGATAAAAGTAACTCACTGTTTACACTTACAGGACACATACTCGACCCCCCTCTCCAAAATATATGCAGTGTTTCCTCTAGGATTTTCCCCTAACCCTTTTTTAGTCTGTACTTCCAGGGAAAGTATGCTCTACTCACTCACTAATTTCAGGAAAGCATTCTCTACTGAAGAGTGATCCAACCAACATGTATGAAACCCTCACATTGCTGTACTTAGAGTAGCCTATGGATGAGAAAATAGCACCTGCCATGTGGTATCTGTGTAATTAAATAATAAAAACATTTAATAACTCTCTGCATGACACATTGTTGTGCATTTAAAGAGGTATATTATTACATTACTGCATTGTTTGTGTTTTGTCCTGGGATGACAATACAAGACTTCCATGAATGTGCATTTGAGAGAGGTAAGTTTGCTTTGTATTCCAGCCGGCCTGTTATGAGCAAATTTCTATACTATACAGTGGCGTGCACAGACATTTTGGGGGGCAGGTGCTCAGTGAAAAATAAGGGCACTTTATGCGGCATGTAGAACTGACGGCTGCCTTATTATAGCAGTGTGAGATTTAAAAAATAAATAAACATTACAGGCACATGTTGAACGTTATATGCTTTTGTTTTATTTCCCACAGAGCTGTTCCCCTGGGCTGTCTGCTGTAGCTCCCTTTCTTTTTCCCTTCTTATCCTCTCCTTTCTAGGCATTATGCTGCAATTGGTAAATAAAAAGAGTAAAAAGTAGCCCTGTGCCTTGTTGAAAAAATATTTCAACAAGGCACAGGGCTACTTTTTCTGCAGGCAATTGGGTATTGCCTGTTTGTCATTTAGCAAATACATTACTGCAAGTGTTAATTATGTAGGCCTAGCCTAATGTAAACCTACACAATAGCCTACTAAATATTCATCTTAAGTAAGTATACAGATAGATTCACATGCTGTAGGATACCAATGACAAACTCTACTGGTGGTCATCATCATGTCATATCTATTACTGATTTTGGGTAGCGTCTAGCTTGTGAGCAGCCGATAATTTATACCCAGCTGTGTGGCGTTGAGACCGGCTACTTCACAACAGAGACAAATAAATGCAAGTTGCAGCTTGGCAACTGAGGCGCGTTCACACTGCTTTTATTTTGAAAATTGACCGGATTGTCTCGTGTTTCTTTGTGTGAAAAAAACGAACTTTCAAAAGGGCACTTGCTTGGTCCAGAGGGCAAGGGCAGGTGCTTTAGCACCACCTAGTGTCTACCTGTGCACGCCACTGATACTATATATCCATTTCATAACATGTTCCAAGTGATACAATTAAGTAGGTTATAGGACAAAGCATAATACATGCCTGGAATGAGTGAAGCTTGCCTGCTGACATGTAAACAAAAATGTCTGTCACAACTGCCATGAGCAAAGAGCAAAATCATTTGTTTATAGTGTACAGTAGCCTGCTACACTCTTAGTCATTGTACAGAGTAGACAGTATGATTTGCTTGTACAGCACCTTAAAAAAACTCACTGTAGCCTATATTGTATTCATAGGCACACCCAGCCTGGCTTTCAATATAACACACTCGCATTCTGTAATCAACGTCAGTAAATAATAATATGTAAATAAAAATATATTCTGTAACCACCGTCAGTACCTAAATAATAATATGAAAACAATATAAAATATCTTTCATTTTGATTTGTTTACTGTAAATGGATAAAGGTTAACAGATGCGCAATGTTCAGCTGTCAGAAATTAAAAACTAGCCTCATCTCTTTTCATATTTGGTTGTGATCACTCCTATTCCTCGGCTCTCACAGCTCTCAGCAGCTGTGAACGCGCACAGAGCAAAAAGCTCAGAGCCGGACAATGACCACCGTCGTGATACAGTTAACTCTGACCGGGACTTTAGGTTTTGTTGAGCCGGATTATGAACACAGAGCCTGGAGATGTTGAGCCTTCTTCGTAGTAAAGCCCCGAGGTCTTCTCTTCATGTAACAACTGCGCCACCTTGTGGCTAAACATCAACTGCCCTGAAGTCATCATAACTTCATAAGTTCTAATTTTCAAATGATTATGAATACTATTATTTTTATTTGAAGCCGGGTCAGTCTTGACTGTGGGTGTTAGGGACCTCTGTGTCTGCTAGTGTCTACAATACAGAAATATTTTTGTCGACATTATCAAACGGAAAAACTTTTATTTTGAAGAGCACAGGGCAAGGAAGCACACTAGTCAATCAGAGGACCCTCCCACCGACGGAAACAAAATAATGAGTGGTAAATTCGTTTTGTAAGTAGGAACCAAAAAACAAGAAAATGAGCTGAAATTCAGATTTTCGGTTTTTGCCCAAAAACGAGAAAAAACGGCTCGTTTCTGGTTTCTGCTTGTGTCAATTATTCCCACAAAACAGACTGATAAAACGTACCTTGGTCCTCTGTGCCCCCTTGCTTCTGATTGGCTATGTTTGCGCTATACTCTTCAAAATAAAAGTACTACCTCTTTGCCTTCAGACAGTGCAATGTCAACACTAAGATAGATATAGACAGACGGACAGATAGATAGATGGATATATAGATAGATAGCTAACTGATCATACGTGTACAACTGTCAGCCATGATGCTGTTTATCATATTTAATAATTTTTTATTATTATGCTGTTATTGAGAGGTGCCGCACATAATTATTCTATGACCTACAATGACAATGTTTCTCATATCAGATGAACGCTCTGTCTTTCATTTCATTTAGTTAATCTGTATTGTTGTCTGTAATTGATTTTAAGTGATCTATATGATGAGTGATCTGTTTGAAATATGAAGATTTGAAGATAACAGGCTGCCAGCCGTGATGCAGCATTATAAAGTCCAGTAATCAAATAGGCATTCATCTGTTTGATCTGCAGAGGTACAATGTTTCTGTTTGAAATAAATTCTAAACTGTCTGAATGTGTGTCAGTTGTATGTTGAAACACAAGCAAATGTACAGATATTTTATTTTATACATGCCAAGATATAATTTCTTCACTGAATTTTGAGTAGACATGAAGACTAACTGTTTTCTTTTTTTAATTAGACCATATCAGGAAGAATGAATCTCTAACCTGTATGCAGAATGACAGAAATATGTTTTGCCAGTTATCAAGTGACTCCACATGATCACAGCTGATAGGCTACTATCTGAATGAGATGTTGCAAACAGATCTACTGTGTAATAGTTGACACTTCATATGATGCTCACTGTCCCTGCAAAAATATCTATCGATATCTATAGATGTATTTTTTTCTGTCTAGCTCTCAATATAGCCACATTTCTATTTGAGCAAAATGAGTTTCACCAAACCTATTGATCAGGAGGTTCTCACGGGGCGACACCTGCTGGTTGTTTTTCGTGATTACTCACTACACATGAGAAGGCCTTATGCAATAAAACTGTGTTGCATTCCTTTTTAACCACACACCAACAGATGATTTGAAAATCAATCAACCATTAAGTATTAATGACAACACATATGAAGTCCGTGGGATTTGCTGTCAGTACAGTAGGTGAGTAGCTCAATTCAACAGTCAGTAACATCAAACAGATATCAGCATCATTAGACACGACTGGCACAACAGACCATATAGATAACTTCAAATCAATTACAGACAATACAGATTAACTAAATGAGAGAATTTTGATTACCTTTCCTTCCAATCACATTAGATATTATCTAAATAATATTCTCCGACATTTTCAACATTTCATATCGCGGACATAATTCGCAACCAGATTCTTTGCAGAGCTAGCGTTTTTGCGAACGGGAGATTTATGAAATGTTTAAGTACATTCCTGTGTTGAAATACCTGCTTATATTTACTGTTTAATATGCGAAATATGATTAAAATCATATGCCTTAGTCAACGTATTTGCGCAATATTCTTATGCTTAATTTTCAACTGAAGCCACTTTCTTTCTGTGCCTGGGGGGATTACACCCAATGAAAATGATAATTTATTCATTGCGCTACTTTGTGAACTACGGGAGTTGAACCCCTGTCGCCTGTCAGTGGGCGGCGTTATTACACCACAGTGGCGCTCTGCAAGGCTGAAAATAAAGACTTATTACCTTTAGATCAATCGACTGTTTCATTCAGTGATACACATTAGATCGGGCAGTAATTGTCTGCCACGCCAACTATCTCTACTTTGCTGCAGTTACGTTGCTCCGCTTTCTCAGGATGAGCTCGTTTTCTACATAAACACTCAGTAAAATCTAATAACGCTCTCCCGGTTGCCATGGTGAATCGTAGTATCGGAGCTCCATTGATGATGGCTTTGTAGAGTCGGCAGGCACGCGCGTAACTTTTACACAAATTTACATACTCAGAGTTGACTGAACTAATTCAAAACCGCTGTTCTGAAACCGAAAACTCAGAGTTGCCCATCTCAGAGTTGGTCATCTCAGAGTTCAGGGTTAGGTTCAGAGTTTGTTGAACCCGCTTTGTGAAACGGGCCCTGGGTCTGCTAAATGTAAGGTCTCTTAACTTAACACCTTTGTAAATAAATGGAGAATATGTTATTCAGAAGACATAAAGATTGGGGTATGAAATCCGGTTCAGAAGCACTTTTTGTTATACTGGGTGAAATGGCCCGTCTAATTTCAGAAGGATCAGTACATTATGTCATCAGGAAAAGGAACGGAATTAAACAGAGCTCTGTGGCCGCCGTGGGACTGAGAAAACAAACAACCAATCTGCGCCCCTCGCACCGAAGTGCACAGCCTTCACGTCTCGCTGATGCCGGAAGAATCAGCTTGGACGGACTCACTGACGGGGGAGGGGGGGGAATTTAGAGGAGGCAGGAGGAGGTGCTATTTTCAAATCTTGCTAGCTCTCTTGCTAGCTTTCCAACATTACATACCCCAGCTTTAACTGTTGTTGGGTTTGTAGCAGGAGCAGATTTGGTTATCAACAGTTAACTATCAATATCAATATGATTATCGGTATTAATAATTATATTTAATATATTATCATGATATAATCATGAATAAACGGGGCACCACCCTGGGACCAGGGAAAAGATAACCTAAAACTGTATTCAGTCTCAAAATAAAGGTTTTATACTCACATGCCAATCATCGTGATCATTGGCATGGAAGCATAAAAACAATCTAACAATTAAAAAGGCGTGAAATTCAAGCACTAGCCTTCACAACCTGCTGTTATCCAGTGACATATACACAACAAGCACAAGAGACCGCTAGTTATAACATAATAAGATTTATTAGAATCAGTAATAATGATCACAATCAATAACACTGCAATTAACAAAGCCTTATTACCTAACTACCTAACACACAAAGCTAAACAAAGGGAGAGACACACGTGGAGTGTGTGCATGTGCGTGCGTGCGTGTGTGTGCGCGTGTGTGTTTCGAGAGAGAGAGGGAGAAATGGCTATGTGCGGCCACCAGATGGAGCTATTCCTCAAGCGTTCAGGGGCGGAGCCACTGACGTCCGATGGGGTAGCGAGAGAGAGAGAGAGGTGGAGCTATTCCTCGCAGCGTTCAGGGGCGGAGCCACTGACGTCCGATGGAGTAGCGAGAGAGAGAGAGAGAGAGATAGCCTATGTAGCCACCAGATGTAGCTATGTCCCTAGCGTCCGCCGGGAACAGCTGGCTTAGGACATGTGTGTGCGGCGTGTATGTGTGTGTGTGTGTTAGCGGGACACAAACAAAGAGAGAGAGAATGCGCGAGCGATATTCTGAGGCTTAGAAGCCGTGCCACTATCACACGGGCTCGCGTGAATGAACTGGCGTTTATTCCGCGAGACCGGTCTTTTAACTGATAGTAGAGGCTCTCTGAGCTCGCGAATATGGCGAAGGTTAGTCGACAACACTGTTACAGAAATCAACCCAGCTGCGTGGGTACACGATCAGCGATGTGAGATGCGTCGATGTGAGGGTTTCGTCCCGTGCGGTGATGGCGTTCCTTGACGCCGGCAACGGACGGTAGTCCGTGGGCGCTCGTTCAGCGCCGGATCCAATTGGTTGAAGAAAACCGTTTATTCTTCCTTCTGCAGGGAAATGATGAACAATCGCGGGGCTCGGCGATTTAGTCAGCTGATTTCAGACAAAGACGGGTCGAGTTATCCGTTCTGCTGGCAGCTGGGACGAAGAAAGTTTTTCTTCTTACCGCGGGGAACGGGAGAGTCGCGCTGTCGCGGTGGTCTCCTCGGGATCCAAAATGATAAACAAAAGAAAAATAAAACGAGTAGAGAAAAAGAGGGGTAAAACAGTCTGTTGCTCGTCCAGCGAGTTTGGGGGAAAGACTGCGGCCTAGGACAAAGGGAAACGCTGCAGACGTAATCTTCACCTCCTGGTGTAACGCGAGTTACTTTGGAGAGAGAGAGGGATCTGGTGGCGCCGGGATTTATAGCTCACGGCTGGTCCGGGGGACCCCCTGGAGTCCCATGCAGTTGTCAGCCAATAGGGCACCCGTTGTGTGACGTCAGATCTCCAGGTGGAGGTGACACTAAAATGGTGGTTGTAGTTTTTTTATCTCCTTTGTCCCTTTGTCTGGCCGCATTGTGTAGACTTTGTAGGCCGCATTGTGTAGTCCTAACGGTTAGGTCCCAACACTGTTATGTATGGAGGTAGATTTGTGTCTTCAATCAAAATATATATTTTCAATCAAAAAAACCCTTTTCAATCAAAGAAAAAAAGTGTTTGAATGCAAAAATATTTTTGAGACTCAAAAAAATGCATTTGAACACTGTTTTTCTTTGATTGAAAATGTTTTCTTTGATAGAAGTGAAGTTTTTTTTGTTTGAAGCAACTTTTTTGATTGAAGTAATGTTGTTTTGTGTTTGGGCCATATTATGGGTAGGACATTTGTGTCTTTATAATTCAATCAAAAAAGAAGTTGCTTCAAACAAAAAAAAAATATTTTCAATAAAAAAAGCACTTCAATAAAAAAAAAACGTTTTCAATCATAGAAAAAAAGTTTTTGAATGCAAAAAAAACATTTTCGATTAAACATAAAGCATGCTAACTTAGTTCACGTTGACTAATTTGTGTGATGGTGCTGGATATCCAACGCCGTCATATTGTCAGGCAGGCTAGCGGGGTGCGCTAGCGGCTAACGGCTAGCTGATAACGTTAGCCGATGGCCCTGCACGCTGAATGAATTGTTTATTTCACTTAAGTACAGAGGCTTGCTATGTGCTAGTGCTATGTTACGTTATAATAAGTAACGTCATTAGTGGTCACACAACAGTCTACAGGCCAACTGTTGCCCGCAGCGCTGCCTGTTTAGCAGCAACAGGTCATGCAGAGCCTGAGTCTAGCTTCGCACAGAGCCCACAGGATTACAGCTATTTGACTATCCCGCTCTCTCTCTCGCTCACGGGTAGTGGTCTCCCCACCACCACACATACAGGCAGTCAATCGCTCACAGACACAGAGGCAGATGCTTTTATTTTGAGAGCGGGACATACATATGCCGTCCAGTATGTATATTCTGTTGCTCGGTGCGCTAACTAGCTGTGTCAGGCATTATTTATCAGTAGCCTAACGCACAACTATATGCAAATCTGGCAGTTCAATAAAGTGATGCTTATTGTCAGACATAGTGTCCAAGTAGTTACTAGCTTAAAGTATAAGCAGTATTGATATCGATACGGGTATTGCTGCACTCTCAATTATAACTGCTCAGTAGTGTCATATAGTTATTTTACTAGTTACTATACAAGCCATCAATTTTGATGGCTTGTAAGTGTAACCGTTAAGCATAATGGCATTAATGCTAAATAGTGTACACTTAGCCAGATATTTTTTATTTATTTTATTTTTTTTAAAGTAGCTAACTAGCTAAAGCCTTAAGTAGCTGAAATTAAGTTGTCTCGTGTCTCTGTCTGCAGCAAAACAAGTTTTGTCCCTTGTCCTGCTGCTGATCCTCCATTTTGGGGTCGTACTACTACTACCGCAGGTAATGCACTGACTATCTCATACAAGTACACTTTAAAAAGCCTTACTATCACTTCAAAATACAATTTGAGACACAGTAAACACCACTGTCCTATTTTTGAAAGTTGTTGCTTGACCTTGTAGGCTATTGCTGCACTCTCAATTATAACTGCTTAGTAGTGTCATATAGTTTTTTTTTACTATGGATGGGTGGATTTTATTTATGGTTGCTGAAGAGGACCTCGGATTCAAACATTATTGCTCTTTGTATGTGTGTCTGGTGTATTGCAGGTCATAACCATTTTCACCACAGCCATCTTTCCTCCCTCCCATTTAGAAAGACCGATACTACACATCACCTCTTTTGCATGTCTTCATGGCAAGGCGATTATCACATACTCAGGTTACACTCCACTTGCTATTGACTGGATTCACACTTTTTAATCTTTTTTTTTAAATAAATAAATTATTAGTCTTTTTAGACTCTACCTGCTTCATCTAAAGTGATTGATGGTGTTGTTGTTGGTAACAATGGTTAACTTGGGCTCTAATCTCTCATCCCAGTATGACCAGCAGGCAGCCACTGCCGCTGCGCAGACTTTTCTCTCAGTGCTCAATCGCACAATAGAAGAACCCAGGCAGGGGAGTCAGGACATGTCTCCTCCTTCAACTGTACAAAATGAGATGTCCAGGTAGTGTAGCCAGCCAGCAGTAGTGCATTTATTTTTCATGTCAGCCATGCGGGTTGTAGGGGATTTATGAGATGTTTTGTGGTGATTTGTGGGATGACATAGCCATCCCATGCAGATTATATTTTTTTACTGACCCTTTTTGTAAAATATTACAAACATATTTTACAAACAGGGGTCTCACATGTTTTAACTTTTTTGCAGATCATTCCCTGGAATTTTCAAAAGAAAATCTGCAGACAAACACAGAGGCAAGAAACAAAAACCATGGAAAGGATTTGACATGGCTTTTTTCTTACTGAGTGACAAAGCAGGAACAACCCCGACCACACAAGATGAACTGGAGCTACTACAGGCAGGGCTGGGGAAGAGGACTCTCTCGATCACTAAAGACTTAAGCCATGAAGAGGTGACGAGTAGTATATTTCTTTATCTCCCCCTACCTCCTCTATCATTGCCTTCTCCATGATCGATTTTTACAGATATCCCTTCCTGAAATATTCTGTCTTTATTAATGTAGTTGTCCACTTTACTGATGAGCACCTACCCGAAAATGGCAAGTCTTGAAGGAGGATGGCTTCTATACAAAGCAGCTGGTATGTTAAATAAGACATTAGATTAACATAAGGCTATTTGAATAGAATCTTTAAATAGTGTGGAGCCCTGCACTACACAAGGCTTTTCCGGGTTCAAAAGGAGTTTCCAGAGTTTCCCAAAAATAAGCTGTTCAAAAATACTGACTTGACTGTTTTTGTTTTAAGCGGGCACATCCATGTGTACAGTGATCATAATGTGATAACCAAACTTGCCTCAAGGAGATATCGCAAATTTAGTGAATAATGTTAGAGCTTAACTCAAGAAGAGATGTCATAGAGGCTCATATCTAAAAATCAAAAAATCAAATATATTTTTACTGACACATGACATTGTAGATTATTATAATGCAGAACACCTGATTGTGCACGTTTTAACTTTTTGTCCTTGATTTCATTATCATTACAGTCGATAATACTTTTCCTCATGTCAACATTTTTCACTTACAAGTATGCCATGAATGGGTCAACTTACACTGGCTGAATGCCATGCTCAACACACTGATGTTAATATACTTGGTTGGCACTACTTTTAATTCCCATAAAACTTGAATTTGCAGGTGGACATGGAAGGAGGAGAATGACCGCTGTTGCCTTAGAGTCAGAGGGATACACTGGCTCTGTTCTCAGAAGCGCCTCCGCAGGAGGGAGGTTTATGTTATATATTGCGCCTCTCCAAGAGGAGATTGATCTGACACCACTGCCAGTGGATGCTCCAGAGTTCAGTCTCATGCCAAAGGCTACATGCACACAGTGCAAAATGGTCATGCCATTGCAAATGCTAGCTCTTCATGTGCAAGGTGATTGTGAAGGGATGTCTAGGACAACTCTTTGTTATTCAGAGGTGAGATGCCTTTCTTGTCACATTTTTCCACTTAATGCAAGTTAAAGGTGAATGTTGCCACCCGGCCTCCAGACTAACTTTTTCAAAACCGCGGCTTCCCTGAACATTACTGAAAAAGTGTCTCAACCATCTCGAAGTGAATGTAAACTGTCCCAAAATCGAAATGGTGGGGATTCTTTTTTTTTTTTTTTCTCCAATTGTTATCATCTATATCTGTTATTGGCATAAGATAAATAGAAACATCATGAGGAAATAAAGTTTAGTCATAATAAATTAAAGCCCCTGGAAACATGAATTTAAATATTAAAAATACATATATTATATCAAAGCCGAGTGTCTGATTAAGCATCCACAAAAGTCTGAGTGAAAATAACCATAACTATAAGAAATCCTGGTTTAAAAAAAAGTTCATTTTACTGTTTAGATAAAATAACTCTTGGTCTGTTTAAATGTTAAATGACTGACAACTGTCAATCAGAGGGTTATCTGGTTATCTGACACGTTGTTTGGCTGCATTTTCAGCAAGAAGATGAGGAGCTTGATTCTTCTGTTCCTGCCACTTCAGATGTAGTGCCACCATCGAACAAGGTGTGGTTCTATGTAGGACAGAATAATATTTATTGTGATAATAATAATATAATATTTTATATTTGTATTACTCTTGATTTTGAGTGAAACCATAAATGATCAAATGAGCATTTATGCTGAGAGGGTTTCTATAAAAATTGGAACTAATCCTGTCCATACATCTTCCCATTTAGCAAAGTAAGACAAAATGCCCGATATGCAACAAATACTTCCCAATCCAGGACATTGAGTTCCACGCCAGTATCTGTGGAGCAAGGTAAGTCAAGTCAAGTCACATTTTTTTATATAGCACATTTAATACGACAGGCTAAAACAGACCACAGAAGTGGTGTATGTCCTTTGCATATAATAACATCATATTTTTCAGTTTGCTGTGATTAGATGGAAGTCATTGTAACTTCCATTCTTAGTTATAGTCCTGTATGGAGCCTAGATGCTGGACCTGAAAGTCCCCATGATCTGCAAGAACCAACACAAAATCCAATAGATGACATCTCATGGTAAAATACAATAGGGATCTTGAAACTTGCATTTTGCTGCCAAAATATCTTTAGATTTTTAAGATGTAATAATTTATTTTAACAGTGAAGAAGATGTTCTGCGTTGGGTTGACTCAAAAGTTGAGAGGGGGAAGACCTTCGATATATGTGTCTCGAGGGACAACATGCTGGAGAGAGGTCTAAAGCTTTGGCAGCGCCAGAAGACTGGAGGCCCAGCGAACAAACTGAATATCACCTTCATAGGAGAAGCTGGCATCGACACCGGGGCATTAAGGAAGGAGTTCCTGTCTGGTAAGTAGTAAGCCAGTCACAAGTGTGTAATACTTCCAAATCATCAATAAAACCCCATGACTGAGGCTGTTCTATGGTTTGTTTATGTCCACAGAGATGGTTGCTGGGATAGAGATGCGCCTCTTTGAAGGGGGGGAGAAAGGGAAGATCCCAAAATACTCCATCACTGACCTGGACAAAAACTATTTTAAGTTTGTTACTCTTATTCATATTCTCATATTAACCAATGGTATTACTTATTTACTTGCGTTTACACAATGGTGTATACTATAATGGTTTGTACAACTACTCACTGCTAGAGGAATAGACTATATTAAAAAGATATTGCTCATGGTACACCTCTACATATCTTATCTTAAGGCACTTTGGGTACATAGTAAGTAGCCATTCCAAATATTGGCTCCTGGCCATTCCAGCCAGAGCCAGGAGCTTATCTCCTGATTCTGTAATGTGAGGCACCTTGGTGTACAAGTGCACCCCCTGGACATGATGCTGGTATGTCACAGGGACTTGGGTACATAGGAATTAATTTATATTTTCACCTCTTGCATCCTTGTTTTTATGCTTCCATGGCTGGATGGCATTATGTATTTGTCTTATCCGGCTTAGTACAATGTTACGATACAATGTTATAATGTCATTTAGCAGACGCTTTTATCCAAAGCGACTTACATTGAGAGTTCCTACAACACAAGCAAGGACTTGTGTAGTACTTCTTACTCTTGGTAACTTGATATCTCAGCTTGGCAGAATATGATGTGGCCAGAAGGTCCAGTTGGACTCTGAACTAATTAGATTTTGGAGTTCAAAGGTCAAGGTCACTGTGATCTCACAAGGTGGTTTTAGTCTGAAGAATGCGATCTTTGGGATGGATTGATAAATTAGTCACAATTAGCCTAAACATCCACTTTCATATTGAAATTATATTCCTTCAGCCACTACATGGGGTAAACAGAGGATGTTGGCCTAGATGGCAAACTGACTCTTGTTGCTGGAGGAATACACTCACATGGCAGTATTTTCAACAAGCAACTTTCTCTAGCATAGTTTTTAGATAATTGAGGAAACAAATTATATCCATGGTAATGGCCTGAATGAACAGGGAGGTCAATACATTATTTTGTCATAGCATCACATTTTTATTTCCCCCTCTTATATCCAGATTTGCTGGTGAAATATTTGCAGTGAGCCTTGGCCAAGGTGGACCGCCTCCACGCTTTCTTCAAGAGTGGTGTTACCAGTATCTGGTGACCGGGACACTGAAGGACATCACAAAAGAAAATGTGCATGATGCAGAGTTGTTCACATTAATTGAAAAGGTGTGTTGAAATCTCAAGCACATATCCTTTCCATTATTGTTTGAAAAATATTTTTTCTGGAAGTTATGTTTGGAAAATATGCTTTCAGATCGAAAATGCAACTGACATGACACAGTACACTGAGGAAATCCTCAACTGTGGATATACAGGCCCCATCACCTTGGAGCACAAAGACAGCATAGTAAGGTATATGCATTTTTTCTATAGCTCACCAAATGTTTCATGGATTTTTACCAAGGTGCAGTGAGCCAGCCATGGTCTACGCACAAATCTGTGCTTAAACCTTGCGTACAATCGTTTGTCGCACAAATCTGGGATTCAGCAATATTTTCAAAAAGTCTGCAGTAAGATAGGCACTAAAGTTTATGTCCAATATCTATCTTCTTTTTGTTAGAGCTGTTTTGCTACATGCCACCACGAAGCGTACACCAATGCTTCAACAACTGCGAGAAGGCCTTGAACTCTATCAACTACTGTCAGTCATGCAAAGGAAACCCAAGGAATGTCGGAATCTTTTCGTGATTGGGGATGATGACAAGGTAAAATAAACAAGATGGGTGCTCATAAAACACAGAACTATATAACACATGAATGCTTTTCAAACCATGTGTCTTGCTCATGAGCCTAAGGCAAGGCACCTTTATTTAAATAGCACATTTTAAGCACAAAGTGATTAAAAGTGCTTTACACAGTTAAATAAAAATCTGCATATAGCATCCACATTTATAAAATAGTAACATGAACATGAAGTCCAAAACCAGTCCAAATCCTGTAGGTCTCACACCCCACACTTGCTGGCTTTCTGTGTTACCTTCAGTTGAGAGACAGCCATTTCAGTCCCCCTCTTAGACAATTAATGGGGTGGGATTTTTTTTTTTTGATTGGTGGTTCCAACCTATAATAACTCTACTGTTCAGTTTAAAGTGGTTCATTATTTCCTCACCCCTCTATTTTACTTGTGATCTAACAGCAAGTGACTTTTTGTTTGTCTGAAATGCGTGAAATTTTAGGATTGTATTCCCACTTAAATATCACGTCTCATACTGGTTGGTGTGCTAAATATAATTGGTTTTGGCTATGTTCTTGTCTGTCTTGACTTCTAAGATGCAATCCAAAATATCCAGCCCAATGTACTTTATTGTTTCAAGGTTGATTCACATTACATCATCTCCAGCCTGGCTCCAGTGATGAGCGAGACTGGTTCAGTAAAACAAAGGACAGAGACGCAGATACTGGACTTCTTTCAAGATTTCCTTCTCGAGCTGGAGGGTATGTATTGGCATTACATATTTACATGTTGGTAGCAGAGCTACTCCATGTCTACAGCAACTGGTTTAAGGTCATATGCAAGTCACAGATATTGTGGGGAGTCTGGGTACGCCACATGTCAATCCGTGCAATTTATGATTGTTCTACTAGTGCCGCTTTTGGTAATTTTCCTAAAATCACCTTTTGCTTTCAAATCAACTGAGCTGCACCAATGTCAATGTCATCCATCAAACTGAATATGAAACTTTTTCACCATTTTCTTGCATTTGACTATGCTTAACTTAGATGGGGACACCAGTCAGCCTGATGAAGAAGACAATGGAGCACCTCTCTCGGTTCCTCGAGTGATGCAGTGGCTGACGGGGCAGGCTCACAGACACCTGCTGGTCTCAGAAAGGGAGAATTTCAAAATCAAAGTCCTTTTTGATCACACTTGTCTTGAACGCATGCCAAAGCACACAGTGTGCTACCCTGTTGTGAGTGCATGCAGCACCACCATAACATTCCCCACAGCACATCTGAAAGATAGTGATGCATTTAAGTCCAACCTTGAAATTGCAATCCGATATGGTTCCAGGTTTGATAGAGTTTAACTACCGTATTTGTTTTGTTTGACTAAACCTGATGTGTTTAATCAGTTAATTTTAGTTCGATCCTGATCCTCTCAAACTACTAGTAATCACCTACTGCAGAAAGTTGGACAGTTGCTATTGCTCTCGTGTCTGATCCACTGTGCTCAAAATAATACGAAGCAAAATCTAAAGAGGGATTTATTTCTTTGCATTTCTGCTTGTTTCCCAGAGAAGGGTGGGTATAAGTCTGACATTTGACATTAGGTGTTGACCACTGAAGAGACTTGAAAGTGCCATAGAGGTGTGAAAAATCTTGTTAAAGTTGTAGTCTTTTGTTACTATAATAATAATTGTTGTTAATAATAGGAATAATAATTATTCTTTGATCCTATAATGATGATGTATTTTATTGTCATATAATGTTACATTTTTTATATTGAATATACTGTATTTTTCACCGATCGTTTTTACACACAAAAAGCTGGCAGCAAACTTAGGCTATTCAAATCTTCCTATGTGGCGGCAGGACGATTCAGGATCTACTGTAAGGTCATTAATGGTCTGTATTTTGTTCCAACAATAAAATAATTTTAATTAAAGTGGTTCTCGTCAGGATGCGTTGTTTATGCATTGTTCATGTTTAGAGATGTGTGTACATACAGATATGATAGTGAAAGCTTTACCCAGCTTGGGGGTCATTTAGGGTCACCCTGTCGTCTATTTAAGGCAATAGAGGGGCTGAAATTAAAGTTTTTCTTAGGTCATTTTTCAGAGAAACAATTAAACGTCGGCAAATCAACAGAAGGAAAATGGAAAGAGTGAGACTCCAACTCCGACCTACATGTTATGATTCTACTTACCGAAAACCGATAATTAAAAATCTTTATATAAAATAAATGTTCAGTAAAACCTGCTGTTTGTGCTGTCACCTTACGTTTATTCGGCTCCACCCCTGCTATATTATTACATATTTATATGGGAATTTTATGAAACATATTCTGTTACATCATTGCAAGTTTTCCTCAAAATCACCATTTCATGAAGATTATGTTTTAATGTTCTAATTATCATTTAATCATAATTCATTAATGTTTTTGTCATATGGACAGCTATCAGCAGCTTGGAGAGCTCCACAACACACATTCCACACAGTTCCTCTATCTTTATGATTTATGGCAAATAAAATATGGTTTGGGGTAACATCACAATGTGGAAATGAAAGACAAACACTAGTTATCATTTTAGGGTTTAAAGATCCTTGGACTATTCATTGTTGATCAAAAAATACCATTTCCAAATACTATTATGAACAACAAAAATGTTACTACTAGTAATAACAAACAATATAGCACTTTTTTAAAAACATGTTTTCCAACTGCTTCACATTTCAAAAAATCACTTATAAATCAGTATAACAGACATGCAATAACATTTCATATTTAAAATTTATTTTTAAACTTATTACACAAGGTATGTTCAGGAATGCAAAAGTTTATTTCAATACCTTTATAAGGCTTTTTATCAACCTCAAAATATATTAAGACCTCATTCGGTCGGTGGAGGAAGTGGTGTAGGACTTCTTAACAGGAACAGGAAGCCAGGGAGGCAGAAGAGGACATTGATGAACTTGTAGACAGCCAGCGAGCCCCAGGAGGTGATCTATAAGGTGGCGTAGTTATCCGTCATGCAGCCCCAGGCGTGTTAGGGCTGCAGTGGGTTATACTGTTGCTCTTTATGCTGTTGAAAGGGGGGAGGGTCGAGCAGAACAAATAGTTATATAAGTTATAGTAATCAGGTTTTAGGTTTTTTTAATTTCATGGTGTATGTGAGTAACCATGTGTTAGTTACCTTCATTCAAAGCTGAGTGGTGTCTGTCCATTTACGCATAGGCTGTCATCGTGATCATTGGCATAGGAGTACAAAACCAATCGAACAATTAAAAAGGCGTGAAATTCAAGCACTAGCCTTCACAACCTGCTGTTATCCAGTGACATATACACAACAAGCACAAGAGACCGCTAGTTATAATATAATAAGATTTATTAAAATCAGTAATAATGATCACAATCAATAACACTGCAATTAACAAAGCCTTGGTTCCTCTTGTTGCAACGGTGCGCTGCGGGGCCGTGTCCACCTCCTGTTGGTGGAGGGGTCGCCTCCCGTGGCAACGTGGTGTTGCGATGGAAGCGCTCGAACCAGCGCCCGGGTAGGAGTGGGAGCCAGAGAGTAAGAGTGAATAAGAGAGCGTTCTCCGGGCGGCTTCGGTTTATAAAGCTCAGGCCGCTCCAGGGGACCCCCTGGGGCGCCCGTTGTGACGTCACATTCCTCACCTGGGTGAGAAGTGAAACTAAAATGGCGGTGTAGTTTTTAATCCCCTTTGTCCCTTTGTCCTGGCCGCATGTGTAGGCTTCTGTAGGCCGCATTGTGTAGTCCTTCTAGTGAGGTCCCAACAGGAGAGAGCGAGCTAAAATCTGTGCCAAGTTTTGTCACCGCTGTTCAATATAAGAGATGACTGCCAACAGCATGCCATGGAGCTTGTTGAAAGCAGCCATCTTGACAGAAGAGGGTAAACCAACATCCAGTCAGACTGACACATGATTGACCAACAAATGGACACAAATTGATTACGTAATTAATGCTTCCTGTCAGTCACATTAATAAAATACAAGTTTACCTTAAGTTCTGTCAAAGTAACTGCTATAAAAAATGGTCTATTGTTGCACTGCTTACTCGACCACTCTGAGTAGGATTATCAAAAAAGCAGATGTCAAGTTTAGATAAGACAAGTTCATTTAATTACCTCTGGTTATGGACACTTTTGCCTGCAATAAACGCTTCCACGGCCTGTTCCTCGGACAGTAAACATGCACCTGGCTATGTCGACATTTTCCACGCCTTGATCAGCTGTCACTCTGAAAGAAAAGCAAATGCTTTCCACCCCCATATATGACATAACTTCATATTCTACAGCAGCACGTCATTCTTTTGTTTCTCCTGCAATTTGAATATATACCTTGAGGGCCATCCATTTCTCTGAACACCCTCCATGAAGAATCCAAAAGCAGTTGCTGCTTTGTTGTTAGCAGCTGCATCCAGATACAAAATCTATGAAAGAGGTAGATGCATACCATGTATGTTTTGGAGTTGTTCATGAGGGTAAATATGTTGTGAATTAATAGAAAATTAAATATCTACCTTCCTGGAAAATCCATCTATTCCTCCAAAGATGACGATGTTATACCTTTAAAAAATGCATTTGAAAAAATATATAATTCATTGTGTATTACAGGCTCATGTAGAACTCCCACATCATACAACACAGTAAATTGGTCAACAAGCAATGTCATACAAACGTAAAATAAGTTCTGCCAAACAAGACATTCATTTACCTTATCAGTTTATGATTTGTATCAATGTGGACGAGAGACAGGGGAGCAGGAACAGAGTAGCTTCGTCGAGCAATGCAACGAAGCTGGATCATCCTGGCAATGATACCTGCACCATCTATACGCTGCAACGACAGCCTCACTCTTTTCCATTGAAGACGAAGGCCCATTGCTTGGAGACTTCCTTTGACCATTCTGTAGCCTGCATGCGGCATCCTTGCCTTAATGGCCCTGACTTTCTGGTCTACTTCTTCATCGGAAATTACAGAATAGCATGCCCTCGCTGACATGTTGTGGTCCTTCATTTTTCTGTAAAGGGTTGACCGGGAAATGCCATGCATTTCTGCTAAATGAACTAGAGGTAAAGAGGTATCCAGCAGCATCTGTAGTGTGTCACGACTCATTTGTAGTTCTGGCCGTCCTACATTCCCACTCCAACAAGTGGTGGCTACATCATTAAATAGTGGAGGAACAGGATTCTGTGACAGATGTGAACTGAGCACTAAAGTCAACTGTTGCAGACCATCAGCCAGCTCTGCAGGAATATCCATATATTGTGTGCCAGCTTGAATAAACTGCAACTCTTGAGTGCACACAAACAGGAGGTACTCAAAATCAATGGGTACTCTATTGATGACAGAAACCAACCTATCCCTTAACCTCAGTAACAGCTGTTGTGCCATTGGATGCCTGCAAATTAAAATTTAGCAGAATAAGAGGAGCAATATTTTAACACAGCTTTTTGAAATTCATGTATATGGCTGAGAAGAAGGGCCAAAAAATCCCCATAGCATGAAAATCAGTTAACTTACATGACAGCTTGGGTGGTCTGTGGAAAAGAGGTTTGCTGAAGGTAAAAAAAATCCTCAGGATCAGGTGAACCTTTAAACAGGAAGGTACATTTACTCATCTGAATACAAGTTCATCTGTATGTGTGAGTGAGTGAGTGAGTGAGTGAGTGAGTGAGTGAGTGAGTGTGTGTGTGTGTGTCAGCCAAGGTAATTGGGAATACAATATGAAGACTACGCACTAGAGGAGAGAAGAGAGGACAGAAGTGAAGAGATGTTCTGTCTTTTGAGTTGGATTATGTATCAAGACACTAAGCTGAAGGTGCCTATAAAGTGCTGTTTTTATCTTATTGTGTGTGTTGATTTGACTGGGCACCTAGAACTTGTGGGGAATAGCCTACAAGGTCAAGCAACAACTTTCAAAAATAGGACAGTGGTGTTTACTGTGTCTCAAATTGTATTTTGAAGTGATAGTAAGGCTTTTTAAAGTGTACTTGTATGAGATAGTCAGTGCATTACCTGCGGTAGTAGTAGTACGACCCCAAAATGGAGGATCAGCAGCAGGACAAGGGACAAAACTTGTTTTGCTGCAGACAGAGACACGAGACAACTTAATTTCAGCTACTTAAGGCTTTAGCTAGTTAGCTACTTTAAAAAAAATAAAATAAATAAAAAATATCTGGCTAAGTGTACACTCTATTTAGCATTAATGCCATTATGCTTAACGGTTACACTACAAGCCATCAAAATTGATGGCTTGTATAGTAACTAGTAAAATAACTATATGACACTACTGAGCAGTTATAATTGAGAGTGCAGCAATACCCGTATCGATATCAATACTGCTTATACTTTAAGCTAGTAACTACTTGGACACTATGTCTGACAATAAGCATCACTTTATTGAACTGCCAGATTTGCATATAGTTGTGCGTTAGGCTACTGATAAATAATGCCTGACACAGCTAGTTAGCGCACCGAGCAACAGAATATACATACTGGACGGCATATGTATGTCCCGCTCTCAAAATAAAAGCATCTGCCTCTGTGTCTGTGAGCGATTGACTGCCTGTATGTGTGGTGGTGGGGAGACCACTACCCGTGAGCGAGAGAGAGAGCGGGATAGTCAAATAGCTGTAATCCTGTGGGCTCTGTGCGAAGCTAGACTCAGGCTCTGCATGACCTGTTGCTGCTAAACAGGCAGCGCTGCGGGCAACAGTTGGCCTGTAGACTGTTGTTTGACCACTAATGACGTTACTTATTATAACGTAACATAGCACTAGCACATAGCAAGCCTCTGTACTTAAGTGAAATAAACAATTCATTCAGCGTGCAGGGCCATCGGCTAACGTTATCAGCTAGCCGTTAGCCGCTAGCGCACCCCGCTAGCCTGCCTGACAATATGACGGCGTTGGATATCCAGCACCATCACACAAATTAGTCAACGTGAACTAAGTTAGCATGCTTTATGTTTAATCGAAATGTCAAACAGAGTAGGCTAATGACACCAATCATTTTAATACTGTTTTATCTACTTACCAACAACTCCAACACTGCTCCCTGGCTTTCTGGCGACTGTGACTTGTCAGAAAGACGTCGTTGGTGTAGACACTTGTCATGTCACTCAAACCTGTCTGACCAATGGGGAAGCACCCGCCCACTGCGGGACGTTTGTGTCAAAATGATTCAATCAAAGAAAAAACGACTTCAAAACTTTTTTCACTTCATTCAAAAAAAAAAAAACGACTTCAAAACTTTCTTCACTTCATTCAAAAAACTTAAAATCGAAAAAAATACACTTCAAATGATTTTTTATATTTGAGTTTTTCCTTTGATTGAAAATCTTTTTTTTGATTGAAGTAACTTTTTTGGGATTGAATAATTAAGACACAAATGTCCTACCATAATATGGCCCAAAGACAAAAAAGATTACTTCAATCAAAGAAAACATTTTCAATAAAAAAAACAGTGTTCAAATGCAATTTTTTGAGTCTCAAATGTTTTTTTGCATTCAAAAACTTTTTTTCTATTATTGAAAACGTTTTTTTTTTATTGAAGTGCTTTTTTTATTGAAAATATTTTTTTTTTGTTTGAAGCAACTTCTTTTTTGATTGAATTATAAAGACACAAATGTCCTACCCATAATATGGCCCAAACACAAAACAACATTACTTCAATCAAAAAAGTTGCTTCAAACAAAAAAAACTTCACTTCTATCAAAGAAAACATTTTCAATCAAAGAAAAACAGTGTTCAAATGCATTTTTTTGAGTCTCAAAAATATTTTTGCATTCAAACACTTTTTTTCTTTGATTGAAAAGGGTTTTTTTGATTGAAAATATATATTTTGATTGAAGCAACCTTTTTTTTGATTGAATAATAAAGACACAAATCTACCTCCATAGTTATGTAGAACGTAGTGTTGTTTTTGGTGGCCCGTTTTACTTTTAGTTTTAGTCTAGTCTTTGTCTCAAGCTACCATTTTAGTTTTTATTAGTTTTAGTCATGTTCATACTATTTTTAGTCTAGTCAAGTTTCAGTCGACTAAAAGTCTGAGCATTTTAGTCTTATTTTAGTCTGGTTTTGGTCGACGAAAACTGATGACATTTTAGTCTAGTTTAGTCAAAGATTGTATTTAGCAAAACCCATTTCACAATTCAAACAAGGTTATCTTGTTATATATATATATATTATATACTAGTAATAGTTATTGGCATTATTTTATACTTTATATTTTTATACTTATTTGACTCTCTTTCTTCTCTTGTAGCAACTGCAGCTGTTAAACTTCCCGAGGGGTTACTAAAGTATTCTGATTCTGATTTCCACAGATATTTATAAATAAATGCGAATGTGGTCACAAACTACAGATAGCCTACAGATCGCGTCTAACAGGATGTCATTTTTTCTACGACATCCTATCAAATTTTCGAAGGCCGATGGAAACTGTCCGACTGGAGCGCAGCGTTTAGGCTCCGCCTTCTACTGCTCCGTCTCGTCTGCTTTCCAGGCGAGGCGCAGTTCATCTCCAACGAGCAACTAAACGAGACCAAACAACGTTATAACATTTCGTCTCGCCTCGTTTTGGTCAACGAAAATGCATAGTTTTTATTTTGTAAACCACATATTTAGTCTCGTTTTTATTCGTCTACAATATTGCATTATATTTTAATTATCGTGATCGTCACATGACCAGAATTTTCGTTGCGTCTCGTCTTGAGGACAATGTCAAAATGGTCCAAATGACGGTCAACAATGGATGCTGTCGTAAAAGTAAATAATGAGATAGAGAGAAAGTTTAAAATCAAGAAAAGGCGTGTGATTCCATGTGGAGGGAAGGGTTGTTCATAAAATTGAACAGGATGGGAATAAGAGGAAGATTCTACAATTGGGTTTTAGATTTTCTGTCTAAACGAAGATTTAGGGAAAAGTTGTCCGATGAATTTGAAATTACTAGTAGAATACCACAGTGCATTAGTCCAGTTTTATTCAATATAATGATTCACAATATTTTCGTTAATCTAGATTGAAGGATTGAGTCAGCTCTCTATGATGATGGGGCCATATGTGCCAGGAGACGAGACAGTACATTAGGTCAAATCAAGGAAGCAATAAGAAAAATAAAGCAGTGGTCTTATAGTTTGGGCTTTTAGCTTTCTGTAAGTACCCTTGTCTTGCTACACACTCTTAAACTAAAAGGAAAGGGATAGATAGACAGATCATGAAGTTATATGGATGTTATATGTTGAAAAAGTAGAATAGAAATGTAAATAGTTGTTAACTTGAGATAATGAGTAGTGGTTGGGCAAGAATGGGGAGCTGACAAACAAGTCATGCAAAGTCATGCAGGTCAACGCCTGGGGCAATGCAGATAGAATTGTACCATTAGATCTAAGAAGGGATAAACTTTTTCTTACATATTGGAGCCGTCTAATTCAGAAATGCTGTGAATACAGCAGATTCCGAAGTAATGGCTTTGGCTAGGTAACGAAGGATGACTCAAAGGAATGTAGGATGGGAAATACTTGATTTAACTTCCCTACCCCTATTAGTAATCCTCTGGCAATTCCAATTGATTAAAATATAATGGAATTGAAGAGAAAATGGGAAAAGAGTGAGATGGGACATCTGGCATCTGGTAAGTACAAATATGAAGGAACCAAATACTACAGTTATTTACATATGTATACAGATGGGTAAAAAAAGTAGGCCTAGGAATTTATATACTATCAATGAATGTTAAAGTCCCCCTTCACTCAAAAATGTGTTTTTCTTATTTTTCTGTCCCCTAAAATGTCTGACAATGACTATAGTGACTTGTATCTGAGCAGATTTTGTCACGAGAGAGGTGTTTTCACATTCCTCTCCTGAAGGAGGAGATTTCTGTGCACCTCTGTGAAATTTGAAATTCAAACGAATCCTGGCAAGCGAGATTATGTACGTCTCTAGTACACCCAACCAATCAGTAGGCTTGTTCGGGATGGTCTCGGCTTGACTTGACTTGACTTATCATGCCGACGAGAGCTGCAGGTGTCTGAGGGGGCGGGCTCTAAAAGAGCCGGCAGCCAAACGCCGTCAAGTCGGACAACAAAATCAACGTGACTATGGTGCTCAAGCGATAGAACACAGCAGCAAACCAAAGAGATATGTTATATATATATATATATATATATATATATATATATATATATATATATATGCATATCATGAATATTCAGTGTCTCAGAATTCCTTCATGAGGAGAGAGCAGTGGATGTCCTCCGAGCCCAATTTCAGAGTTTTTTCTTTTTTTACTTTTTATTTGGGGAAACAATGTTAAACAAAATATTAGGCATTGCAGATTATTTTTATATACTTAAAAACATGCCTGGAGAGGGTCTTTAAATATGTAAAAAGAACATACAGCTGTCAGTTTGTGCAGCAGAAATGATGGTGGTCATCATTGGCCTACAGTTTGTGGAAGAAGTAGTCAGACAGAGTGGTATGTTGTGTTGATTCAGTAGCAGTCCTTCTCAGTATGAATTCTAACAGAGAATATAATGCTAGAAATTCAGCAAGTTTATTTAGATTACATAGTCAAGGGGTGGGCGTGCAATTCTGCTGGCACCTGCTTTGTCAGCATAAAAGGGAATGAAGGTGCAGATGAAATAGGCAAAAAAAGCAATCGGGTTGAGATACGTTATACCTTTTGGTAGAGGAGAAGCTAAGGCGATGCTCAAGAAACAAAAAATTAAGAAATGGCAGGATATATGGAATAGGGATAACGGTGTGCAGGGTGTGTTTAGAGGAAACAGAAGGGAGGCGACAGTTTTAACTATAAGGTTTGACCACACATTATTTCTACTTGAGAAAGGTATATCAGATGAATACTCCGAATGTAAAGTTACAGAGAATGCGCTTATGCACTGTGGGCAGTAGAAAGAGAGAGGACACTAGTTCAAAAGATGGTATGGCAGGAAGAGAATGGAACCTTGTGGGTATTATGGGAACACCAGGGTGGGGGAACAGGGCACACAGAAGTTCTTAGTGAATAATTTTCTTTGTTGTTGTTGGTTTTTGTTGATTATTATTTTTTAATATATTTAATTGAAGCCTAATGATGTAAAGCAGTCCAGAGATAATGTCGCATTATACGTACTCCGGTACTGTAGGTGGCGGTATGCACTTTAAAAGCGATGGCTGCAACCTGCTCTAAACTAAAAGAAGAAGCTGCCCAAACAGAATCAAGCAGGAAGTCCTCACATTGAGCAAACGGGAGACACCAGTGAATCTATTCGATGTAGGTACAACACACGTTATACTTGTCAAACAGCGTCGGAAAACCAGCATCTAAGATACAAGCTAACGTCACTCAGTACTGTGACATTGTAACGTTAATTGTAACTAATTTCAGCAATGCTCGTGTTACTTTTACGCCAGACTCCTAGGTAAAACCTGTCAATTTAACACTGCTTTATATTGTTATAGTGACATGAATGTCTTATAACATGTGTCTGAATGAATATTATTATTCTGTAAATACTGCTAAAAACAAATGAGCAATAATTATATTCAACTTGAATGCCGGCTGGTCCGGTTCTCTTTGAAAGCTTGCCATTGAAAACGCGACTGAGTGTACATGTTTGTTCAAATAAGCCTCGACATGTGGAAATCTATAACGTCTTAACGTTAGTATTTTAAATTAGGCTTTGAATATGACCGCAGACACACTTTTTCACCTTTGACGTGGAAGAAATATTTGACCTTTGGACCTTGTTGATAAAGCTATTATTAGAGTCAGTTAAAAAACATTCTTTATTTGTTAGTATGTATTTATAGGAAACAGGGTGCACAACAGACTTGACTAAAATGCTCATCTGAACATACAATGTAGCCACTCAAGCCCTTTGACCATATGCTTTAATTCTCTATCGTCTATGATGGTTTCATCATATATACACAGTGATAAACAGACTATAGCATTATTCATTACATTTCCTTGGTGTGAATCTGCAGTAGGAGGCTTCCTTAAAGGAGTCATAACCTGGTTTTATACGTATCCAGCCCCCCTTGGATCAATTCGTAAAACTTATTAGAAAAAAAAAAAAAAAATTTAATCAAACATTGAGCTTGTTCTGACCCTTTTTCGTACCGCGATTTTATCACGCGAGATTACGCGCGAGGTTTTGACTGGTCCGGATGTGCATTGTATAATATGTAATGAGGCGCGCGTTGATTCGCCGCAGGAAGGACAGAGCCGGGGGGGGGCTTGCCTGCATGCAGACTCCAAAACATAATGGCGGCGCTTCGGCGATTTCAGGTAGCGGACGGGGCGGGGTTGGGTGGTAAAAGAGGGGTGGGCTTATGCAAGTAGCCGCCACGGTGACGTCACCGAAGGCGCAGAATCAAAATCTCGTGCTTTAGGAATGCACACCCTTGTGTGCTATTCCTGTTCGGAAAAAGAGCAGAAGCGAAAAAACGGCGCCACTTTCAAACTCCAGCCTTTCAGGCAAGTTTCAACTGAGGTCAAACACAGATATGCATGTTTTAACAAGAGAAATTGCGATTTCCTGGTGATGACTCCTTTAACGCTCTGCCAAGAAGGTCTTGCCGTCCAGTCTATTTTTGTTTCGTTCTGCTAATCACATTCTAGTGACAAAGTCGTTTGAAGATTATCCACAAATTAACAAGATTTCAGTTTAACAGTGTTAAACTGAAACACAGTTATGTGGTCCATTAAGCTTAATTATCCCAGTTAACTGGGCTAAATCAACTAGCACATTACAGCAACAACAACAACAAATGGTGTGCTGCGAAAATTTTCTGTGTAATACTCATGCTCCAGAATTGATGTTCTGTGTGTACAAGGAGTAACAACAAAAAGCTCTTTGTGTCACAAGTGGTACTGAAAGGATGAGGCATACCAAACTGAATGTCCTTGCCAAAAAATTCTGGTTTAAATGTGTATCGTGAGACCTAGTATAAAAACATGACTTATTTTAAAGTGATAATAGGTGTATTCTCTCCCTTCTTCCTCAAAGCTAATGAGAAGGACAACATGGGGACACAGAGGATTGATGAGCCACAGACGGACTTCATCTACTGTTGTGGAGCCATCACAGAGGTTCTTAAATGTGGCTCTAGTCAGTTACACTCTGGACACAAGGTGCTTTTTCTCATCATTCCAGGTGGGCTCATATTCTGGATTCATACATTTAACCCTGGTTTGTAGAACAGTCATGACAGTTACATGATAGTAGAGGGCATCCGTAACACCTGTGACTAGAAAGTTCTTAAAGACTAACTAAAGCAGGGTTATTCCACCAAATATTGATTTCTTAACTCTTCATATGACTATAGTGTTGTTTAAAAATAATTATAATCTTGTTTTCTTTACATTAATCGCGGTCTGAAATTACTGGATCTTTTTTGTTATTTTGAAATGCAGTAAATGTCAATATTTTGATTTTGGAAGATTTGTTGTCAGTAGTTTATAGAATAAACTAAAAATGTAAATTTACACATACCTATCAATCAGGGATGGGCAAATCATTTTCCCAAGGGGTACCATGAGAAACGGGGACTGTTGTGGAGGGCCAGACTAATAGGCTAAACTCAATTCTGCTCAATGCTAATTTGATCTCTTTATAAAAAGCAGTAAATTGTAAGGTCTTTGATAATCTGCGACTGGCACTTAATGCTGACCCTCAGTTCAGACTCTCTAACGATACAAAACCTAATTCAAATGGATGAATTGTTCCTTTAATGACCCTCTACTGTCCTCCATACAGGTAACCCAGGTGTAGTAGGCTTCTACAGAACCTTCGTGCAAACACTTCACAGTATGTTTGGTTACAACTACCCAGTTTGGGCAGTAAGCCATGCTGGCCACTGTGTACCACCAGACTCTTTGGACATGGTGGAAGGTATGGAGTACTCTGAACAACTTTACATTTAGGGCGCACTCACAATGGGGCCATTCAATCCGTACCGTGCCCCGGCAGTTTTGCACTCATACTACTCTAGCCCAAACGGGCCTCTCGTACATACGCCATCACGTCGTAATACGACACACGCATGGCTTCATGTTGTTTTCAAGAAGCGCAATGCAACTCACGAGAGATGAAGAGAGAATAACACAGATAACATGACTGAAACTATACTGACAAGTCGCGTCTGCAAATATTTCTAGTCAACACTCGGCCTGCATTAGAGCATGTGAGCACGAGCGAGCTGGACTCGGTGAGCAGGAAGCAGATTTTGGACGGAGACACACAGCGGGATTTTTATTATAAAAGTACCGGTCCGGTTCTACTCTGATAGCGCTCACACCACTGAGCCCCAAGCTCTACCCAGAATCCTGCTGTGTCCTACACTTCATCAACAGCATTTTCAGTCTTAAATCGTCTCGATAGCTAGTACACTGAGCGATAATGTGTGGGACGGCCTATCAATTAAAGCCTACGTCATGTCAACATTGCGTACCCATGAATGTGGTCATGCAAGAAATGTACCGTACTCAAATCCACCTCTTCCAAGCATGCCGGGGCTGAGGAAGAGTACCGTTCTTAAGTACGGAACGGAGCGCTCACACTGGCCAAACAAGCCGGACTTTAGGCTCCATCGTGCCTGGGCGCAGTACGGTTGGTCTAGTGTGAGTGCGCCCTTAGTGTTCCCATGCTGATTGAAGCACACAGGAAGAGAAATACTACTACTACTACTACTATTTTAAAACGTAATTAAGGCAGTATAGAGAAATATGAAATATTCTGGTATAAGTCAAACACCAGTTAAGATGTTTTCCTGTTTTTTTTCCAGACACCTACTCAACAGCAGAGTGTGATGTGTTTGGTCTGAACGGCCAGATTGAACACAAGCTGGCCTTCCTCAGGAAACATGTTCCTAGAGAAACCAGCCTGGTGCTGGTGGGACACTCCATTGGCTGCTACATTATTCTGGACATGATGAAGAGAAATCCTGAACTCAAGGTTAGACATGACAGTCACATGATAGTAGAGGGCATTCGTAACACCTGTGACTAGAAAGTTATTAAAGGGTAACTAAAACTCTCTCATTTGGCTGAAGTTCCTCTTGCCTGGAAATTCAAAAAATCCCTTGAGAAGATGAAAAAAAAGTATCTGTATATGTACAGGTGGACATCTATCCATGGCTCATTTTCACAACCGGGGTATCATTACAATTACGATTACAAACAACATTTTCCTTTTTTTTCTGTGGATTTGAAAACAAAAACAAATTGGGGGCCTTTTGCCTTTATTCAGAGAGGACAGTGTGAGAGTGAAAGGGGGAAGAGAGAGTGGTCTACAACACACAGAAAGGGCCACCGGTCAGATTCAAACTCGGGGCCGCTGCAGTTAGGATTTAGCCTTGGTACATGGTGCCCCAACGCTACCGACTGAGCTATCTGGCGCACCGTGGATTTGAAATTAAACCATCAGAACATTACAAAATCTGGTGACACAGCATTATTGACTTATTATCTGCTGATAGGAATGTGCTTTCCTTCACTGTGACGAGTGTGTGGATGAAGCAATAAATTGTTACATTTTACTCATTTTGGGTCTGGCTAGTTAGTTAGCTGGCTAGCTTGCAGATTCCATGCAAAAGATACAGAACACATGAATTGTTTGCTTTGGTCTTCATTACATTAACATGTAGCTGGACAATGATTTAAGTTACCATTCATGATGGCCCTTAATATTAGCTTATGCTTTGTCCCTAAAATTCAGATGACCTGCTGAGTCCTGACCTGAGGAACTGGCTCTCCTGTGTTGTACCATTTGCTTGTGCAGCAGTTGTTTTGTTTCCCCAATGTACAGTGCATTCCTCACTGCAGTGGACTGCATACACCACATTGTTCAGCTTGGGCCTGGGTATTTTGTCCTAGTTTTTAAAGTCTGCTAGTTTTTTGATGTCCTCTCATACTCCATTCGTACCATTCGAAGTATGTTCATCCCAAGTTACTTAGCAACATGTCTGTGAAGATTCTCGGTCATCCAGGTCATGTCTGAGTATTTCATTTTATTTTTGTATTCTGTATTTGTATTTGTCCAGCATCTAATGTTAAGTGTCTTTAAGTACAGTGCTATGTAAGTTATATGAATTATTGTTCTTATTATTATGGTTCAACCACTCTCAGGTGACCATCCAACACCCATTTACACCCATATTATAAGCTCACCTGATGGCTCAGGACCCACATGCCCTCATCAAAGTCCTAACGATGAGAGGCGAAATGTCTTCAAAAACCTAAAGCAAGTCCAGTTGCCTACTATAAAGCTTTCAATGATTATCATGATAATCATTCTCCACAGTCTGCAGAGATTAGATACATTGGTTTTATAGGGTCATTAAATAGCAATAGCTGGTTTCAACCAGTAGAGGACAGTCACTAAGTATATTTATAACACAATGTGGATAATGCAGACGTAAATGCTCTTAAATGTCAATACTTTAATACATCGTCAACACTACTTAATACCCAGATGGAAAAATATATATTGTCATATTATAAGGGGAACAGATTACATGACACAGGAAACAACCTTTTTATTTTCAGGGGATTTCCATCATGAATCATTGTAAAAAAAAATAAAAAATGATGTTAATCCTTTGTAACCTGGTACAGATCATAAAGGCCGTCATGCTGTTTCCCACCATCGAGCGCATGGCTCAGACTCCTCAGGGGAAGGTCATGACCCCCCTCCTGTGTTCCATGCGTTATCTGGCCTACCTGCCTCTCTTCCTGCTCTCGCTGCTGCCCGACGGACTCAAAGCCAGCCTGATCAAACTGCTGTTTGGTGGCATATGCTCTCTAGACCACACTGTAGTCCGGCCTACTGTAGGTCTGCTCAATGGGGACTGTGCAGGTTGGTTGTGCTCTGATGTTTATAATGTACACTTTTTGTTGAGAATGTTACAGTGCCAGCTATAAGTCTTACTGTAGTCCAAGCATATAATGCCACCATTCATACAGATTATGGAGAAGTTATGCAAGTCCGTCTACAGGTTAATTTACATACTAACCATTTAAACTGTTCAGATAGGACACATATATACATAGGCAAGCTTTATGGGACAGAGCAGGTGTGTGTGTGTGTGTGTGTGTGAAACTGCTGGACACACACTAATTCACCAGTCCCGTCGCACACACACAGGCTTGAAGGCAGACAGATGAGTATGAAAACAGTTCAGAATTGGTCATCTGAGCAGCTCTTGATCAGCCTTTAGAGAGGCCACCAATTAAACTATTTAGAACAAATATCTGATTGTGAATAAATATAAATGTATTGGTGGCTGCACCCATAACCTGAAAATAACAGCAATAAACTTCAGGAAAGCCAACATAAAATAAAATAAAAGACATTTAGTCACAAAATATTAAGATGGCTGTAACCCTTCGAAATATGGCGGAAAAATCAATGAGTCAAATGGATTGCTCACAGTGCTGTGAAAAAGTATTTGCCCCCTCCCTGATTTTTTTTTTTTTTTTTTGCATATTTGTCACACTTAAATGTTTCAGATCAGCAAACAAATTTTAATATAAGACAAAGACAACCTGAGTAAACACAAAATGCTGTTTTTAATGATTATTTAATTTATTGAAAGGAAAAAACTATCCAGCCTTGCTGGGCCTTATGTGAAAACGTAATCGCCCCCTTGGTTACTCCAACCAAAAGCCCAAGTGTAATTGATAATTGGGTTCAATTTCACTAGAGGCCCAGGAATGATTACTGCCAGACCTTAATCTAAACATCACTCAAATAGAACCTGTCTGGCAATGTAAAGCAGGCTAAACGGTCTCAAAAAGCAGCATATGATGCTGCAATCAAAAGTATGAATGAGGAAATTTATCAGTCTGGAAAGGGTTACTCTAATGACTTTTAACCAAATTAAATAAGCCACAAATGGGGCAAACGGATGAACTTGTTTCGGACCCGTGTTATGGGCTAAAAATAAACCAATGTCAAGTACCTGTATATCTTTGGATGTGGCGATCCGTTTATTTGACATTCATATCCATATTCAAATCATAAGTGTCCTTTCAGCGAACAGCCGAACAAAGCGCGCCAACATGCTAACATGGTCAATTCGATCATTGCACCACCCTGTGTACAACTCAAGTACTGTATGTGTATACATAAAACAGACACAACTATATTATGGCTCCAACAGTTACAAAGCCATTTCTATGTTTCTGGGACTCCAGCGAACCACATTGAGCGTAGGGATGCAAACAATTAATCAATTATCGTTTAATAGTCGATAAGAAATTACTCGATTAAAATAAATTAATTGCAATTAATTGTGTTTTCAACCCGTAATTCCCCACCAGTCCATGTGAGGGCGGGCTTGACGCCAGACGTACTTGACGCACATGCGGGAACACAAGCGAAGCAGGGCTCTGACGACAACAACAAGACAAACGAGAAGCGGGACACTGACAGCAGTGTTTCCCACACATTGACGAGACTATGGCGGTGCGCCCAAAATTATTTTATCAAGGCAAATGGACTTAACTAGCGGCTCTAATGATAGGCCTAAACAGGAGGGCAGCAGCGCTTATTATAAGGGGAAATCCTCGCGGCTGGTTTGGCTTATCATCGTTTGTTTTTCCCCGTTGCCATGGCAAGGCGTCCCCCGCGCCTACCTCCCCTCAGCTGCCGAGTTTGACAGTGCGTGCGCGTATAGCCCCGTTCACATACGTCGCTACTTGAAAGTTAAAATGATTTTATCTCCGATCGCACACATTGCATCGCCTGTCCTGGCCACATTCCGCTAGAACACATTCACATTCCATTGACAGAGATGGGCGAGTAGTGACGTAACGGGGCTTTAGTCAAAACCAAAACACCAAGGAAGGCTGAGGAATAGTCACCCACTTATATTAGTCATAATAAACTAATAGTATAAAGGCTCAGCACTGTGTTTTAGTCATTTTTGTTTTCATCTTTTCTTGAATGCTTAAACTCCTCAACCCCATTTAGTATGTGAACATTTGTATCAGTACCAGCTAGGGGTGCAGAAAATAATCGATTCAAAGATGCATCGAGATGCTTAATGGGATGATTCTGAATCGATGCAGTAACGTCACATAATTGATTTTTATTGCGTTTCCCGTTTCTGCTGGACAATAAAGTTGTAAAGTTCAAGTTGCATTGTGGTGCCTTCGCCCAATGACAGCTGGGATCGGCTCCAGCCCCCCCGCGACCCTGAATACAGGATAAGCGGTAGAAAATGGATGGAAGTTGCATTGTGGGTGAAGGACGGACAAGCGAGTGAACACCGTAAAGCCACCATCATAACATGGAGGAACACAGTAGCGGTAGCCGATGCGCGATAAAAAAAATCCACACAATTTAAAAGCGGATATCTCGAAACATTTCAGATTTTATGAAGTTGCTGGGATGCGACGACAACTGGACAAGACCCATGCTATTTGTAAAACTTGCCACGCTAAATTCAAATACTTCGGTAACACCACTAATATGAGGAACCACATTAACCGATGGCACGCTGAGCTAATGTTAGCCTCTGGTCACAACGGAAAGAAAACTACTGACCCAGCACAGCCAAAGATCGACGAGTCCGTGAAAAAAGTTGCCATCCAAGTCCGAGAGAGCCCAGAGGATACCTCGGTGTGTAGGAGCTTATAGTGAAGGACTTACGGCTTTATAGCGTCGTCATTAACGTGAATGTGGAATTAAAATTAAAACACGTTGGTCGGCTTGGCCTATAATTATATTTTTCTTAAAAAACTTAATGTAACAAAACATGTGAAATTTGTTAACATCTGAATTTAAAAGCAGCTTTCTAAATAAAGAGTTCATATTTATCTGACTGTTTTAATTGATGAAAAAGCCATGTGTGGTAATATAGAAAATTGAGGATGAAATGCATCGAGATGCATCAAGAAGATGCATCGAGATGCATCGTAGAATCGAATCGAATCGCATCGTAGCCTGGTGAATCGTAATCGAATCGAATCGTGGGGGCAGTGAAGATGCACACCTCTAGTACCAGCAGTATGTAAGAAATTGGTCAGTAATTGATATGCCATATTTTGGTTCTCAAAATTCACAAAATTGATGCATTAAAATGAAATTATTCAAAATATGATTTGCATTTTTTCTTTATATCATAAGGAAGATGAAAATTCAGCTTCTCAGAAGAATTGCCGCTTATCAATTAATCGATCATCGATCGATAAGATAAAACAACTATCGATTAATGAATTACTCAATAATTTGCATCCCTAATTGAGAGTTATTAATAACAAATGGAGAAAACATGGAACAGTGGTGAACCTTCTCAGGACAGGCCTTCTACCAAAACTCCCAACAAGAGCACAATGACGACTCATCCAGGTGGTCCCTTAGGAGCCCAGAATAACATCTAAAGATCTGCAGGTCTCACTTGCCTCAGTTAAGGTCAATGTTCATGATTTCACAATAAGAAGGACACTGGGCAAAGATGGCAGCCATGGGAGAGCTGTGAGACGAAAACCACTGCTGTCCATAAAGAACGCCAAAAACATCTTGATGTACCCCAAGAGTTTTGGGTTAATATTCTATGGACTGATAAGTCAAAGGCAGGTAATGGGTCCCATTACATCTGGCAGAAAGCTAACATAGCATTCCACAATAAGAACATCTTACCAACAGTCAAACGGTGGTTTTAGTGTGATGGTCTGGGGCTGCTTTGCTGATTCACCTGGATGAATTAAGATTGTTGATGGAACCATGAATTCTGCTATCTACCATAAAACTCTGAAGGAAAATGTCCGCCCATTAGTTTGTGACCTAAAGCTCAAGTGCAGTTGGGTTATGCCGCAGGATCTGAAGCACACAAGCAAGTCCACCTCTGAATGGCTCAAATAAACCAAAATGAAGGTTTCAGAGTGGCTTGGACAAATTCCTGACTTAAATCCCATTGAGATGCTGTGGCATGACCTTAACAGGCAGTTCATGCTTGGAATCCCTCCAATGTGGCTGAATTAAAACAATTCTGCAAAGAAGAATGGGCCAAAATTCCTCCACAGCGATGTAAAGACTCATGTCTGTTATCGCAAATGTTTGATTGCAGTTCTAGCTGCCAAGGGTGGTACAACCACCTGTAAGGTTAAGGGGGGCAATCATTTATTCACATGGCTGATACATGTTTGGAATAACTCTTTACCTTCAATAAATTAAATAATCATGACAAATCTGTATTTTGTGTTCACTCACATTGTATTTGTCTTATATTCAAATTATTTTGATGATCTGAAACATTAAGTGTGACAAATATGCAAAAAAGAAGAAATCAGGAAGGGGGCAAATACTTTTTCACAGCACTTTGTATTCAAACAATTCAGCATGAAAGTATATCTAAAAACAAATTGAAATTATATTAATAACACTGAAAATAACACAGGCATAACAAAATAAAACTAGACAGGGTTTTTAGCTTTTAAAGACTACTATCCACTATCACCACTAGTGTAATTATCCGTCTTTCTGTAAAAACTTCTGAAATCCTACATAAATTAAAACTAAAATTGTCAACCATGAATGATAAATGGGGGAGGGGGGGGGGGGGGTCCTTTTCAAATCATCTTATTCATATATTCTGTCTTTGCTACTGTTAATAATATTTGTGAAGCTGTATTCAACCCAAACACAAAGTGATTTTTTTTGTGCCATTTCATCCCAGGTCAATGAAATGACACAATACCAATGAAGCTAATACACGAAATGTGCACAATTTGTGCAAGGCGAAAATTCACTTTGCCTTTGGTGTGAACACAGCATGAGAGGTTCATCCTTTTTCTTGCATTTTCTCTCTAGCAGATAGTATTGATTGTCGATGTGTAAAACCTCATCCACAAAAACTGCTGGTATTTTTTTTTTTAAACTCAACCTACCTGTGGGCCGCTAGAGGTAGAGTCTGGGTAAGGCTGGTCCGCATCAAGTTTTCCACAAAAAAAGGGGTTCAAAAGTACAATCGATCCAATCATGAACAGAATGTAGACTTCTCTTGCTTCCTCCTACTCCTTGCTGCCAGAGACTTGGCAGGGTGTCTGCTAACACAGCTGAGCCACATTTGGCTTGAGGGAGGAAGGAATTGAGAACCTCAGTATGGCTTTAAGATGCTCATCTGTAAGTTTGGACCTAAACTTTGACTTAAAGTTAATTGTGGAGAAGAGCTTTTCACACAGATAGGTGCTGCCAAAAAGGCACATGATCCGCCTGAACACCCTGAAAAACTCAGGGAAGGCAATGCTCTCAAAAAGATGGTTTAAACAATGATGCAGCTAATTCATGGATTTTTACAGGCAAAGGAGCTTCATGCCGCAAAAAACATTTAGCCTTGTCACATCAGACCAATTAAATTACCGAATGGGTGACAGTGGACCAATGTTAGTGGGTGCGGCTAATATTCAGGTGCGCTCAATAGTCCGGAAATTACGGTACAAGTGACCAACGTTGCTAATTCGTGTTGTTGTCATGAGCCTAAGCTATGGTAGCCGACAATTGTTAAAAAAAATACAAAATGCACAGGGCAACGACTCAAGCAGATAAAGTGAAGAAAAACACCACGCTTTGATTTGAGGTAGGGGGCTGCAAAATAGCGTTTGGCTGCAAGTCTGAGACCCCTGAGCTAGATAATCTTCACAAATGAACATCACCTTTATGATTTTTGCAGAGTGAATGCAATTGTCAGCAGTAAAAAGCTAACATTAGCCTGGAAAGCAACTAAACCACTGTCACATAACTTCACATCACAAATAAACTAAAGGCAAACTAGTGTTGGAAGGAATTCATTTTAGTCATCTGATTTAAAATTCACCAGAGGAGTATTTTCTGACGTATTTTATATTGTAGAACAAAACGTTAAAATGTCTTCAGCTTGTGTTAAACACAGACTTTATAAGAATCTAATCAAAAACATTCAGAAAACACATTGCTCGGTGATGAGGGAACAGGACCTAATGTCCAGGTTTCAGGACTCCACTTTCCTCCTTCTATTCTATTACATGTTTAATAATTAATCATATAATAGCTATTCATGCAAACCTAAAAGTAGATGCATGATAAGATGCATTAAAGAAAATAAACTGAAAATTACTGTAAAAGACTTATCAAGACAATAAACAATTATCATTGCTAACTTGTAGTGATTTTAATGAAACATAAATAATCAAGGCTATTAAATGCAGATATCGTGTTCGTTTATTAACATTGACCTGGTTTAATTTATATCTGATGTCTCCCACTATAACCTTTCATATCGTGTGTGATTTGTTTCTTGTTGTAGTCAATGCTATGTACATGGGGGGTCAGGAAATGAGGAAGGTTCTGGAAAGAGACAACATCACTATCAAAAAAAACCTTGAAAAGGTAAGAAAAGGCCCTGAAGTGTAATCCCATGATGACATTTCTCTGTACTTAAAGAGTAACTAAACCCATAACGAGTGTATCATTAAAATCATAAAAGGAACATGATCCGGGGGCTGCACGGTGGTGTAGTGGGTAGCACTGTCGCCTCACAGCGAGAGTGTCCTGGGTTCCCGGGTCGGCCCGGGTTCCTTCTGTGTGGAGTTTGCATGTTCTCCCCGTGTAAGCGTGGGTTCTCTCCGGGTTCTCCGGCTTCCTCCCACAGTCCAAAGACATGCAGGATGGGGATAGGTTAATTGATGACTCTAAATTGCCCGTAGGTGTGAATGTGAGTGTGAATGGTTAGGGTTAGGGTTTCTACATGTCAGCCCTGCAATGTACTGGCGACCTGTCCAGGGTGTACCCTGCCTTCACCCAATGACAGCTGGGATCGGCTCTTGTTGGTAAGTCAGAAACTAATTGTAGATTTGAGTTTAGGCATTGTGTGAGTAAAGCTAGTTGTAACATTTAGTCTTGTGTTGATAGCTTGTTGTTGAAATCCTAGTGAAACTGTCTATGCTAAGTGAGTAATCAACTAAGTTTGAGCCAGCTCAGCTGTAGTGAATAGACTTGATTGGAGGGAGGGGTCACAGTCAGAACTTAAAGGACTGCCAGTGAATCTCCTTCAAACCACATTTTGTCTGGAGAAAGGAAGGAAGCTGCTTTGTCTCTTGTTGGTAAGTCAGAAACTAATTGTAGATTTGGGTTTAGGCATTGTGTCCTTCCTCCCTTACTGCTGATGACTTTGCAACTTACTTTACCAAGAAAGTAAATGACATCAGCTCCTCGTTCACGCCTTTTCCCTCCCAGAAGACATCTCCCCCAACTCTCAACTCGGATGGTCTTACCAGCTTTACCCCCCTCACCTCTGAAGACGTTCTTGTTACATCTAACCGTGCCACCACCTGCTCCCTCGACCCGATTCCCTCCCTTCTTCTCCAGGACATCTCACACGACATCTTGCCATTCCTCACCACCCTGATCAACTCCTCCCTCACCTCAGGTGTCATTCCAGCGGATTTTAAGACAGCTACTGTGAAGCCTCTCCTTAAAAAACCCACCCTAGACGCTACTGACATCCAAAGCTACAGACCTGTATCTCTTTTTTCATTCCTCTCTAAAACCTACAACCAACTGTCATCCTATCTCTCGCTGAACAACCTCCTAGACCCTAATCAATCAGGATTCAGGACTGCTCACTCCACTGAGACGGCCCTCCTCACAGTGACCGAGTCCCTGCGAGACGCCCGAGCCTCGTCCCACTCCTCCGTTCTCATTCTCCTCGACCTATCTGCTGCGTTCGACACAGTCAATCACCAAATCCTCCTCTCCACTCTGGCTGAACTTGGCATAACTGACTCTGCTCTCACCTGGTTTACATCATACCTGACAAATCGCACCTTTCAGGTCGCATGGAATGGCTCTATGTCCAAACCCTGTTCTCTGGACACGGGTGTCCCTCAAGGCTCAGTATTAGGACCGCTTCTGTTCTCACTATACACCAGATCACTAGGTTCCATTGTTGTCACATCGCATGGATTCTCCTACCATTGCTACGCAGATGACACCCAGCTGTTCCTCTCTTTTCCCCCATCCTCTGACACTCACATTGCAACTCGCATCTCGGACTGTCTGGCTGACATCTCTGTCTGGACAACTGCACATCACCTCAAGCTTAACCTGAATAAAACCGAACTCCTCTTCATCCCAGGGAAAGACTCGCATGGACCTGTCGGTCGAGGGTATCACAGTATTGCCGTCGTCAACTGCGAGGAACCTGGGTGTAATCCTCGATGACCAACTATCCTGCACCCCCAACATCACTGCTGTGGCCCGATCCTGCAGATTTGCCCTCTACAATATCCGCAGGATTCGGACCTTCCTCACAAAGGATGCAACGCAACTCTTGGTCCAAGCACTGGTCATCTCCTGCCTTGACTACTGCAACTCTCTCCTGGCCGGACTCCCGGCCTCTGCGATTAAACCATTGCAGCGTATCCAGAACGCTGCAGCACGCCTTATCTTCAATCTACCCAAATTCTCCCATGTGACCCCCCTCCTCCGTGACCTCCACTGGCTCCCTGTTGCAGCACGCATCCAATTCAAGACGATGACACTGGCCTTCAGGGCCATCAATGGAACAGCACCCGTCTACCTTCAAACACTGGTCAAACCTCATGCCCCGAAGCGAGCACTTCGCTCCTCTACTTCAGCCGGCCGGCTGGTACCACCATCGCTGAAATCCAAAAAATGTCGCTCAGCAAAGTCCAGACTCTTCTCTGTTCTGGCGCCTCAGTGGTGGAACGAACTCCTGACTAATGTCAGGACAGCAGAGTCATTTGCCATTTTCCGAAAAAGGCTCAAGACTCACCTGTTCAGACTTCACCTCGACCCACTAACACCCCCCCCCCCCCCCCCCCAAAAAAAAAAAAAAAAAAAAACCTTACCTATAGCACTCTGATCGTAGCACTGTTGCTCTTGAAGTACTAGTTTACTCAGATGAAGACCTAACACTTGTTCTATTTTTAGCTGTTACTTTATCAGCAATGATACGTTGTGGTTTCTTTGTTTCCTTCTTTTGACAAATGTACTTATTGTAAGTCGCTTTGGACAAAAGCGTCTGCTAAATGACCTAAATGTAAATAAGCGGTAGAAAATGGATGGATGGTGATCTGGTGAATCAGCGACATTGTCTAATTCCTTTCCTACACTGTGACACCAGTGTGGGGATGAAGCATTAAATTGTTCAATTTTACTCATTTAGAGTTTGGCATGTTAGCCATCTAGCTAAACTGCTGGACTTGGTCGAGATTTTCAGGAGCTGGGCTTGGCCCCTTAGTTCCAGTGAAAGGAACTCTGAATGCTTCAGCATACTAAGAGATGTTGGACAATTCCATGCTCCCAACTTTGTGGGAACAGTTTGGGGATGGCCTCTTCCTGTTCCAACATGGAAAGCAAGGTCCATAAAGACATGGATGAGAGAGTTTGGTGTGGATGAACTTGACTGGCCTGCACATAGTCCTGACCTCAACCTGATAGAACATCTTTGGGATGAATTAGAGTGGAGACTGAGAGCCAGGCCTTCCCGTCCAACATCGGTGTGTGACCTCACAAATAGGCTTCTGGAAGAATGTTCAAAAAGTCCCATAAAAACACTCCTAAACCTTGTGGAAAGCTGTTATAGCTGCAAAGGGTGGACCGACGTCATAATCCTATGGATTAAGAATGGGATGTCACTTAAATTCATATGTGAGTCAAGTGAGGGGAGCGAATACTTTTGGTAATATAGTGTATGTATGTATGTGTATATGTATGTATATATATATAAATTACTGGTTTTCAGCTGGTTTGGGGGTTTAGTTACTCTTTAATAGCTACTTAGTGAATATTTGAAAAAGAAAAACACATGAAACATAAAGCAACATGCTTGAATTAGCAATTAATGGTTTACTTGTAACATGTTTTTTTTAGCTGCTATTGTGTATTAATTCTAATATTCAACATTTTCAGCTCTTATTTTATTATGGAGCCACAGACCACTGGTGTCCTGTTCAGTATTATCATGACATCAAGCAGGACTTCCCACATGGACATTTCAGACTGTGTGATGACGGCTTCCGCCATGCCTTTGTCCTGGATGCAGGAAAAGAAGTTGCCAGAATGGTATTTGAATGGATACATGGAGATGTGAGGACATTCTGTCTAACATGAACACTGGGACCAGGACTCTGCAACCAGAAGGGCTTTTATCATTGAGATCATTGATGAGAGTTGAACTGAGCTCAGTTTTATTTGTATTGACTTCTGTCAATGCTACTGTGAAATATCAGATTGTTCTTTGTTATTGTTGATTGAGAAAGTGATTAAAACATTTAGGCACAGGTGGTTATTGAGAGGTTCACGAGTATAACACAGTGTTGATAACCTCAGCCAGTGAAGGCTGGCTGAGGTTATCAACACAAACCATGTAATTTTTGTAAATACATTTCAAACTTATTTAATTCCAAACTGTTGCGAGAGGACAATAATATATATCTCACTTATGCATAAACCTATGATGATGCAGTGTACTAACTTCAAAATAAAAAAAACAGACATTGTAAGAACTCACGAAAATATTTTTTATTTAAAATAGGAGACATTGTGATTGTTTAACTTCTGGGAATCCTACTTAAAACGTAGACTTCGGCCCCAAAATGACAATGTGTATGTTATTTACTCCCCAGGGTTACTGTGAACAAGAAAAAAGTATTGATGAATTGAAGGTAAATATAACAACGAAAGTCTATGAAAACAGTCTGCAGTGTTTTGGTGAAAATCTGTTTGGTAAAACAGTGAACATTTGACTAGATGTATGAGAGATGGATTATTCTGCGTTATTTGAGTAATTAAGAGAATTATTCAGGAGACCCTCTACTCCTATATAGTTACACCAGAAGTCAATATACTGTAGAATTAATCGATATTTAAGGTGGTGTTTCTGGAACTTAAAACTGCATAATTATGGGCATTTAAAGTTCCTTAGTAGACCGATGGGGAAAGTGGCATTTTATTGGTAAAAAAGCAGCATTTCAAGATATCACAATCAACTTTGAATGTTGTCTGCTTACAAAAAGCAACCAACAATAATAGTAAATGTAATATTATACATTTAGGATGTAATATCATATACTGAGAACTTAATATATCACAATTAGAACTACAAATCAGAATTATGACTTAATATCTCAATATCTCAGTAGGGCTAAAAAAATGAATAATGTGATTCCAACTTAATGTGTCACAATGAGGACGTTCTGTAAATAGCCAACATTCTTAATTGTGTTGGGACCTCAGGGTTTGTGACTATGAAACAATTCATGGATGCAGATTGAATTGTTTCTGAACCTTCAGATTGGAGTGTCCTGTGTGAAACACAGCCACGCACCTCCACAGGGGGTCTTTCCCCCTCCCCCATCGTCCTGCATGCCTGTGTCAGTGAAAGTGACACATATCTGTGAACTCCAGTTTCGTTTCTGATTGGTCAACTGCAGTGGAAGTTTTGCTTCGTACCAAGCAGACCAAGTTGGGATCTCTCGCTTTCTACTGAGGGCGGACTCACACCAGGGCCAATCGATCCGTACAATGCCTCGGCACAATTGCCCTCCCACAGGGCTCCAGCCAAAACGGGCCTAGGCCCGATTGCCTGTTGTACATACGTCATCAAGTCTTAATACGAGACACGCATGACAATACTAGTCATCACAATAGCGGACAACACAGAGAACATGAATGAACCTTTCCTGACACGTACCGTCTGCATATATTTCTAGTAAAAACTCTGCCTTAATCAGCACAAGCAGGTAGCGGATTAATAAGAGGTAAAACAGAGAATAGAGCCACAGAGTGTTACCAACTCTGAACGTTGAAATTGTACCTTGCTGTTTCCGCCACCTGTTCTAGCTCAAGTCAAAATTTCAAATTCATTCCCTCACTGTCTCTGCCGTGCATTTCAGTTAGCGTGCCTTTGACAAATAATTTAGTAAGCAGCCGACAGGAACTCTGAGTTGCTGTTGTAGGAAAACAAGGTTAATACCTAATGGTACCTACGTAAACTGTATGTAAGGAAACTAGGGCTGATATTAAAATATGTATATCAATGTGTATTAATCTACAATTTTAATACCTGCTCTCGTAAAATCTGTTGGTCAGACAGAACTTTATAGAATTCACGTTAATGACTCTAATGACCACTTATTAATTAATTAACAATTAATCAATATCATTTAATAAATCAGTCTCATTTTCTTAGATCATAAGTTCTTGAAATAGGGATCTTTGTATTCTGCACAGAAGAAATATCCACGGACAACGACTTTATGCTTTAGGGGAATTTATTGATTAACTAGGGATTAAACAAAAGTGAATAAAACAATAACAGATGTAATAAACAAAACACCAATACAACGCCAGAAATATAACTGGAAATGTGATTAACAGCTCATCTAGCACGTTTTGGCGATAAAGGCGAGTGTGTTCTTCCTAAGAATTTGAACTCCTTAGTAAGAGGAAAAGTGAATAATGGGATAAATGACCTCACAGATAGGTATTTAACAAACGCTATAGTTTCACCCTGCAACTCGGTCATTACTGTTGAATGCGGACTCAGTCTTACTTTGTGATGCTTCTTCTCAGTTTACTGAAACTCCAAACGGTCGCTCTTTCGTCGGGGACGTAGACCCGACGGCATCTTCCTTGTCGTAGCCCGAGGTAACCGTTAGCGCCGATCTGCGGTAGTTTCGTAGCGGGCGTCTGTTTTTGCCGTAATCCATCTTAGTTAAACAGTTGTCTTCTCCTGGAGCTCGGCCTTGGGTGACTTGGGTATAAGCGTTAGTCCATATGCCAAATCTTGCGGCCACCGGTTGAGTTAGCGTTAGTGTCGAATGCAGCAGATAGGTCGAGGACAATGAGAAGGGAGGAGTGGGATGAGGCTCTGGCGTCTCGCAGGGACTCGGTCACTGTGAGGAGGGCCGTCTCTGGAGTGAGCAGTCCTGAATCCTGATTGATTAGGGTCAAGGAGGTTGTTCTGCGAGAGATAGGATGACAGTTGGTTGTTGGCGGCACGTTCCAAGGTTTTAGAGAGGAATGAAAGAAGAGATACAGGTCTGTAGCTTTGGATATCAGTAGTGTCTAGGGTGGGTTTTTTAAGGAGAGGCTTCACTGTAGCCGTCTTAAAAGCCGCTGGAATGACACCTGAGGTGAGGGAGGAGTTGATCAGGGTGGTGAGGAATGGCAAGATGTCGTGTGAGATGTCCTGGAGAAGAGAGGAGGGAATCGGGTCAAGGGAGCAGGTGGTGGCACGGTTAGATGTAACAAGTGCGTGAACGTCTTCAGAGGTGAGGGGGCTAAAGCTGGTAAGGCCATCAGAGTTGAGAGTTGGGGGAGATGTTTTCTGGGAGGGAATAGGCGTGAATGAGGAGCTGATGTCATTTACTTTCTTGGTAAAGTAAGTTGCAAAGTCATCAGCAGTAAGGGAGGAAGGAGGGGGAGGGGTAGGAGGGGTGAGGAGGGAGGAGAACATGGAGAAGAGTTTCCTGGGGTTGGAGGCGGAAGAGTTGATCTTTGCCAGGTAGAAGGCAGATTTAGCTGCTGAAACAGTTGAGGTGAAGTCAGAGAGGAGGTGGTGGTAGTGAGCAAGGTCCTCGTGATCTGTTGGTTCGCAGAGGTTCAGACAGCCAGGGAGGGGAGGGAGATGATCGCGCAGGTCGTGAGATTGGGGGACAGAGAGTGTCCAAAGAACAGGAGAGTGAGGACATCAGGATGGAGGAGGCTTCCTCAGTAGGCATTAAGGAGAACTGTTCTGAGGATGGTAGCGAGGAGATAACAGTTAATAGTTGAGGAGAGAGCGGAGGGAGTGAGGGATTTCAGGTTGCGGCGGCTGGTGACCGTTCGAGGCGTAGAGGGGAGGGATGTGGTGGGCTTCATGGGGAGGGAGAAAGTCACAAAGTGGTGGTCGGACACGATGAGCGGGGTAACAGAGAGTGCCGAGATGCCACAGGATCTTGTGAAGACAAGGTCAAGTTGGTTCCCGGCCCGGTGAGTTGGTGGAGAGGGGGAGAGTGTAAGGTCAAATGCGGAAAAGAAGTCAATGAATTCAGATGAATGCAGCTTTCCCGGGTGGATGTTTAAGTCACCGAGGACGACGAGTGGTGTGCCATCATCAGGGGAGCAGCTCAGGAGGGCATCCATCTCATCTAAAAAGTCACAGAGAGGACCGGGTGGGCAATAGATCACTATGATGTTGAGCTTGAAAGGAAGGGTGACAGAGACGGCGTGGAATTCAAGTGTAGATCGGGGTAGGTGGTCCAAAGGAAGGACCTGGTAGGACCATCTGGGTGAGATGAGGAGCCCAGTTCCTCCTCCTAGCCCTATTCGTCTTGGGGAGTGTGAAAACGAGTAGGCAGTTGAAAGGGCAGCTGGAGTGGCAGTGTTTTCTTGGGTGATCCAGGTCTCTGTAAGGGCCAGGAAGTGGAGAGTCTGCAGGGAGGCATAGGCTGAAATGGTGTTCGCCTTCTTGACTGCAGACTGGCAGTTCCACAGCCCCCCTAGTACTTCAAGTTCCTTACCGGTGGAGAATGGTGGGTAGCAGAGATTGGATGGGTTACAGCCTCGAGTGAAGGGTCTCTGGTAAAATCTTCTCCAGTTTGATGTCCTGACTGGGATAGGACACATGGCTGCGATGGGAGGGGGTTGAGATGTTATGTCTTCCTCAATGGACTTCCTCGATGGACTCCCACAGATAGACTCCCTTGTCTTTGTTCAGCTGTCTTGACTCCCACAGATAGACTCCCTTGTCTTTGTTCAGCTGTCTTGACTCCCACAGATAGACTCCCTTGTCTTTGTTCAGCTGTCTTGACTCCCACAGATAGACCGGCCGGGCCGATTATCGGCGCCGATATTCAGCATTTTGACGCAAATCGGCATCTGCCTTTTTCTTTAATCCGACGGCCGATAAGAGATCAATTTAAAACTGGGTTATTTTGGCTCTGATGGAGCCGCGCCTCTCTGTCTGCAGCCACTACTGTGTCTCCAGCATTGTCCCACCCACAGCACCATCTGATTGGTTACACACAGAGCGGCATGGCATGGGTAACAGCCAATCAGCAGTGAAAGCTGTGCATGCTCAGTGCTGCTCACACACGCGGCGGCGAGGAGAAAAAGTTTCGCAGAGTGGAGAAGCTGCGGAGGGCAGATATACGTTTCGAAGATAAGTTAACGCAGCAGACTCTCCTGAAATTGTAATAAACATCTCAGTCCTTTACAACTCACAACTACTAGTAACGTTACCATAAGCCCAAAACACAAACATAAGCGGCAGCTCTGCTCGCTCGCAGTCCCTCCAGAGGTGTATGTTAACTGAGACCCATTGTAGCGTAGACGCTACAAAATATCATGTTGTCTTTAGAGCGTCATAACTCCGTAATGGTTTGCGCTAGAAACATGCGTTTTTTTCCCTCTTAAACTAGAGAAACGGGGCTAAATAACGGTACCCTGCTTGCCCATGTGAGCGATTTATTTCTGACAACAAAACGAATGTGTAAAATATGTGACTAGATGTCTCCTCGTCTCCGTGGCGCATTTCTCCGTTTTGTTTATGTATATCGTCGTTCACTTCTCATCCGCCATCTTGCTAGTGACGTATAGAGTTACGTTTATGTCTCGGACACTCCTATTGGCTCCCGTAGCGGCTTTTACAGCCAATCGGAAAGCCTGATTTACGCTTGGCCGTGAGTTGTTGTGTTTGCCCAAACGGGAGACACAGAGGAGTTCAGAGCAGAGCAAATGACGGTCAAAAGTTACTGTAGTGATAGAGAAAGTTAAATACATAAATGGCACAGAAGAAGTACACTATATACACACATATTTAGGGCAGGAAGAGGAAAGGACCATTGCTGGCAAAACAAAACGCCCATGGACACTACTCAAAAGAATATCCATATTTCATAGACAGAAGCAGCTTATTATTATTATATTATTATTAATATTATTATATTATACATGTTGCAATTCTGAAAAGCTGTTTAATAAACATATGCTTAAAGGCATTTAAAAGATGTTAAGTGTTGGTGTTTGTATTATTCAAAATTTTGACACCAGTATTTTCACTTTTACTGCAAATGAATATCGGCTCCGAATATCGGTTATCGGCCTCCTTGACTACTAATAATCGGTATCGGTATCGGCCCTGAAAAAACCATATCGGTCTATCTCTAGTCTAAATATATATCAGGTCTTAATGCTAGTTCTAAAACTCCTGAGTTTGAGGGTAACGCGGTTCCAATTGAAGGCAAGATGCAAGTAATTTTGTCGCGGATTGCTAGAATTTTATCATTAAAAAAGTTCATAAAGTCGTTACTACTAAGATCTCTAGGAATGCATGGCTCAGTAGAGCTGTGACTCTTTGTCAGCCTGGCTACAGTACTGAAAAGAAATCTAGGGTTGTTTTTATTTTCCTCTGTTAAAGATGAGTAGTAGGCTGCTCTGGCATTACGGAGAGCCTTCTTATACGTTTTAAGACAGTCCTGCCAAACTAGGCGGGATTCTTCCAGTTTGGTGGAGTGCCAGATGGTTTCAAGTTTACGCAGTTTTTGTTTTAATTTACGAGTTTGGGAGTTATACCAGGGAGCTAACTTCCTATGCTTTATAGTTTTCTGTTTTAGCGGAGCAACAGAGTCAATAGTCGTTCGCAGTAGGCTTCCAGATTCATCTATAAGAGAATCGATCTGGGAGGGACTAAGATTAACATAAAAGTCCTCCGTTTCATTAAAACATGGAAGTGAACTCAAGACTGGAGCTACTGCTCTATCCGATAGACACCGAGAGTAGTAGCTTTTTCCTAGAGGAGTGAAGTCCAGCAACAATAATTCAAAGGTTATCAAGTAATGGTCAGATAAAGAAGAATTTTGAGGAAAGATTATTAAGTTTTCGATTTCAACACCATAGGATAAGACGAGGTCGAGAGTGTGGCTATGACAGTGAGTTGGTTTCTGTACACTCTGACTGAAGCCAATAGAATCTATTAAGGAAGTAAATGCTACACTAAGGCTGTCATTTACAACGTCCACATGGACATTAAAATCCCCCACAATGATTACTTTATCTGATTTAAGGACTAAACTTGATAGCAACTCAGAGAATTCAGATAGGAATTCAGAGTATGGACCAGGAGCACGATACACAATAACAAACAGAATTGGCTGCATTGTTTTCCAGTTTGAGTGCGAAAGGCTGAGAATCAGACTCTCAAATGAGTTATAGTTTAGTTTTGGCTTAGGATTGATTGACAGGCTTGAATCAAAAATGGCTGCAACTCCTCCTCCACGTCTGCTGCCTCGAGATATATGAGTATTAATATGGCTGGGAGGACTAGCTTCGTTTAAGCAAACATAGTCTTCATTACGCAGCCAGGTTTCAGTCAGGCAGAATAAATCAATATGATTATCTGATATTAAGTCGTTGACTAATACTGCTTTAGATGAGGGAGATCTAATGTTTAAGAGTCCACATTTAATTCTCTTATTTTGTTTTACTACATCGGAAGTGCTAATTTTTATTAGGTTTTCATGTGAAAACTCTCTTCTGTTTGACCTGATTAATTTGGTTGGTCGGGGGACAGACACCGTTCTTATGTGGTTTTGGTTTTGGGTGGGTGACTGCTCTAAAGGAGGCGCAGAGAGGTGTGTAAGACTGCAACTCTGCTTCCTGGTCTCAACACTGGTTTGTCATGTTCTAGGACTACCAATGAGATCAGCGATGTTTCTAGATAGGAGAGCAGCTCCATCCAAAGTGGGGTGGATGCCATCTCTCCTGATCAGACCAGGTTTTCCCCAGAAAGGCTGCCAATTATTAACGAAGCCCACATCGTTATCTGGACACCACCTCGACAGCCAGATGACAGATGACAAGATGACATGCGGCTATACATGTCATCACTAGTAAAGTTTGGCAGGGGACCAGAGAAAACTACGGAGTCCGACATCGTTTTTGCATATTCACACACCGAGCCAACATTAATTTTAGTGACCTCCGATTGGCGTAATCGGGTGTCATTAACGCCGACGTGAATAACAATCTTACTGTATTTACGTTTATCCTTAGCCAGCAGTTTCAATTGAGCTTCGATGTCGCCCGCTCTCGCCCCTGGGACACATTTGACTATGGTCGCTGGTGTCGCTATTTTCACGTGTCTCACTATGGAGCTACCAGAGTTGGCTTCTCAGCGGGTGTGTCGCTGAGTGGGGAAAAACGATTAGACACGTGAACATGGTGGTTAACCGTGGGCTTCGGTTTAGAACTATGCCCCCTTCGGACATTCACCCAGCCTCCCGGCTGCTCGGGGTTTGCCAAGGGACGGCTAGCTGCTACGCTATGTCGGTCCGCACCATGTACAGCTAGCGTCAGCTGGCTGGTTACAGCGGCAGCCGACGGAGGATTGTTGGTGCGGAACCGCGCTTCCAAATCATTCATCCTCGCCTCCAAAGCAAAAAGTGAACTACATTTATTACATGTACCGTTATCAGTAAAGGAGGCAGAGTAGTAGCTAAACATCAGACACACCGGGCAGGAGAGAAGAGAAGGAGGACAGGGAAAGAGAGAAGCCATCGTAGCCGCTAGGCTAGCTGTTGCGCTAAAGTAGCTAGCAGAGATAGCGCGTAAACAATAGCAAATTTAGCGAGGCAACTCAGAGAGTGAGCGATGTGTCTGCTGAAGCAGGGATAGCATGTGCTTAGTTTAAACTTGGTGGTAGTAAGCTGCTGAACAGGGAAACTACGTTAAATTAACAGAGTTAGGCTAGAGAGAAAAACACAACGACTATCACGGAGAAACAGGAAATGACGCAAAGCGCTTACCGTCAGAGAAGTCTCGCGAGATGACGCGATGAGGAAAGAGGAAGTGAAGACAGCTCACGTTAAATATATCAAATGCTCCATCAAATGCTCCATATATCAAATGCTCCATCTCACAGCGTTCAGGGGCGGAGCCACTGACGTCCGATAGGATCGCGAGAGAGAGAGAGAGAGAGCGAGCGAGAGATGGCCGGGTACAGCCAGAGGATGGAGCTATGTCCTCAGTGTCCGGAGACAGGGTTAGGATTAGAGGGTAGTGGGGCCCAGCCATCCCGAAGGCATGCATGCTCCTTCCAGCATCCCCAGTGTGGGCCGAGCCCGTCTCTCCATGGGGGGGTAGGGGGTGGGGGAAGGTAAGTATGTAGTTGAAATAAATAAGGTGAGGGTTAGAAGAAAATATAATATAATAGGGCAAAAGAGATTAGGATTAAAGACATTAGGGTTAGGGGAAAGCACCAGGAGAGGGTTAGGGGTCAGAGGTTAAAGTTAGGGTTTAGGGTCAAAGGTCACAGGGGTTGAGATTAGGGTAGGGTCACAGGTTAGGGTTAGGGTCAAAGGTGACAGTAGTTAGGGTTAGGGGTCACAGGGGTTGGGGTTAGGGTCAAAGGTCACAGTGGTTGGGGTTCGGGGTCACAGGGGTTGGGGTTAGGGTTGTTAGGAGTAAATGTCACAGGTTAAGGTTAGGAACAGGTGGGTAGGGGTAAAAACAAAGAGAAAGGAAACCCAAGGTAAGTACAGAGAGAGACAGGATCAGGGACGGAAATACATCCTCTCGTTTAATCCATGTGGAAAAGTGGTGCCTAATTTGTGAATCCAGTCTCTCTCTGCCCTTCTCCTCTGTGCTACAGACCAGTGTGGGTTGCACTCCAGGACAGAGGCCTGAACTGCCTCCCAGCCATGGGAAACAAAGTGCTGGACTACATGCCGGTAAGTGTTTTTCTGTCTTATAATGTTGTGTTTATGGCATGTAAACCTGGTCTGAATGGTAAGTCCAGTTTCCCCTAAGTACCTACTGTCACACTGTTTACATGATATTAAGTAAACACAGGTTTTAGTGTGGATATTAGCCAATATAGGCATCTTATAAACAGTCTGAGATTGTGGGTCCTGTACCCACTGAAGCTGTTTAAAAAAACTTTTCTGTGGGACAGACTTTGAGCCAGGATTGGATTTGACCTTTGACCTTATAAGGTAATCTTTGAGGTTTTTATTTTTTCTGAAGGCAGCAATAATACGAATGTCAACTTCAGGCCGATTGGAATGTATAATATGATTAAAATTGTTTTTAATATGTCTAATTAATTTAACTGTAGATGGAGAATAGGTCACGACGCAGGGTAAGGCAGAGGCAGCCAGGATGGGCTTGGGGTGCAGTCGAATAGTCAAAAAATAAGGTCCTAACTCCTATTCCTATCTCCTCTTCCTTGACCTCTGGGGAAAACGTCACGGGGTTAAGGAAAGGCGATAGGAGAACTCAAAAGGATTTAGGAATAGTCGACCGCGGTGCTCAGAGAATCCGACCGGACTTTCACTAAGCTACGTCATTAAATCGCGGCCGCTGATGATTGACAGCTGATGATCGGCACCGGCGATTGACGTGCGTCTGCACTGGAGAAACTACAATAATGGACTACAAAAAGCGCATCGTCCATTTCTCCACATGTTGGTTTTATCAACAGCTGGTTCACTGACCGGCTTCAGGTCCAGCAGCTCCTCCTTTCTGTTTGACCGGTTGTTTTATTTACTTTTCATTTGTGGTTTTAGTTTTGTTTTTGTCAAACATTGTAACATGATTGAAATAAATAAAAAAAAATCTATTCAATTATTATCACTGTCCACACATTTATCAACACTATTCCAATTACTATATGTCTGCATGAAAGTCATTGTTAAATATGTAAATGCACATATCCTTTGTTTTCATTAACGGCCGAGGTGTGCGGCACTTTAAATGTTGCTCTCGCAAAGAATTGTGGGTCGGCGTAATCTCCTTTCCTATCGCATAGGAAGGTCCGTTGCATCCTATGCTAAAGGAGCTCTGAAAGGAAGCATTGGAGCTCCTTTCCTATGCATTTAGAGAATTCGAACAGCTGTTATCATGGCGGCCACTTGTTTACTTCCGGGTCACTTCTTCAGTTAGGAACCTTCCTAAGCAAAAAAGACTATTCGACTGCACCCTTGGACTGCAGAAATGTTTTCAGAACACTCCTAAGGAAGGTCCTGGAGTACCCCCTAGTGGACAAAGCAGAGAACAGGATCTTGGTGGCCTGCTTGAAGTCAGACACCTGGGTGCATATTCTATGAAATCTGAGCAATTGAGACTTAATTAAACCGGCAAATGTGTGGTGTTGTGCAAAATTTGGGCCTTTGAATGTGGTTGTGTCTAAGAAATTAATGGTGTTGGGATGTGTTGTGGCTTTAAGCTTAATAGATTGGTTGTGGGTGTTTAAGATGTTAAATAATGTATCAAATTCAGATTGGGTGTATGTCCATATGCCCCAGATGTCGTCCTATGATGATCTGTGATAATAGAGGGGTTTCTGAGCACACTTCTGCAGAGCAGCTGTTTCCCACTCCGCCATGAAGATATCTGCGTAGGCAGGAGCGAATTTCTTGCCCATGGCCGTGCCCTTTATCTGCAAGAAATATTTGTTATCAAATTCAAAGTCATTTCTAGTCAAATTCATTTCTAATAATTTAGGCAGGTCATTATCAGGTCTTTTAATGTCCCTGTATAATTGAAAACTATTTTTAATAGCTTGGATGCCTTCTTTTGTGTCAATATTGGTGTATAGGCTATCCACATCTATAGTAAATAATATGGCATTAGGAGGTATATATAGATATTTAATTTTATTAATAAAGTCATAGGTATCCTTAATGTAACTAATGTGTTTTTTTGCTAATGGGTTAAGATAATAATTGATAAACTCAGCAGAACGATAGGTCTCGCTTCCGCAGTCAGACACTATAGGGCGGCCTGGGGGGATCTTATAGGGTTTGCTCCAATCAGCCGGATTTTTATGAATTTTGGGTAATAAATAGAATCTTCTGGGCCTGGGTTCTGAATCTCCAATTAAGTAATTTCGCTGTTTTGCATTAATATATCTCCTTTCATATAATCTGTGAATGATTTGGGTAATTTGGGTTAATGTTTCCATGTAAATTGGTTTATGCCGTTCAGAATAATATTCCTTATTTTGTAACTGTCTAAACCCCTCCCACAGGTACTGTTGTAGGTCCAAAACGATGACTACGCTGCCTTTATCTGCTGGCTTTATCACAATGTTTTTATTATTCATAAGCTCCTTGAGAGCTGAACTTTCTTCACTGGGCAGGTTGGGGGGAATTCTACTAGTTTGGAAATTATGGTAAAAGTGATGAAGGTCCGAATCTACAATTTGTTTTATATAGGGAGGCAAAGTGACCTCCGGGGGAGTCCAATTAGATTTGGGGGTAAAAATCCACTGACGTCCAATAGGATCGCGAGAGAGAGAGAGCGAGCGAGAGATGGCCGGGTACAGCCAGAGGATGGAGCTTTGTCCTCAGTGTCCGGAGACAGGGTTAGGGTTAGGGTTAGGGAGACAGCTGGCGTAGGATACGTGTGGGGGCGGTGTATGTGTGCGTGTTAGCGGGACACAAACAAAGAGAGGGGGAGAATGCGCGTGCAATATTCTAAGGCTCAGGAGGCGTGTTACTATCACACGGGAGCTTGTGAATGAACTGGCGTTCGTTCAGTGGGATCCCGGTCTTTTAACTGATAGTAGACGCTTACTGAGCTCGCAAATTTGGCTGAGGTTAGTCAAAACACCGTTACAGAAATCAACCCAGCGGCGTGAGTACACAATCAGCCTTCGAATACAACAATACAGAAAGCCACGGACTCGGCGGTCCGTGAACAAAACTTAAAACACGTTAACAAGAATTACAAGCATGTCCTACACTATCGAATCTCTGCTTCTGCCCAGACAAATAGCCTCTTACTTTTGTCGATGTGAGGTGTGTCGATGTGAGGTTTCCGTCCCGTGCGGTGATGGCGTTTCTTGACGGCGGCGACGGACGGTGGTTCGCGAGCGCTCGTTCGGCGCCGGAGGGTGCAGACGAGCGGCTGAATCCAGGCGAGTTTAGGTCGTAGAAGTTATCCTCCTCGCGGATCAAATTAGTTGAAGAAAACAGTTAGTGTTTCTCCCTTCTGCAGGCAACAATACAATCGCGGGGCTCTGCGATTTAGTCAGCTGACTTCAGACAAAAACGGGTCGTTAGAAGTTATCCGTTCTGCTGGCAGCTGGGACGAAGAAAGTGTTTTTTTTCCTTCCGCGGGTAAACGGGAGTCGCGCTGTCGCGGCGGTCTCCTCAGGATCCAAAATGATAAACAAAAAGAAAAAGAAAGCGAGTAGAGAAAAAGAAAGGGAAAACAGTCTTTTGCTCGTCCAGCGAGTTTGGGGAAAAGGCTGCGGCCTAGGACAAAGGAAAATGCTGCAGACATAACGTTCACCTCCTATTGTAACGCGTGTTACGGTGGAGAGAGGAAGTTCTTCATGCGGCGCCGGTTGATATAGCCCACGGCTGCTCCCGGGGACCCCCTGGGGTACCTGTGGTTGTCAGCCAATAGGGCACCAGTTGTGTGACGTTGCACTTCGCACCTAGGTGCGAGGTGAAGCCAAAATGGCAGTTGTAGTTTTTTATCTCCTTTGTTCCTTTGTCCTGACCGCATGTGAAGGCTTTGTAGGCCGCATTGTGTAGTCCTAATGGTGAGGTCCCAACACCTGGTTTCGGATTTCCGAAGACTATCGCGCGATCCTGGGATGGACTTACAAAGTGCATTTTGTGTCGGACTTGTAGTTTAATTCTTTGGACTGAGTAAAGGGGGGGGGGGGGGGATTCAAGGGTTTGGTGTGTTGCACGGGTTTTGGTGTGTTTATAATATACTGCGCAGAGCGCGTCATTTAACTGAACTGCCTGCTGTGTTCTTTTTCCTGTATGCGGTCAGCGCCGTCTGAATACCTGTTTGGTTGCTGTGCATTATCAATTGCCTTACATATGCATTTATGACTGGTTAGCGGAGAAGACATTGGACGTTTATTATATTATTTAAAGCTTAACTGATTTCATTCAAAATAACCTCTTGTGCGTTTTAGTAGCACAACCTCTTAAAAAGACAGTTAAGGGGCTGATTGTTACACAATGAAATGTGAAGTAAAATTGTTCCTCTTATACACTGTAAAAGTGTAAAAAAGTATTTTATCAGTTGGTTGATGTATGTGCAATGCAACATTTTTTCTGCCTTTGTCATCTTCTGTCTCTTCTGCTCTGTCGTGAGTTGCTTCTTATTTTTCTCTTGATTTCTTTCCGATTCAAAACGATGCTGTATTAATATTATAAACAATCACATAATGTTGTTGACTGGATTTTTGATACATTTTGACACTCTCATATACTGTTGACCTTTTGGAGGCCTGGCTGGATCCTGTCTCCAGAGGGTTCAACTCACTGAAAGTACATAAAAAGGACAGACAGACAGGCAGACAGAATTATGATCAGTTAATGCAAATGTGACAAATAATAAAAAATGTTTTATCTCAATTTTAACCAGGTAAGCATTTGAGAACAAATTCTTGTTTACAAAGGCTGTCTAATCTTCACAGTATTACCTTTCGGAAGGCCAGGTGGATCCTCCTGTGTCCAGAGGCATCCCACCGCCTGAGTACGCTTGTGTTGTTGTTGTGAACATGCATGAGAGCTAGTCCTTAGAGACGGCTACAGACATACTGGCTCTGAGCCATGTTTTTAGTCTTCTCCTGGCAGAGAATGATCTCTCACAAGCACATGTTTTAACAGGAAGAGTCAAAAAGGATTTAAGCATACAATGTATGTTAGGAAAGAAGGGCATGTATGTTATATTCAACGCTTCCAAACATGATCCAGTCCTGACTTCCTGCTTTATCACTCTCCGCGAACTTGTATCTCCAACATTCTATTTCCTGTGTGACTGTATGTGGGTCAGGTAGATCTTCTCTGTACCACTCGACCAGCTCTTCTTCTCTTTCCTTTGTCAGCTTTTTTTTTTTTTTAGATCTTTTGGCACCAGATAAGCTGCTCGCATTACAGACTCATTTCTTTCAGAGAACCTGGCATCCAGCTCACTGGTGATGTGGTCAATGAATGGATGAAATAAGTTTATCCTATAGTGGTCTTCCACTGACTCAGAGGCTACATTAGCTCTGTAGTTCTGGTTGAGACACACCCTTCTCTTTGCTGGGACGACATTGACAGAGTTGGCCATGGCTGATGCTTTTTCAAAACATCCTCTAAATCCTTCTTCACACCTCTGATGGGCTATGACTTTACGCGCATTCTGTGCTTCCTTTAAGGCTGTGATGATGTCCAAGTTAGTAGACTGTAACATTTTGGTGAGGGGTTGCAGGTAACCTAGGACATGGCTGGTCATCACAACAGTGATGATAGTCTCGAATGATTCCATACTATGCTTGAGATTACTGGCCTTTCCAGAGATGGAGGTTGGTTCTGTTTCCATGGTCTCTAAAGCAGAATGAGCAGCAGTGAACTTTTCTACAAAGGCATTTAATGTAGTTGCTCTGCTGCCCCTGTTGTTGTTGAGACAAACAAGGTAAATGATGGTTCGACTGAAACCATCAACACAGCCGTGGAACACCATCCTCCATCTCACAAGTGTGTGGCTTAGAAAATGGGGGGAAAATATATTAGAGTAGATTGTGTGGGAAAAAAGTAGGCCTAGAAAAAGGCCAAGGTTATGCATCAATAATTTGATTACCAAAAATAAAAAAATATTTTTTTGCTTTAGATTTTTAGTCAAATTAGCAATCATTCCATACAGTTGTCACATATCATCTGTTAAAAAAATAATGTAATAATCAAGAAGAATCTCAATTAAATTGACCTACCAGAATCCATCCATCCATTTTCTACCGCTTATCCTGTATTTAGGGTCGCGGGGGGGCTGGAGCCAATCCCAGCTGTCATTGGGCGAAGGCAGGGTACACCCTGGACAGGCCGCCAGTCTATCACAGGGCCGACATGTAGAGACAGACAACCATTCACTCTCACATTCACACCTACGGGCAATTTAGAGTCACCAATTAACCAATCCCCATCCTGCATGTCTTTGGACTGTGGGAGGAAGCCGGAGAGCCCGGAGAGAACCCACGCTTACACGGGGAGAACATACAAACTCCACACAGAAGGAACCCGGGCCGACCCGGGAATCGAACCCAGGACCCTCTTGCTGTGAGGCGAGAGTGCTACCCACTACACCACCGTGCAGCCCCCTACCAGAATCCCTACTCCAAATTCTAAGTTATGACTTTGTAAAGTTTGGCTCTTGGAGATAAATGTAATCATTGTTGTGTATTCTAAGCCTCATCAATTGCTTGCTTTTCACAGGGTTGGATTGAAATTTGTACTAAACATCCAAGCCCAGTTTTTTCTCCAAAACCTTATTACAGACTGAGGTTATAGACAAGAGAGATGTAACCACATAGAAAGAATACAATTATATAAATAACTTTTGCTGAATGTTTTACAGTGACCAAATGAATAATAATATCAAAATAGATGTTTTACTGAAACAAAAATTCTCTTTTTTTCAAAAATGAATGTCTGCTAGTTAAATACCAAATTTTGATATTGTGATTCTGATAGTCACACCTAATATTTGGTGCTGGATTAACAAAATATATACTAAATATAGCTTTGGAGAGTCTTGCACATGTATTTCCTGGTTTGAGCATCAAGAATATATATATATATATATATATATATATATATATATATATATATGTGAGCAAATGTTTATACATAAGAGAATGAAAATATGTATAAGAGATAGAATGTACATATGTAAAACTAAAGAATATATGCATGAAGTGCAAATATATGTTGAAAAGTAAAATGTGTATATGCGGATAGCATTAGATTTCGAAAGTATTTTTTTCTTTTGTCTGGGAGATGGGATGACTTTCACTGGCCCTGGTCAGTCACTATATTTAAAGAGAACGAGACCCCATTGTAACTAAGTGATAGCTGAAATTTGTCCTTTTCAGGGTGCATAACTGAGAGAATAGATGTAAATCAAAACATTAGCTATCTGACATGTATTACCTAATGTAAGCACTTGTTTCAGCAGATCTCTGCCAGACCACCATAACGTCAGTTATAATGTATACATGTAACAGCAAGTTGAAACTGAAAAGCACTGTAAAAATATATGATTGAAAATGGAGTGATATGAAGAATTTAAATGTATGTTCTTGAATGCAGTACTACTTGCTTTATTCTTTTTAATTGTGCGCACTGAACCCCAAGGCAAATTCCTTGTATGTGAAAGTACTTGGCAACAAACTCTGATTCTGATCAATCTGAGGAATTGAAAAATCAGAATGCAAAAAATATAAAAATTATATAAAATAGATTTTAGGTTCTGGTTGCGGGTTCCTTGTGTGAAGTGTGCATATTTTTGTGGGTTTTCTCAGGCTTCTTACAACAGTCCACCTGCCTTCACCCACGACCCTGAAGAGGATAAGCGGAGATCGATAAGTGATCAATGGGTGTGTTTTATTCTACAGTGGCTACTTTGTCCTGGCTCCATAAAGAACCTGCCGGGTAAGAAAGCTACCAAGCTGAAGAAGAAGAAGTCATAGATGATGTCACTGATGGGCTTACCAGAGCAGTTGAGATTCATGATGATGAGAGACGAAGTTGATATAACGCAATCTCTCAGAGCAGATCCAGACTGAACACAGTCTGACCTGATGATCCAGACAGGTATGAGGACTCATCCCTCCATCCTACAGAATAAGCAGAGCCACAGTCCAGGGCCCTCATTTATAAAACTGTGCGTAGGATCCTTACTAAAATTGTACGCCCAAAAGCCAAAGTTTGCGTGCGCCAAAAAAAAATCTGATTTAATAAAACTGTGCGCACGCAAGGTGTACGCAATGTTCCCTTTATAAACCACAGGATCACCTACAAGTGTGCGTACCTGAATCACGCCCTGTACACGCCCACATTTTACTATATTAATGAGCCGGCATGCAATCGTTTCCGTGTGGTGAATCACGGCGACAGGTCAGAAAAAAGCAGAGAAACGTAACTTTTCAGAAACGGAGAAAGAGACGCTTGTTGGGGAGGTGGAGGCCCGGACAATAATTGTATAGTGGTCACAGCAGCGGGATCACGAATAAAAAGACGCAGTGCGAGTGGCAACACATTGCTGCTGCAGTCAACGGCGTCAGTGGGACGGAGCGGACGGTGATCTGAAGGTAAATGACATCTTTCCGCTCCTAACATGGATTTAATGTATTGTTAGAGTATTTGAGGAAGTTTGATGTGACTTTGACGGGGATTGTGTCCGAAAAGGAGGGAGACAGACGCGACTGAGACCAGAGGGATAAGGTGAACAGATTTTAAACTTTTATTGTATATAAAACAAAACGTTAAATAGTTTTTGTCCTTCCAGAGTCTGCAGCGTTGGGCTCAGAGGAGGGTGACGGTGAGGAGGGTGATGTGAGGACAGCGTCCGGGTTCGGCGCAAAGCAGCAGCGCACCCCGGACGTATGGCACATCAAGCGGTCGGGCGCTCACTGATGCCGTCCTGCAACTTCAGCGAAACACAATCACCGCCATCAACAACGTTGCAGATGAGCTACGGCAAATGCGCACTGTGATTAATAAAATAATACGTTTACAATGAACATTGATTGTTGTCTTCCTTATATAACAAACGCATAACATCCTCACGCATTCTTGCGCCCTGTTGATACCCCTCCAGTCGGGCAGGGGGCCGTGGCTCGGGGTCATCGATAAATTTGCGCTCTCCACGCTCCACGACTGAGCGCGCACGAGCGTGCCACTCATTATAGCGCATTTCCTCTGCGCTCTGGTGGTTTGAAAACGAGGATAAGCGTAACAATTATACGATGGCTTAATGGCTGTGTATGTGTGTTGATGACATATGCACATAAATAAGGAGAATATTTAGTTATTCCCGCTGTGTTCTACAGGGATCTAATGGAAGGTATTTATGGTATACTGTATTACATGCATTTGGGCCGTCTCCTCCTCCTGCGCTGACAGCGCTGATTCAATATTTCAAAATTATTTTTGATTTAAGATACAAGTCAGATTTTAAAAGAAGGTGTTAATATGAAAAAAACGATCACTCATTAAAAGCGTCAAAAACATTGCTGGAGTTCATCATGATAACGCAGATCTAACGTATGATATGGAGTGTAATTAAATGTGTGCGAGTCATCAAAAATATATAGTTCTTCTCACGTTTACTGCTGATTTCCCTTCCAGTCTCCAGAATGTGCGTACCGGTACGCATGCCTCAGAGTTTGCTTACGGGTACGCACACTTTCCCGTCAAGTTTGGTTTTTATAGATCACAACATTTGCGTGGAAAGTGGCGTACGCACGTTTCCAGCCCCGTTTTATGCGCACGCAAGCTTTATAAATGAGGCCCCAGCTGTCTACAGGCAACATCTGCATCCCTCAAGGTCCAGTCATAGTGAATCAAAGGTCTCCAGTCTCCCTGATTTTCCACCTCCAATATTCCTGAACAGCGACTGTCTCCTCCCACTATCCTGACAGACTCTAAACAGTTAGAAGAGAGTTGTAAAAGAAGTGATTTTAATTAAGAAAAGATCAACTCGACTGCTGATTGTGCCTTAATTATTGTTATTTTTTCTTTTCTTTCTCTATTTACCTGATGAGTTGTGTTTTCCATCAGCCTGGAGACCTGAGGAGAAAATCAGAAGATAATCACCATGTCTATTAGTAAACATGCTGAAGTGTTTTTGTGAGTGGAACATAGATGAGGCAGAATAATTCTCTTGGCGGTTCAATCTCCAACTACTCCAGTCCACATGTGGAAGTGTCCTTGGGGTGGATACTGAACCCAAAATAGCCCCTGAAGGATGTTCCGTTTTGCGTGTGAATGTGCATGGATGTGTTTAGAATAGATCCTGATGGGCAGGTGGTATCCTTGCATGGCAGCCACTGTCATCTGTGTATGAATGTGTGTGTGAATGGGTGAATGAAAACATGTATTAGAAAGTAATTTGAGTGGTCGGAAAGAAAAGTGCTATAAATGCAGGTCCATTTACCATGAATAGGTTAGTTAATGCTGGCTAGCAAATGTTTTTGGCTTGTTTTTATAATGGCTGAAGGGAATACATTCACTCACTCTAAGTGAGTGTTACTTGAGAAGGTTAATATGAGCCAGCAGGACCATATCCGACAGGCTTGGGGAGTAATGGAACACATTGTGAACTAAACTAATGTCGTTTTTGGCAGCCTGTTTTACTGTTAGTTTTAGTCTAGTCTTTGTCTCAAGCTGTCATTTTAGTTTTTATTAGTTTTAGTCACGTTCATACTATTTTTAGTCTAGTCAAGTTTCAGTCGACTAAAAGTCTGAGCATTTTAGTCTTATTTTAGTCAGAACTGTCCATGACTATTTTTGTCTAGCTTTAGTCAGAGAAAACTGATGACATTTTAGTCTAGTTTTAGTAAAAGATTGTATTTAGCCAAACCCATTTCACAATTCAAACAAGGTTATCTTATTAGTATATTGTTACCTTATAGACTCAAGAATACATCCATTCCAGACACAGAAGGCGCTCTGATTTGAATTTACAACATATTTATTTTACCAACCAAATATGTTATCGTCACATGACCAGCATTTTCGTTGCGTCTCGTCTCATTTTCCTCACATGATAAAGGTTTGTTGAGAGTACTCTAATTACTTTTGTCGTGTAACGTAACGCGTTAGTTTCGTGCGTCAAGCAATCAGTAACTTCGTTATTAAAAAAAAAAAAGTAATCCGTTATTTTAAGAATTTCTCCGGATACGGGAAGGAAAATCCCGACTGCAGCCTCCTTTTTGTCAGACAACTACTGTGCCACCTGCGGATGTGTAAGCGGAGGCGCAGCGCTGTGATGCGTCTGTGCCCTGCTGCTGACCTACGTTACCCGTGTCCCTATGAGGTGTCCAGAACAACATACTAAAAGTCCTAAGAAATCCTAGTTGAGAAAATATGTTAATTTCTCATCAATCCGAGATGTGTGCCAATAAGGCCAGGCAACAACACACCCCAATGGGGCTATTTTTTTTCCTTTACTCCTATCAAAATAAACTTTACACAATGAAATGGCCAAAATAGACCCAAAAGTAACTTTTTTTGTATTACAAGTTTCTTTTGAAATGAATTTGAATATGCACATGAGCACCAAACTTATTGAATATGTCCTAACTTGCAGAGGCAGAAACACCATTCATATGTATGATAAATATATCGGCCCAATCTTCATCCAATCATCCTGCTGCTTTTAGACTGGTAGTCATCCCCAGTACATGATATGGGCTGTGAGAATTTGTGTACAAAGTAAAACAGATACAGATTAACATTATCACACATAACAACACACCGTTAGGGTTTTACAGTTTTTTTCAGTCGCTAACAAGCGTTTGTCCAACCAGTTGTCACATTTTCAAAACTCTAAACACAATTAGCACAGCATCGGTCTTCTGTGGCCATACCATTCACACATTTCATGTCGTTTTCACACAATATGCAGTCAGTGAACACACTTCCACAATGCTTACATTTTCTTAACAGACAAGCTATACCTCCCAACAAAATTATGGATTGTTTTTGTATTATTTACGAATGTTAACACACAACATCCCATGGCAAAAACAATATTCCAAACCTTAGATACAGAATTAAACCTCTGATTCTGCAATGATATCAGTTCAAAAACAATATATCTCAGCTGATAATAAACAAACAATTGAATAATTTACACACAGCTGATTTATGTTGGCTAAATTGGGCTGGTTTAGACTCAGTGGCAGGGGCTATTTTTTCGATTACACTGACACTTATACAGTGAAAGGAGGACTTTGAGGAGTGATGTTTTCGGAAACAGAAATTCAGTCAGGACCACTTTGTCAAAAAGAATCTTTATTTATTTGCACAAGTTACATTTGGCGGTATGGTACTGTTCTGGGACTCCCTGCTCTTCCACGCGCTTGCGTGGAAAGCCTGAGGCAGGAAGAGCACCTTCCTGCCCTTCATGAGCCATCATGAACGGCATAAGCAGGGAGCGTAGCAGCAAAGAAAAACCCCAGACAGAGCAGAGCAACCAACAAGAACAATGGTAAGGTACATAACAGAGGACGGGAGGAGCTGGGGTGGAGGTGGGTTGAAAGCGCCGGCAGAGGAAGCAACGAGGGAGGTCAGGCTAGAGCAGTTTAAATAGCGCGCACTGAATGCAATTTCCCAATAGGAAGCGAGCACGGGGAGTCAGCTGAGCCGTCAGCTGATATCCTCGGTTTTGACAGCTACGCTGTTGCTGCTGATTTAGAGCTTGACGTCGTGGCTTGACGTCGTGGCCTGCCAGAACTAACGCTACGCTTGATAAGACAAACTTTTTATCTGGGCTTTTTGCTGTTGTTTTTTTGTTCAGTATGCTTTTGTGTGTTTCACGGATATTTTGTTCAATGTAAGCAATACTGTAAAACTTGTTCTGTTCTATCATACTGTAAACAGTATTTCTACTGTATCAACTGTAGTAAACAGTAAAGGGGGAAAATGATTTGCTTTTTACTGGAATGCTTTTGAATGTGAACATTACATGTAGACATACAGTTCCCAACCAAGAAATTTAGTGTAAAAACGGTGGATTGCATGTTTTGCATGCAAATACCTGTAAAACGGAAACATAAAAGTCTATGCAGTTTTTGTAATGTCAACAATAGCCAGTATTTTGAAACCTTGTGTACTTTGATTGACTGCATGTACCTTGTGAAGTAAAAACAAGTGTTATTCAGTGTTTCCCGCAGGATTTTTTTCAGCAGCGGTGGTGTTGTCCCCTAACCCTCGAGGGGGGTCCGGGGGCATGCCCCCCCGGCCGAAATTTTTTGTACCCTTTACATTGGAATGCATGAATCTGGTGCACTTTGAGAGGAGAATATGCACTTAAATCCTATTCAAACAGTCCTGTGTATTACTGTAGATGGGATTATTGGTGTTGTAACTTTGCCTTTTGTGTCTTCATTTACAGATTTTTATATTTTTGTATAGTAATATTTAACAAAAAATGCCACAACGCAAATATAATTTGCACAATTTATTTACAGATTTTTGCCTAATGCTTAAACACTAAACATGGTTGCTATGCCCAAAGCATAACTGTTTTTTACATAAGACACTTTGTTCAAAAATGAAATCTCCTGCAACAATGGGCAAAACACATCTTTTTAAATTATAAAGCTAACTAAAATTTGAAAAGAACACAGACTCACACACATGAAAAATAAAAAATAAAGCTAATTGAATACCAATCAGTGTGAGCCTTAGCACTACAAATAGACCTCAGGTGAGCTCAGCTCCTTTGTGAGACAGTGAGAGTCAGGGGAAGAGGACAAGAGAGCGACAGGAGGATGAGGACAAAGAAGACAACAGATGGAGAACTGTGAAGTTTTTGCTCATCCACAAAGGCTACATCCAGCCTGGGAGCATTTAATTCTCCTGGGCTTTTTAAAGAAGAGCTCCAGGGTAGGCTGGGTGAACCCTGCCTGAACTTCCGGGAAATTTGGATTTCGCTCGGCAGTTTAGGCTGGACACCCTCAGGCTTACTTTCGCTGTTACATTGCCAGAATCTTTGGCTCCAATCAGAAACGGCCATTCTCTCCTGGCACGCTATTGGCCGGTGACGTGACGATGACGAAACATAATGGGCATCGTTCATTTGAACCCATTGATCCCGCCTCTTGAGCAGTAGAAACAAAGCGCAGCTTCCCCAGACTAATGTTCAATCTTAAAAGATTGACCTTAGTATGGTGAAAACCAGACTAGCTCCAGGGCTCTTCTGTAGGGGAATTTGGTGGTGGGGGGGCCATTGATGCTGACTCTCAAACATGTGCCGCGTGCTGCGCAATTGACGCAATTGACGTTACGTGCTGCGCAATTGACGTTACGCGCTGTACATTTTCCAAAAGGAGCTACGTAAAAAAAAAAAAATGATTTTTTTAAAGGATTTTTATTGCAGCGGCTGAGAAAATTCAGCGCTGCTGTGTGAACGTGGGGGAAACACTGGTTATTCTTTGACAGAATAATTTCATTTTGAGTCAGATTTCCAGTGTTTTGGTAAAGTTAGTGTGTGCAGAGAAAGATGTGTTCTATTTTGAAATGAAGAGTTAGTATATATTTAACAAAATGTGTTTTGAGAAGAAAATTATCCATTTGGCCAATTGTGTTTTGTAGGTGTGAGTCTGTGTTAAGAGTTTAGAAAAAGTAGCTGAAGTATGGGTAAGGACTTGTTAGCGATTGAAAAAAAAATCTCCAAAGCCTAATTTTTCTAATGTGTGAAAGATAAATTGGTGCTCTACTGTATCAAAGGCCTTATACAAATCTAAAAAGAGAATAAAGCTGTCTTCAGATACCAAATCAGAGTAGTCAAGGATATCTAACACAAGTCTAATAATATTAGAGATGTGTCTGCCTCATAAAACCTGACTGGGTTTGTGTCGAAGGAGGACGGCCGCCCAGAAGGCCACCTGTCGATAGCATTATCTAAAGTAATATTAACGTCTCCACCAATTAAAAGAAGAGAATTTTGGTATTTGGTGAGCCAAAGGGCCCTAGTTTCGTGTCGCAGCACAGGGCGGCGCAGGGTGGCGGAGACGGCGCAATGCAAGTTTCGACCCGCGCAGTCTTGCGCACGGTCAGTTTGGCAGTTTGGTGGATCGCCTGCGCCAAGATGGGTGTGGCGGCGCAGCAGGGGGAGGCGTCACAGATTCAGCTTGGCGTAGCGGAAGTTTCGTGGCAAAAAGCCTCGCCGAGACTGCGCTGAAAGCTCGCCAGCTCCAACCTGGTCTACTTTCGGCGCAAGGCGTAAATAAAGTCCATTCATTCAATGCGAATCACAGCTGGCGGAGTGGAAGTTTGGTTGACGGCGCGCAGTGCGCACACGTCACTGAGACCTCACAGGCAGGTTTCCACAGTTCCAGGCACATTTACATGCAATAAATAATCACAACAAACACTATTTAATGCAACTAATTGAATCAACACGTGAATTTATATCTATATAGATTGTCCCGTCACATCTGACGTCAGATCAAAGGCGGATGGCACGCGTAACGGAAACTCAGCCTCTCGGACCAAAACATCTCCCTCTCTCTCTCCTGTTTTTTATAATATCGGCATTGTTATTATTGTAATACGCGCGCACAGCGTGTGATGCGCGTGGTGGGAGCGGCAGCGCTGCTTCTGTCATCGGGTTGTCAAGTGACGGATCTTGCACTGAACCTCCCCTAACGCATTAAAGGTGAGGAGAGGAGCTCATTTGATTGGTGAAGATCTGAATCGGCTGTATTAATCCCAGTCCACGCCTCGTCTCCCACTCACGCCTTCTTCTCCTCCCTCTTTCCCACTTGCGCCGGTGGGCGAGACGGGAGGTGTGCCTGCGCGAGCCTGCGCGGTGCACGAAACTTGCAAAGTCCAGGCGGACACACCCCGTCGGCGCGGCGCAGGTGCGCTGAAAGCTGACTGCGCCTGGTCTACGAAACTAGGGCCCAAAATGTCATTCTTTCCTCTACTGATTCAAGTAATTTATCATTCCCAGGTCTTGTATTTGTAATGGGAATTTTGGATGTTTGTACTTTATAATCAGAATATTTGTCAGGCCAGACGTCGATCCGCATCTCCTCATCTGACTGTTATGCTATGACGAAAATGAATGCCTGTTTGTAGATGATATGAACATGAGTGCCACATTGACATAAGATAATTTCAGGACTATGACGCCTGTGTTCTGTAAATCTTGACCTTGCCTGTACATCTTGTCTTTGTAAGATAGGACATGATCCGTCCTTTGGTTCCTCCTCCTTAAAAGGGAGACTGTTGTTGGACTCAGGGTCGTTCCTGCTGATTCTGATCCTTTGCATCAGAAGGCAGGGGTGACCAGTCCCTCCTCTGCAGATGAGAATACTTAGTGGAATAAACCTCGGAGAAAGAGCTGATCCTGGTTGTTGATCTTTATTGGGCAGATTCATTTTTCCACAACAATTGGCGTCCCTGGGTGGGCACCAAGAGTGAGAGGCGCGTGCGGACAGGACTGACGGTGAAATCTGTGCACAGTGGAGCGACGCTCCTACTCCAACCTCGGCATAAAATCCAGCTGGGAAAATGGGGGCCTAACGTCCAACTATCGGGCGTGCTCTCTTACTGTTGGTGCCCGCGAACCTGGTGGAGGGATCTCTTCAATATTCTCCGGTGAGTTTCTTTTCAAATTGTGGGCCAAAGACGAGGGTTGAGGTACAGTTCGAGTCTGTCAGCTCCCCTCCTCTGCAGGTGGTTCGAGTCCACTTGTTATTGACGTCTGATTGTGGTAGCAAAGACGAGGGTTCCAGTCCCTCCTCTGCAAGTGGTTCGAGTCCACTTGTTATCGACGTACAGTGCGAGTCTGTGCAAGGGTCGGCCAGCAGCTTGATCAACTGCTCTTTTCAGTTCGAGTCTGTTAAGTATAAGGTTTGGTAAAAACGTTTGTCTCACGGACTAGTTCCGTTTGGAGGGATTTACAGCAACGTTTTCTTTGGTTGTCTTCGAGTGGGGATGTGCATATCGGTCCGCCAGTATCGATACTTCCAGTTTGGAGTGTGTTTTGTTTAGAATCAGTCTTCACATCAAAATATCGATTCCAAGTCCACTTTTGCAGGAAATATTAATGCATTGTAAAAGTCGTGATTTTCATATACACATGGACATCCAACAGTATCAGTGTCGGTATTAGTATCGGTGATACCAGCCTTGGTATCACCTGGTATTTGGATCGAAAGGAAGACAGTGGTAAAAGCACATCCCTATCTTCGAGCCAGTAGGACAGCTGAGTTAGCTGGCAGATTTGGCCACTGCCAGTGTTATTCACCCAGACGGGTTAAGTCGGTTCAACAAATGGGTGATAAGCGCTTTTTTCTTTAGAAGGGACCCTATAGCTTGCATTGTGTGAAGTAGGTGCCTTGCGAGGACCAGGACCTAGTTGTCATTTTCTGTGTGTTGTTCTCGTTTGTGCCCTTTTCATCGTTTTCCATCTCTAATTATCCTTTGCCTTTATGTCTGTGTGTGTGGTGGAGATTGGAGAAATATATTATAAGTAATATTAACTGTGAATAGGAACCTTGTGGTATCCCAAGGTCTCATCAACAGCGCTCCCCCTCTGCCCTCCCTTCCTCCGCTGCAGGGGAGAGAGTGAGGAGAGAGAGAATAGAAAGGGAAAAACCCTTTCCTCAAAAGTTTTGTTGCTGGTTGTTTTTTTAACTCAGCCTACGGACTGTTTTCAAGAACAAAAACAAAATCAATCAACCAATTGGCATACCGGTTCGACTTTAACGAAAGCCTAAATTAAACGCGAAAATGGGGTCAGCACAAAGCAAACGGGATAATGGCCTGGCTCTTAGCCCAAACCTCCAGTATATGATCACAAACTACGGTGAATCTTGCGTCGATCAATTTGAAATTTGGGTCACTGAGTGCGGTTTTCCCGATAGAGGCAGTTTTAGTCTCAGGCAATTGGAAATTCTAAAAGGCAACCTCAAGCAAAGAAGGAGGGCCGGGGAGAGTGACGGGCGCATCTGGATCAGAGACAGACCCCCATCCCAACCATGGGATACGTAAGCACACCAGCACACCCACACAGCCTACACAAGACAATTGCAGTTCCATACTCAAGGCCATTGATCACTTAGAAAACTCACACACATCAGAAAACAGAAAACTTGACGGAATGTATGCCTCACTAAACTCAGCTGCCTATCGGAATTTACCCACAATAACACTCACTGTTGAAGGCACACCCCTCACTTTTTTGGTAGATTCAGGAGCAACAGAGTCTGTTATACGACACACAGAGTTCAAAACAACACCCAAACTGAGCGGCAGATGTGCAAAATCTGTCGGGGCCTCGGGTACCTTGGTGACAGAACAATACACTGTCCCACTGACATGTGTAGACAAGCAGAAGGGCAGTTTTAAACATTCTTTTCTTTTGTCAAATTTATGTCCGATAAATCTTGTGGCGAGAGACCTTATGTGTGTTTTGGCTCAGGGCCAGAAGGCCTCACCATACTCAGAAATGTTTCACACAATCAGGCTTTTTTCACTTCCCTCGGCACAGAAATAACTTATCAGTATCAGTGGCACTTCCCCTCCTCTGACCTCGCTGCAATAACAAACATACTCACACACACAGCTGCACTCACACACGCTGATGTCATGCACCACACAGACTTGTTTTGTGCTGCACACACTTCCACAGGGAAAGATGAACCATTTGAACAAACATGGTTTGGACAGAACAGCCTGTGTGATAACCTAAAACTGCTCTATCTGTATTGGGATGACGCACGATGTGTAATCTCTGTGTGCCTGTCTGATATTTCGTTCCAAGTGCCGCAGTTCCCGTTTGTTTCCTTGATCAAAGGAGGGGAGTCACGAAACTTGGAACCTTGGCTGAAAAAATGCATCGATGCAACTGAGTGGACACAAACGGATGACCCCAACACAGAGTATCATCAGGGGTTAAAGGTGCACCGAGTTAAAATTCAAAAGGCGATCGCTGCTCGAAGAACCGTCGAAATTAAACTTCAAAACCCAAAGGTATCTCACGCACCACACCTCACACCTCCACACACGGGGATGATGGTCAATAATGTCAGTGACATCCCAGCTAAAACAGGTACCACCAGAGGTATGGGCACGACACAAACATGATGTAGGGTTGATAAAGAATGCTGAACCAATTGTAATCACTCCAAAATCCTCCTACAGGCCCTGCCAGCGGCAGTATCCACTAAGGAAAGAGGCTGTGGAGGGCATCAAACCGGTGTTTGAGGCCTTCCTCAAAGCAGGCGTCATCGTCCCCTGCGAAAATTCACCCGTCCGCACGCCGATATGCCCGGTGAGAAAGATTCGGCCTCCAGGCGCGCCAGATGAATGGAGGTTTGTCCAGGATCTGCAGGCGGTAAATGCAGCAATCCACGTGCGCGCCCCTACGGTACCACCCAGCTAGCAATTTTTGGTTCTAAAAACATTCTGACAATGTTACCTATAATGTTGTTACGATGTTTTTAGCGGGAAGTTTTCTTTAAGTTCCGGGAATGTTCTGGTAGAACGTTATATAAAAACATTCTAAAACTGTTTTGTAATAACCTTCTTAAAATGTTGAATGAAAATATTGCCATAACATTATACCATAATGTTTTAATGATGTTTTTAGGGGTAAGTTTTCTTTAAGTTCCCAGAATGTTCTGGAAGAACGTTCTATAAAAACATTCTAAAACTGTTTTGTGATAGCCTTCTTAAAATGTTGAATGAAAATATTGCTTTAACATTATACCATAATGTTTTAATGATGTTTTAGGGGTAAGTTTTCTTTAAGTTCCCAGAATGTTCTAAAAGAATGTTCTATAAAAACATTCTAAAACTGTTTTGTGATAACCTTCTTAAAATGTTACAAATGACTGCTACAACATTATACCTTAATGTTCTTTAAAATGTGTACAGCTGACAGTTTGAGAATGATACCACTTCAGGGTGACTGGGTGACATGCTTTGGAAAAATAATCTATAAATGTTATGTTACAATATTTAAACAATGAAATATTATGACATCACCATTCAATTTCAAGATTAGAAAGTGACCACTACTACTACTACTACTACTTCAAGATAGAATTGGAATATGAACCCATGTAAATGTTTCACAACACTTTATTCAAAACACAGACAAAAGTCCTTCAACAGAAAGAGAGAGCTGGCAAACACACAAAACTCCTTCAACAGTCCCTGGAGTCCACAATTAATTGTTTGTGTCTGATGCCTCTGTGGGGCTCCCGGCAGACACTGCAGGATGGGAGTCATCTGGACCGAGTCTTGCATCATTCACCTGCATTATAACAAAAAAAGTATTTAACATCATAACTGTGGTAACCGTCTAATTTACAGAACATTAATTATTAAGTAATTACTGGAAATAACCAGTAATATCCAACTAAAGCAGATACAAAAAAGTAAGGTAATATAGTGATAATGATACAATGACTAGTAATTACTATACTATTAGTACTATATAATATTCAAGTAAACAGGGCAAAGTCAAATAATGACAGTTTCTCCGTGTAGACTCACTTTACGACAATGGTTACCAACTTGATTTGTTAAGTCAGAATCTTAGCTTTGTGCTCTTTGCACGTTCACATTAAAACTAGACGTTTGGCATCATATGATGTCTGTGTACTTTCCTCTACTTTTCTTGGGACACGGCTCAGGTTTTGTTGAATGTAAAGTGAATAAAACTGCATCAAACTCTAACTCTCTTCAGTGCTTGATTTGAAGACTCTGGTTTATTTTATATTGGTGTATTAAAATATTGTTAAAGAAGCAAAAGATTTAACTTAATCTCTAGCCCAGTCCGATTTTGAAGTTACATCACCATGAGCCAAGAGAGTCCATTTGTGATACAAGAAAGCCTGGCTTTAGACTCAACATACCTTGCTAATACACTACATACACTAATCTTGCTTTGTAGTACAGCCCTTAAGTGAGCACACCCACACAACATCCCCCCAAACAAAAAACTACACTGCACCATTGCACACATTCTTGTCTGTGGTGTATTGGTTTATCAATTTCTCATTTCTCTAGAATTCATGCAATACTAATTAAAAAAAAAAACTAATGACAGAAAAAAAATCTCTCAATGTGCTTAAAAATTTGCAAATATGAAATATCTGCTCACATCTTTTCACAAATTGTATGGTGTTGAACATGTTTTTCATCAAATCAAAACACTGACCTGAGTTCCTCTGTGGGGAGCATATTGCAGCGTATCCGAGATGCATGCATCTATGGCTTTTAGAGGTGTCTTGGGATGGTTCCTCTGGCAGGCCTCTAAAAATAAGGGCAGACAGAAAATGGCATTAGAAAAGCTGATAATTCAGTAATGAGAATAATAATGTAAGCTAGTTTACCAAATTTGCTAGAGAATGCGGCACGGCCGCATCTGTCTAAAGTTGTAAGTTGGCAGTTGTAGATGTCACTCATTATTGAAACAAAATCTGTCTTTTCTGTCCTTGGTAAATTCATCTACACTGTTTATCAGGGTCAACGTAAATCCAGTGCAAGCTTTGTCATATCCACCCTCCTCTGTGACCACCTAGTCTCTGGCATTATCATCTACATATATCAAGTTTTGATCTCTCTGTCTCTGACACACACCATCAAGAAAATTACTGCATCAGTATGGTGCATATGTACTCTTTAAAGGTAAGGATAAGACAGTAACAGGTTATTTCACTCCCAGCTCCAAACAGATAAACCCAATCACCAAGACATCAAAGCCTTGAGGCCACAGCCCTTGCTCACTGAGCACTTGTCACACTTTTTGCCATGTGCCAAGGCACATTCAAAAAGTTTTGCCTAAAAACACAGATTTCACTTTTTATTTATTATGTAAGGGATCTGAGGTTTCAAGCAGTTTCAATAATTATGTTCAAATATATGGTAGTAATATCAATATGTCATATTGAGGCATAAAAATCACAAAGATTAAAAGTTAAGAGGTCTTTGCTAGGTCTCAAACTGGGAGTAGAAACCATACAAAAAAAAGACACCTACGAACTACAACGGGGTATAATTTCAGGTCCATGAATTTTTTCTTTCCCTTTCTCCCCTTTAAACTGTACAATGCCCAAAGGGCATTGGTCCCGAGTTTTCTGAGCATCCGCCTCACTGTGTCCCCTGGAGTGGCACCTCCCAGCAGACACAGGTAGTCCAACTGACAAAAGAAACAATAAAGATGATTAAGCATACAGTATTACCTATAACAATCCTCTGTTATTCCACTAATCAGTATGGTTACATGTACTACTGTTGTTGTCCCAATGTACTGTCCATGCACAGGGAGAAAACTGTGCATAAATAGCCATAGTATTTGACCCCGCTAAAGTAGGTGCAGTTCACACTGACCATTGGACAAACAGGCACACGAGCAGCAGACTGCTTGCATAAGAATTTGTTAAACCAAGGAAAACTTTACATCTCTGTATATTTCATATGCACACTGTGCCCTACTTTTGGTATAAATGTGATGCATGCTATTCCTCGTGCTTAAGGTGATATCTGAGAACACTGCATGTGGAGCATGTGCAGAATGCTAGGCCAGGCAGGGTCCAGTCTGCTTTATTTACATGCCAGAGTAAATTGAGTTGCAATTGTTTTATCCAGGTGTGTAAGCCTGGTACGAAGTCTCCAGACCGGGTCTTAAACTTCTTCTTACCTGAGTGCAAAAATTATGATTTAGTGTGATTTAAGCTGGCCTAACATGTTCTCGTGTATTTTAAAAGGACGTTTTTAGTCAGCCCAAGAATTTTTTTCAGGCCCCCAGTACCCACTGAAAACACCCTAAACAGACAACATGGGACGGCATATTGGTGCAGTCGGATTCGGTCGGGTGGTGCAGCAAGCAGTCTGCAATTTATATTTGCATTTAATTTTTTTTGTTTTTTGTTTACCCAATGCTGTATATTGTGGGGTGAGGATGGGGTAGTGTAATGGCAGATAGTGCCATTAGCTTTAAACTGCTGACTTAGACTTGTCCTGTGATTTTTATCCTACAGTGGCAGCCAAGAATATTACTCTAATATTACGTATGTTAGACGTGTGTCCAAATTGAAAAAAGTTGTCCGTCACCCGCAATATATATATTTTTTGACACTGCCATAGTTAAAAACCTTCAACACCCCATAATATGCTTGTGCTCTCAGCAATGGTACTTGCATCGTTACTAGGCAATGAAGCAGGTTGAGTTGCATTGCAGAAAAGTGCTGCACAGAGGCTCCCAAACGGAAATTATTATTGATTTCTGAATGAATGGATAAATTGCTTAATTTTGGCATATTAACCCCCTTTTTTTTTGCCTGCGGGGGCTCTTGTTGGCACAATGGTAGGGGAAATGCTGGATACTCATCCCTACACACAGCAACATTGCACATACCACTTTCTTTTTGTAAGTTGTGTCACTAAGCTTTTCACAAGCTTGCTCCAGGTCTTCAGATGTCGTTAGTTGCCTCGACAGCTCCTCAATCTCCAAATCTTGAGCTCCCATATCCTTTATCAAGATGTGTGTGATGTTTGAGAGGGAGTTTTCGATCCTGTCCAACCTCATGAAAAGGGCCCTCACATAAAATGGTATGGAGGAATCATCTAAAATATACAAATAAGTCATAACAAGTCACATTTTGCAGTCTTCCATTCTCTAATAACTAAGATGGGGCTATAAATAAATACATTAAGGCTGAATGCCAAAAAATGCTAATGTACTAGTGATGTGGACTGTGGGTAAAGGCATATAATGTAGCACCCAGAAACTAGTGCTGTGCGATTGAATAAAAATGTTTAATTGCGATTATAATGGAAAATATTTTGATTGAGATTATGATATTGTAAATAAATGATGTCATGAGTCTACTGGCTTGATTATGAAGAAGAACACAGAACTTAACAATTAGGATTCATTCCTAATTGTTAAGTTCTGTGTTCCCAACTCAAAACATAGCATACACATATTAAGCAACATAAGAAATACAAAAACCTAGTATATAACGTACACTGAAAGACTACATGACTTGTGACTTGTTAGGAGTGAGAACGGAGGCTCTCTGCCTTCCACCTGGCGTCTCATGGCTGAAAACCAACTTTGCAACATCAGTGTAGTTACTCGGTCGCCACCCCAGTATCCCAGCTCTCGTCTCTGCTGCACAAACGCGCTCCATAACCTGTAATCTTTTGTTTATGACAGTTACGTCATCCACCGCTCCATTTATTGATTTCTAGCTGGCTTCGTTGTAAAAAGATGCACGTGGCCAGGTGGAGGGTTAGAAAAAAAGCGACCAGACTTAGGAATAGGTCTATTAGGCCTATTTTCTGATGGTACTGGAGTCAAGTAACGCTGAGTAACGGCGCCAATAACGGTAATGGCGCTGTAACAGGGGATTACTCCTTACTAAAAAAAGTAGTGCCGTTAGTAACGCTGTTATTCCCATCCATGCTTATAACCAAAAGCAAACTCCTCGGGTCTCTTTAAATGGCCAATTAATGCAGAAAACTAAGAAATTCCAAAAGGTTCACACACTTTTTCTTGCCACTGGATGTATAATTAAGACTATATCAATATCTGCTCATATCACAATGTTGATCTACTGCACAGACTTACTGTGAAATTTTTGTACGCATTTGGTTTTGTTGTTTTTATATAAAGACGTCTAGAAAAATACCAGATGTTCCCTGATGCCATTGTTAGTTGAAAAGAGCAAAGTCAAAAATCCAACTTACTTTCACATCTTGAAGTTGCTGGGGTGCTAGTGTGGGAGGGACCTATATTTACGCAAAAATACCCAAATCAAAGCTGTGTACAATTGGATCATGGAAAATTTAGTTGAATAATGAATACAGCATACCTTGGCCACTGCTCTGAAACTCGGTTGAGGTATCATCCATTGTAGTGTTTGGCGAGACCACTGTTTGGAAAAAACAAACAAACAAAAAAACAAAGACCATAATCAATAAATGCCTGATTACACTTTATGGAGGGTGCTTTATTCTGAAATATGATCCTGTTGTTTTCTAGGCTGCATACAAGTTTCTCTGAGTGTTGAAAATGATGTAGACAGGTTGCTTTCTGAGTTGCAGGTGACATAACCTTGATTGGTCAAGCTTTGACTTGACAACACTTCTCAGACTCAGACTCAACACTATGTGGAAATTAGAGGTGACCTGCTACAGCAGCCTTGGAGCAAGCCACTGAAGCACATTAATGTCATTTAATGGTACATTGGTGTATTTTTAGATCCAGATGGCGGTAGTTAAAAGATAGAAAATGTTATAGTAATTTCAGAATCAGAATAAAGTAATTCACGTTATGAATCCCTAATACTGTATGCTTCTGAGTTAACTTACTTGGTGTGTTCTGGCTTTCAGCTGCAGAAAATAAATCCATTGATGGTTGGACTAAAGGACAAGATTACAGAAAGTTAGAGGGTCAATAAAGTATACTGAAAGATTTTCTATTTTTACTTTCAAATGTATTTTCAGCTGTTACACAAATACAGTACAACACTTGCGTTAAAATTTAAACATGTCACAGGTTATAACATCAAAGAACTGAAATGCATATGGGCGTTTTAGCTCTATTCCTTTGCTTTTGTTTAAATCTAATAGCTGATTGAACTAATTAATTTTTACATTATTCAATGATTTCTGGCAATATGTCATTGTCCGTGCAGTAGATGGTTTTGGGTTCTGGTACGGATCACTGTCTAGTCCTTCTGACCTCGATTTGTTTTGAAAATGCAAGTTTTGACTGGTTTCTGTGTGTCCACCTCTATCCTTCACAACATTGAGGGAGGTTTGTTTTGCCACTCAGTCCGAATGAAAGGGGCGTGTCCCAGGACAAAGTGACATAACGTGGTGAAGACCCAAAAAGTAGACATTTTTTTTCAAATCATAAAAATACTTGTCTACTTCTCCATATGGATATGCTGCCTTATGCACTCTAGCCCACCCACTCTGCTGTGCCCTGGCACGAGTCAGCAGTTACAGTATATTGCCCACTGTTTCTGGGTTCAGAGCAACTGTGACTGTGTGCAATGGCTCCAACACGATGATTTTTCAAATGAAGGAAAGTCTTATCTAAAGAAATTCCATTAACTGCCCGCAGAAACTCCTCCTATAATAAATAACATAAAATGAAGAACATTTTATTTGTCCAATGGGACAATTAGGTCAGAAAGTTTAGTAGTACAGTCCTGACATTTTAGGCTAGATCTAGATAATAATAATAATTCAAATAAACCCTTGAAATTCATACAGGATTATAGAGGAAGATTGACAGTCCAGCCCTCATGGTAACCAGAACCATTTACTTACAGGATGGCATGGTAGGCATTTGTGGTGTTGAAGTGGTGTCTTTGGTGGTTTTTTTTTTTCGTTTTACGACCGGCTGATCTATGTCAGTATCTACAAGAGGGATATTCATAAGTCAGGTATGAACATACAGTGATAGATATTTTATTTTGGGGTGGGTTGGTGCAAACAAGCAATCTTACCCGAATCTTGGTATCGCGCAGGAGCAATCACCTTCCTACGTGGAATGATCTCCTCCTCTTCGCTATCCAAATTTGATGTCACGATGGCCTCTTTGACCTTTTCTCGTGCCTCTGCATATGTGTCTACAAAATAGATGAGCGTCTCTGTTACATGATTATCTCATTGCGTGGTGAATGTGCCGGTCACAACTTGTCCACCAGAGCGTTTTGGAGTTGTTGGATTGTGTATTTGATGAGATTTGAGGGACAGGGGATCATACCATGTTAAACTGAGCGGCTCACGTCTCTGCCCTCCGATTTTTTTTCAGAGATGTTTGTTGTCTTACTTTTAAAGAATGAACAGTGAAAGACAATATCTAACCTGTGAATTTCAATATCCTGACACTGTCTCTTGTCCACCTTTCTTTGTCAGGAATTTCCCTCCTCTTCACTTTCGCTGTCACATTTTTATCTGGCTTTGGCCAGTAACAGTACACACCCTGCAGAAAACATAAAAAACAATAAGGTAAAGAAGGTAAATATATTTATAAAAACCTTTTAACCTTTTAAAAACAATTTGTCACAAAGGGCTTCACACAACATCATAACAACATCCTCTGCCCTTAGACCCTCACATCGACTAAGGAAAAACTCCCAGGAACCCTGGACAGGGAAAAACGGGAGAAACCTCAGGGTGAGCGACAGAGGAGGGATCCCTCACCCAGGACGTGCAGACGAGCAATAGATGTTGCTACAGACAGGATAGTTCACAACATGGAAATATGAATTTATAAGTCCGGTCAAAGAGCAGCCTCGGGTGGGCTGGCCGGGCCAGGAGCGGCGATAAGTCTGTAACTTAAAAATGTTTTGACTCTGCAGTACAAGTTTTTAGGATGTTGAAATAACTTTTGTGCCCTCTCTATCCAGTTTGTAGGGACGGTGTCCACTGTGTTGGCTTTGACAAAGAGGACCACAGCAAAAACTCTTTTGTATTCTGGAGGAAGAAAAGGAAGAAAGGGTCAAATTCTATCCTGACTTGATACTATATTTATACTGTAGTTAGTTCACTGTACAATTTCATATACGTACCACTTTGATGTCATTTATCCTTTTTTTCTTTTTTGTTTGTTAAACTATGTTGTTTGTGGGGGTGGGGGGGACTAATATATATATATATTTTTTTTTTGCGTGGTTTCAGTGGACACAATCTTCATTTGTGGGAAGCTAAATGCACTTCTTAGAAAGAATGGAGAATTGTAACCACAATCCTCAAACCATCATTGGCATTAGTCATGAATGCCTGCCTGCCCAAATGCCTTTCAGATAGAATTTTCATCTGAGCGTGAGTGTCTTTGGCTGTGTAGACACCAAGCAACCTTGAGTCACAAGGCTGCACGAAGTATGGCTCAAGTCGATTGTAGACCCGGCAGAGGAACATCTTTTCCCCAGGCATGGTCTCATCAGATCTCATCTCAACAACTTCACAGCACTCTAGGTGGTTAAGTGAATACATTGTTGGGATATTTAGTTTCTACAGACTTTTTTGGTTTAGTATGTGTCTTTCTCACCATGTCTGCTTCCCCCAGCCGCCTCACAATTTGTGAGAGAGGATTTCGGCCAGAGCGAACAAGTCGTTTCATCTGATGCAAGTAATTCTCAAAAGAGAAAGCACTGCACTCATCAAGACTGCCATAAAGCTTAGCAACTGATGCCAGGTGTACCAAACTGTGAACATTGTAGACAAGGAATTCATCCCCATACAACCTCCTTCCCTGGTCAATGAAGTACACCAACAACTCCTCTGCATTTTGACTGTATTGTTTTGTCAGTCTTGGACAAACAAGGATAGTTAATGCCACACTAAAAACCAGGAAGTGCTCGTACAGCTGCTTGGAAATAATGCCCTTAAGCACAATCTTTCCCGTATAGAGAGCGAACTGCCTCAATTCTGTGGCCTTCCATCTGTCGATGTCCTCCAAACCTCTTGGTTTCCTTGCAAACACATTAGGAATGCACGCTCTAAGCTCCAGAAGTTTAGAACTGACCTCCTTAACTTGCCCAGATGACAATCTGACTGCCTGTGGTCCCCTTAGCCACAAAAGGATTAGTTTGCGCGTGACCCCAAGACAACACTGGTGCATATAATCTATGGGGAAGTGTTGAATCATATTTATTGGGAGCTGGCAAAATGGTGACACCCCAGATTGCCGGTGATGCTCCTCCTGTGACTGATCTCGGAATGATTCATCAGTTCTTAATGTTATATTGGTGATTTCAGGATAGATCACTCGACTTCCATCCCACATTCCTTTTTGTGTACATTTGTCACATCCATAATAACCTGTACATAGCTTGATGGACTTCACCAGAGCCTTGGCTGGGGCATCACATGTTATACAACGCAGCTTAACTTTAATCAGACCACTGTCTGCTTCGAGTCCATTTTCCAAAATACTGCGAAGGTCACCAACAGCATCATCAAGAAAGTTAAGGTTAGTTGGCTTTGACAAACCAAAACAGAGAGCCAGTGGGAAAACTGTGGGAGGAGATAAATTCAGTTGGCAAAGTACTGGCCACAGTGTTTCCTTGCTGCTTTTAAAAAGCGGCAAGCCATCAATATTGAGAGAGATGTCAATGAAATCTAATTCAGAGATCACCTGTTGCGGATACATTTTCAAATGTTTCAGGAGCTGATCTTTGCAACCAAGGTAAACATACTGCATTCCTGATTTCAACTCAAAGTCTACACTTACACAGGTGTTGAGCAGTGTTTTTGCAGTCTTTGGCAAATCTGAGTGTCCATGTTCGCTCAAAATCCCTAACAAAGCACTGACTGCATTATGTTTGACTTGATATTCAGTTGCCCACTGTGCAATGGAATGTCTGAGTGATGGGTCAGTTTCCATATCCCTGCTCTGCTCCACAGAAGCCCCGCCCCCTGTGTGTTCATGTTGATGTGTCAGTGTTGATGTTGTTGACGCTGATGTGTCAGTGAATGACAGTGAAGAGAGCTGTTTGTTTGTGTATACAAGCCCTGATGCTCCTATTTCATCATGTGAACACTTTTTTTCTAATCGCTTTGCCCTTTTCCAGCAAGCTGAATATGTGTTTCCTGACATCGCAGGAAAAAAAGAGCGTGAAATAAATGTTCTTTAAAAAAGTCCTACCAATCCAGATGTGATGTCCATCTTTTTTGTGCTGTAAAGAGAGAACACAAAAGATACAGGTATGGTAAGTACATTATTCATATCAAGTAAAATGTCAGTACAATTACACAGTTGACTGCAGTAATTGGCAAAACTGTTCAAACTGGCATGCTCTTTATAACTGGGCACTGTGCACTTCACTTGTTTTTATCTTGATGTTTGTTTTAATGATGTTTAGGATTTTTTTGCCATCTTATATTTTTGTAAGGTGACCTTGGGTGATGTGAAAGGCGCCTCCAAATAATTTGTAGCATTATTATTAATATTATTATAATTAAAACTGTATGATGCATCCCTGAAAATGTACAGTTTTTTGCTTTCACAAAAAGATGCAGAGTGTGATGTATTAACTCTGCACCAGGATTTGAGATATATTTTCTTTTGTCTGTAATTTGGACTGACGGGAGACCTGGGCAGAGATGGGAAAAGTACTTACATTCTGTACTCAGTAAAAGTACAAGTAATTGTGAAAAAAAAACGACTATGGTAAAAGTAAAAGTACTCACTGAAATAATTACTCAAGTAAAAAGTTAAAAGTACAGGCTATGAAATGTACTTTTAGAGTAAAAGTACAAAGTATTTTTTTTACCAGTCGTTTCTGTGTAAAGCCAACTGTAACCGCTTAACCTCACATCATATAATGGGTCATTTGAAGGCTATTAACCCGTTAGGACCTGATCTGTATCACTTCAGATTATACACTTATACCATTACATTTTCATATATAACAGATCTACAAGCTCATGGCGCAGTGAGTGCAGCACTATGAGCCTTCCGCTACCACTTCACTGTGCTGCTCCTCTGTGTCGGACATGTTGCTGCCTGGTTCGGTTCCATAGTCCTCATATTAACAGTGATGTTGATGGGTTTTCAATGTAGTGAGTCCCACAGGTGGTGTTTTGAGTGGGTCCCTGGGAAATTCAATGGGTCCCCAATAAAAAGAATTATTCCTTTCTATTTCTTATATTCTTCTATTTCTTGAATTGTAGTGTTAAACTCTCTTCATGGTGGTATGGTATGATATGGCTATAATTAGCAGATATATTCATGTATGTTTAAAATGTATCTGAAATAATAAATACAATTGGGAAGAAAATTTTGACCATTTGCAATCTAAATGGATTAATCCGGTGCACTTTGAGAGTATCACGTATCTCCTCAAGAAGTCGGAATGACAATTTCAATGTGTTTAATAATCAATATGAGCATTTTTAACAATGATTTGTTCCATAACTGAAACACCGAGAGGACTGCAGAGATTGGCTTTGGACAACTCAGAGTTGAGTCAGGAGAGAGAAGTGCTCACAGAGCTAACTAACATTAGCGCAGACGGTGCTAAGTAATGTTAAGGCGGGTCCACACCGGACCGAAAATCGGCGTCTTTGAGAGAGTCGGCGTCCGTGACATGACTCTCCTTGGTGTGGTCGCTCGAATCGGCCCACGTCGGCGTTCATTTCAGCCGATTCAAATGTGTAAAGGCGGGTCCACACCGCACCGACTGCCCGACTCGCGTCGGTAAATGAAGTCGGGCTACTTAATATGGCCGACTCGAATGGCGGATTACACACATTTCGGTGCGGTGTGGACCCGCCTTTAGCAACAGCAGCTGCAGTTAGCTCTCAGTTTAGTAATGAAGCTGCTCAAGCTTTCACAAAACAAAACATTGTCGACATGAGTGAACACAGCATAGAGCAGTGGGAACATGAGTTAATTAGCTACTAAGAAGTTTGTATCTTTAACTGTTGAAATGAAATATGTGGTAACTGGCTGGTTGTTGTAGCGGCTAAACTAGCTTGTTGTAATTGTTTGTAGGCCTCTCCGCGGATTGGCGGAGCCTGCGGAGATGCTACTTCGTTAGTTGTACGTTGTTACTTCCCATCTCTGGACAGCTACGACTACACAAATACACACATCGTAATATAATTCAGAACAGTCAGTGTGTAGACTTACCATGTGAACCACAACCACCCTCCGTTTCGGCGCGATGAAGTAGCAGGTTCCGTTTGTGTCCCGCCAGCTTCGGGGTCAAACCACACCTCTTCAGTTTGAATTTGAATTTGTTGTGAGGCCAGCCAGTGCTTCACTGACCAACCACGAGAATCGCCCGGCAGAGAGCCAATAGGCAGAGGAGTGAATTTTTGACTGACAGGTCTTATAGCCAATGAGCTTACGATTCCAGCGGTATGTTACATGAGGGGAGGGGGCTTGAGTTTGAGACAAAAAATAGAAATTTCCACTTGTTTGAGCTGCAGTAACTCCGTGTCAGTAACACTTAGAGTAAATCTGACACTTGGAGAAGAAAATTCAAAGGGTTGTCTTTCAGGAATGCTCAGCTTTGTGCCTGTAGTCATAGGGGTTCAAGAACAGTAACCATTTGACTTTGGGTATGTCGTTTTCAGCCTTTTCTTCGAAAAAAGGACTGCTAGACAAGAGGAAAAAAAGGGAGTGGGGGGCCAGGGGTGTTATTCATGTAAATTCATTACCAAAACAAAACACTTTAAATAAGACTTCTGAATCCTCTCAAATCAAGTCAAGCCAAATTTATTTTAAGTGCATTAAGTGATAATAGACAGAATGTACAGTATAGATTAAAATCACATTTATCATATTCACTGTCTGTAATATTAAATCACAGGCCACAGCAACAGTCCCCAGAAGAGGGGAAAAAACTCATTGGAGATACTCTTTAATGTCATCTGCCTTGAACGTCAGAAGTTTAGCTAACATCTTCACTTCTCCAGACTGTCCTCCACAAAACTTGTTTCTCGGCCACAAGGTCAGCTCGCCTGTAATCAGGTCACCTTTCTGGGGCTCCCTGATTGCAGCCGACCTTTTACACAAACTGTTGACGAGAAGGGGCACTACATGACTTCCGTGTTACTGCAGGACTATGGGGGGCAAAAAAGGCCTGTTGCCTATTTCTCATCCAAACTTGATCCCGTGGCAGCCGGCCTTCCGGCTTGCCTCAGAGCTGTGGCCGCAGCTGAGAAAGCGGTCGTAGCTTCACGTGACATTGTAGGTTACTCTCCACTAACCTTATTAGTACCACATGCAGTCTCTATGATCCTTTTAGAGAAGAAAACTTCACACCTGTCCCCTGCGCGGTGGCTAAGATACAATACCATTTTACTGGAGCTGCCTAACATCACTGTACAACGCTGCACCATACTAAACCCTGCGACTTTGCTCCCCACAGCTAAAGATGGGGAGCCCCATGATTGTGTGGCTGTCATTAACGAAATCTGTTCCCCCAGACCTGACCTCCGGCAAACACCACTTGACAACCCCGACATGGAGCTCTTTGTGGACGGCTCAGCATCAAGGAACCTGGAAACAGGCCTCAACCAATCAGGGTTTGCAGTCACCACATTACATGAGACACTTGGCTGAGCCTCTCCCATCTAACTATTCAGCACAGGCTGCAGAGCTGGTGGCTCTGACTGAGGCACGCAAACTGGCTAGAGGTAAGACTGTCACTATTTTCACAGACAGCAGATACGCGTGGGGGGTTTGCCACTCTTTTGGACAAATTTGGGCCAACCGGGACTTTCTGACTGCATCGGGCAAACCCATTGCTCACCACAGACTGGTTGCTTCTCTCCTTGATGCTTTGCTGTTGCCACGTCACATCGCCATATGCAAATGCGAAGCACACACACACAAAACAGACTACGTTTCACAAGGAAACGCCTGTGCTGATTCTGCAGCCAAGGTCGCTGCTAAGCAACCTTTGATAACACAGCTCACTATCACTTCCAGCCCAGCTGTAACACCCGATGCAGACTTACAAGAACTACAGAGCAGAGCAACACAGGGGGAGAAACATGCTTGGAAACGGGCAGGCGGGGTGGTGAAGCAAAATGTCTGGTATGGTCCCAACGATAAGCCCTGCCTACCAGGCTATTTGTTTCACTATTACGCTAAATTGACGCATGGTCAAGACCACGCGTCAAAAGAGGGGATGACACGTGACATCCAGAGACATTGGTTCACTAAAGGCTTCTCACTCTACTCCCAAAATGTTTGCAAAAGATGCGTGATCTGTGCAACAAACAATGTGGGCAGAGGCATCAGGGTCAGACAGAGCGCCCATCCCCCAGCAAGCAGACCGTTTGATCACCTACAAATGGATTTCATAGAACTAACACCAAGTGAGGGAAAGAAATTCTGCCTTGTGATGGTCGATATGTTTTCAAAATATGTCGAGGTTTTTCCCACTTCCAAACAAGACGCGTCGGCAGTGGCAAAAGCCTTACTTACACAAATTCTTCCCAGATGGGGAGTGCCCTCACGGATTTCGAGTGACAACGGGACCCCTTTTGTAAATGCCGCGCTTAAAAGCATCAGCCAGTACCTTGGGTTCGACCTGAGGCGACATTGTAGCTATCACCCAGCTAGCGGTGGGGCAGTAGAACGCGAAAATGGGACCCTAAAGAACAAACTTGCCAAATGTTGCGAGGAAACAAAACTACCCTGGACTAAGGCCCTCCCCATTGTGTTGATGTACATGAGGGGGAGAATCAGGTCCAGAAATAACCTCAGCCCATTTGAGATCCTGTTCGGCCGGCCTTTGCGAACCGGGATTGGGCCTGAGCTAAGACAACTCCCTGAGACAGGGCATTGTGAGGATGAAATGTTGCGGTATTGCGCACACCTAACCTCTGTTCTCTCTGATATTCACAAACAGGTGAAAGACGCACTGCCAACACCCACCACACAAAAACTGCATAACCTGGAGCCAGGTGACTGGGTCGTGGTCCGAGATCTGAGAAGGAAAACTTGGCGATCACGAAGGTGGAACGGGCCCTACCAGGTGCTGCTGGTCACAGAAACTGCAGTAAAGATCGCAGAGAGAGCCACCTGGATCCACGCCAGCCACTGCAGAAGGATCCCAGAGCCATCAGCCGACGCTTCTACACAGGCCGATCAGAGAGAGCCAGATGGCATCGACCTTCAGCAGCCCGCCACTCCAGAACGGGGGGCGACGTCAGCTGCACCTGCTGACTACACATCTCCTCCTGCTTCTCCTGCTGCAGATCGAGCCCTACTTCGGCCTCGCAGGCCTGGACCGACCAGAACTACCCACGGTGGACGTCGCCCCGGTCACCCGGCCGGAACAGAACGCCTGGTACCGAGCCGTCGCTCTGGCCGCCAGATTGGTGACGAATGAGAGTTGTTATGTCTGCGCCCAACTCCCCAATGGCGTGGGCACAGCACTGCCTGTGGCACCCTGGCCACTGAACATCTCTGAGACCATGGGGGTCATGGTGGCCTTCACCAAGCCTGTGGAATCACCAGAACGAATCATCACAAACCTTGCTCCTTGGTTGGAGGATTTGAACATCAGCGTCGTCAGCTACGAAGGATCCGCGGTGAGATTCAGAAATGTTACAACTGCTCTGAGTGAGGTGCACCATTCAATAATGACAACAAATCCCACACGGCAACGAGGAGCTGTGTGCTTTGTGAGAGAGTGCCGGGCATCGCTTGACCACAACCTGGGCACGTCCTTTTGTAACCAGACAGTCAAGGCCATGTGTGGCAGCGCATGGAACTCTGCATACACCAAACCTGAGTGCAGGGGCGTGAACCCTTACCTTGGCAGATTGAACCTCACACATACACACAGTCTAGGCAGAGAGGGGGAGGACAACCCCGTGGTAACCATGCCCTCTAGCGATGGGTTTGGTGCATTGAGACAGCATGTGTGGGTGTGTGGACAGCACGTCTATCAGTCCTTGAGACCAGGCTGGTGTGGGTCTTGCTATCTCGCCAGACTCTTGCCTTCTGTTGCCATTGTGCCGAGCCTGGAATATTTTCACACTCATTACAGTCACTACTACAGACCGCACAGGGCCAGGTGCACGGCAACACGTGTTTCACAACCCGAGAAGGGGCTCTCGGGAATCCTCCCCTGGTGGGGGACTGTCAACAATGCACATAAGATTGATGAAATATCCCTGGAACTCGAAAATCTGACTGAACTCACAGCTGCCGGCTTTGCAGCATTGTCCCCTGTTGTCCAGGGCATCAGAAACGTGGCTCTGCAAAATAGAGTCGCCCTCGACTTGACCCTAGCCTCACAGGGAGGCGTGTGCCATGTCATAGGGACAAAATGCTGTACCTTCGTGCCTGCAATAGATGACAACATGACCCATGTTGTTGCCAACCTGAACGAACTGTTACACAGAGAGAAAAGCAAAGACTCTGAGGCTTTTGAGGGCTGGGACATTTGGTCCTGGCTCACAGAGGGGGGGTGGAAAGCCACCGCCATCAGATTCCTATCACCTGTGTTGATGGTTGTGGTTGTAATGTTGCTGGTCGTTTGTTGCGTACTGCCCTGCTGCCGAGCTCTCGTGGGTTCGGCGGTGAGCTCTGCCGTAGGACAGTACCCGAAAATCACCATTGTTCCAGATGAAGATCTGTGGTACCGCCTATTTTTGGACTCAGATAGTGAGTCAATCTGATATGTTAACTCACACATAGATGTTAGAAGGGGATCACACTACAACTTCATGCTTAATAATAAAACCCTTTTTGTGTGAACCTTGAAATGTAATTGTGTGCGAATTGTCTCACTCAGGAACCGCCTGTCTACCTGTCCGAACTTAGTTCCTTTACCTTCTACAGCTCAACCAGTCCGCTACAAAGGGGGAGGGTGGTTTAGAAGCCCTTCGTCTCAACCCGGTGAAGAATGGCAAACGACTTTGTCAGGGGGCTGTAGATTTTAGAAAGCAGCTGAGCTACGATGGTAGATTATGGGGCCCTGAGGTAGAAATTCGTTCAGATACATGTATGTTATATCCTCACTCCACCTGCTAATCATATTTTGTGCATCATTTTCCCTGTAAGGTTTAGGTTTCAAAGCACCAGGGGCCTCATGTACTAAGAATTGCGTGGATTTCCTACTGAAAAATGGCGTACGCTAGAATACAGAAACTGTCGTACGCACAAAAAAAATGTACAGAATGAACAGATGTATCAAAGTGTGCGTACACATGGATCCAAGCACTTTTCCTTTGTACATCCCAATCAACGTGGAATTAAGCGCACATGTGGAAGTGCTAAACTCCTCCCTGTCCACGCCTCCATTTAAATATGCAAATGGATTTAAATAGGGCCTGCACGGGGGATTCCCCTCTCTGCACCATCAGATCTACGTAATGAAAAAGGGAAGAAGCGCAACTTCACCGAGTCTGAGCTCGAAACGCTCTTAAACGAAGTCGAGACTCGAAGAACAGTATTATTTGGTAGCCTCTCATCAGGCATTAACACAAAAAAAAAGAAATGTGAGTGGGAGCGTGTGTGTGAGGCAGTGAACACTGTGGGGTCGGAGCAGCGCACACTCCCTGAAATAAAAAAGAAATGGTCCGACGTGAAGGTGGAGGTGAAGAGGAGGATTTCGGCCCACCGCCGAAGCGTGACCGCAACGGGCGGGGGGACAGGAGGATATTAATATATTATATATTATATTATCATATATATTAATGACTGCAGAAGTGTGCCGTGGCTACTGCAGTGTGTGACATTTCCAACTTTACGCACGCGTTTATCGACACAAATACTGAACACAAGGAGACAATAAAGGGCTTGTTAGATAGCTCTGCAGCTCTATTTTCACCAGGGAAAAACCAATGCACATATTTGAATGCACGTGCCCAAATGGGCATTTTGCTGGTTTACATTCGGGGCGCAATTAAACGGATACATTTACTCACCGAGAAGCCACCCATCGCGCACCGTGCCAGCCTCCAGCCTGTTACCAACCATGCTATTAGTAAGAATGAACGAGCGTTGAACCAGGCCACCTTGCCACGATGTTGGTGAGCTGCATTTGCGCATCACATATTATTTGAACATTTATTGAATGAAAATGTTTCCTGTTGACAAAAACAAATTAATCCTGTGATGGCGCTTTTATAGCAACATGTGTGCAGTCAATAGCTCCGATTACATTAGAGAAACCGGCTCTTGCTGCAAATTACGCTTTAATGTTGGCCTGTTCAACAGCATTGTATGGGAATTTGATGTACCTGGATGACATTCTTATGATCCCGTTCCACACAGCTGGCATGGCTCGGCTCAGAGTGGACTGGCACACTCCTGACCGGTCGGCCAGTTCCCTCTGGAAGGCTCCTGTTGCCAGAAACCCCAGAGTGGTCAGCACCTGTGTGGGCACGGACAACCCCTGGCTCCTGGCTGTGTTTCTTTCTAGGGCCGGCCGCAGCTCTGCGCACAGCTCCAGTAACACTGGCCTCGGCAACCTAAAACGACTCATGAGCCAGTTGTCGTCATTTGCTAACATATCCTCCCGTTCTCTAAACACCCTCTCACGTCTGATGTTACCGTTTGCGATGTCTTCTAACAAGGCCAAGGCTGCCATTGTTAATGCCATTTTTTCATCACTTTGTGCATGCTTTTATATCCATCCATATGATTGCAAACACGTGTGTGTTAATTGTCCATTAATGTGTCTCTGATGTGCACATTACTCTGAGGACTAATTGTTTTCACATAATTAACAGTTTCCCAGCATCACCTCAGAGTGTCGCCAAAGGAACAATAGCTGTAGAAACGTGCGTACGCCAGCCTCTGCCGTGGGACACCGCACATTTCCACGCTCATTTCACTTTTGATACATCTGAACGTTGGTGTGGAAAATTACGTACGCCATGTTTTTGTGCGTACGCAACATTGATACATGAGGCCCCAGGTCACTACACATGACCTGTATGTTTGAGGGAAGGGTGGTCTGTATCAGAGAGAGAAAGCAGGGTTGGAGGGTTCTTTTTTTTTATAATTATCCATTTCTTTTTCCTTATTATTGGTATATTTGTGATTATTGTGCTCATAGCAGACATGTTATCAGTAGAGTATAGAAGGTTGTATACTCCTGGGAAAGAGGTTCTGTTCCTGGTACCATGATGGCAACTCCTGATATGAAATTGTTTAGCTTGTGCTTTTAATGGTATGATTTTCTTGTTTGATCAATATTGCTTGTTCACTATTTCCACATGCATGTGTAATGAAGAATGCAATTAAGAACAGCTTATGTTTTATTCTTTCATAATATAAAAGGCTTTTTCTCCAGGTTCAATGCATGCCCTGTTTAACCTTGCCGTGAATTAGAGACATAGACAATTATAAATTACCTTTTCTAGTGAACATAAAATGTTCAAAGGGGGGACTGTAATGGGAATTTTGGATGTTTGTACTTTATAATCAGAATATTTGTCAGGCCAGACGTCGATCCGCATCTCCTCATCTGACTGTTATGCTATGACGAAAATGAATGCCTGTTTGTAGATGATATGAACATGAGTGCCACATTGACATAAGATAATTTCAGGACTATGACGCCTGTGTTCTGTAAATCTTGACCTTGCCTGTACATCTTGTCTTTGTAAGATAGGACATGATCCGTCCTTTTGTTCCTCCTCTCCCTGCCCTAAATATGTGTGTATATAGTGTACTTCTTCTGTGCCATTCATGTATTTAACTTTCTCTATCACTACAGTAACTTTTGACCGTCATTTGCTCTGCTCTGAACTCCTCTGTGTCTCCCGTTTGGGCAAACACAACAACTCACGGCCAAGCGTAAATCAGGCTTTCCGATTGGCTGTAAAAGCCGCTACGGGAGCCAATAGGAGTGTCCGAGACATAAACGTAACTCTATACGTCACTAGCAAGATGGCGGATGAGAAGTGAACGACGATATACATAAACAAAACGGAGAAATGCGCCACGGAGACGAGGAGACATCTAGTCACATATTTTACACATTCGTTTTGTTGTCAGAAATAAATCGCTCACATGGGCAAGCACGGTACCGTTATTTAGCCCCGTTTCTCTAGTTTAAGAGGGAAAAAACCGCATGTTTCTAGCGCAAACCATTACGGAGTTATGACGCTCTAAAGACAACATGATATTTTGTAGCGTCTACGCTACAATGGGTCTCAGTTAACATACACCTCTGAGGGGTAGTCCGTCAAACTCGCTAAGTGCAAAGCCGGGCTAATTTCGATAAGCCCCGCTACCTTTAGCGAGAGTTGCGTTCCATCAACGTGACTTCAGGCACTCTCCGCTAAGTAACCATGGGAATTTATCAAACATTACCAAAATTACATATATGAAGTACAAACAGAATATATTTTCATCAAGCGTCTAAAAATACATGCTTGCAATTAAAAAAATATGAATAAATCGTTTATTTTGTTTAAGACCGACTGGCCATATTATCTAAAACCCCCAGTTGGGTGAGTGGTGATGCTCCTGCCCTCGGATGTGGGCATTGAAGGTTCACATCCTGGCGGGGACATCTCATGTGTGTTTTTTGTTGTTGTTTTTTTTGCCTGTATAATTGTCTTTAGATCAGAGAATTAGACCAACATTTTACCTTAACTATGATAAATATGTCACACAATTTCCCCAGACCCAAATATAACTTGCAAAAACATGATAAAGATGTTATTATTAATAGCATGTATATCCCAATCACAAAGGCATTGCTGCATGTAATTTCCAGCCACATAAATTCCTTTCAGGTGAGTTCATTAATAAGTTCATTGAATGTGTTCATTGAATTGTTGAGATAAATGAGTTGGTCAATGAATTTACTAGGCCTATCTAAAAAAAAAAGAGAGAAAGAGAGAGAGAGAGAGAGAGAGAGAGAGAGAGAGAGTTCCGGCCAAAGAAAGAAATTTCACAAACTTCCATAGTCGGGAATTGAACCCTGGCCGTCCGCGTGTAAAGCCGGCGCGTTACCTCTACACTATCGTCACATTGGAGAATTTGTAGTCAGTGTTATATTAGAACATGTTACTCTTAACGGTACTTCCGTATTTAATCGCTCGGCAATTCTTGCCCAAGCAGGCTCGCGATTTTTATTTATCACTACAGTATTCCCTTTTTTGGTTATGATGGGTTTGTACTCCTCATACAGTTCCTTCAATATTTTTTGCTCTGGTCTTTTCTGCCATTTTCTCGATGATTCGACATTCACGATTCTGGGCTGGCTTCATATCCCGTGAACGTGCGTAACACACGACAACGTTAGCCTGGCTTGAATAAGCCTCAACAAGGCGCGGCTGAAATGCGTTAATGGAATGGGTTTAGCCGCAAGTGGAAGTTGGCGTTAGTTCTAACCAGGCTTAACCAGGTAAGCGCCGCTTTAATTAGCGAGTTTGGTGGAATACCCCTCTGGAGGGACTGCGAGCGAGCAGAGCTGCCGCTTATGTTTGTGTTTTGGGCTCATGGTAACGTTACTAGTAGTTGTGAGTTGTAAAGGACTGGGATGTTTATTACAATTTCAGGAGAGTCTGCTGCGTTAACTTATCTTCGAAACGTATATCTGCCCTCCGCAGCTTCTCCACTCGGCGAAACTTTTTCTCCTCGCCGCCGCGTGTGTGAGCAGCACTGAGCATGCACAGCTTTCACTGCTGATTGGCTGTTACCCATGCCATGCCGCTCTGTGTGTAACCAATCAGATGGTGCTGTGGGTGGGACAATGCTGGAGACACAGTAGTGGCTGCAGACAGAGAGGCGCGGCTCCATCAGAGCCAAAATAACCCAGTTTTAAATTGATCTCTTATCGGCCGTCGGATTAAAGAAAAAGGCCGATGCCGATTTGCGTCAAAATGCTGAATATCGGCGCCGAAAGGGGTTCTCCTATGAGGACAAGCTGAAGAATCTTATATGGTTCTACTTAGCACTTTTATTTCTAAGAATGTAGGCCTCCCTGACACCGCATCCCACAGACTTTTTGTGGCCTCATTGTTGGACTGATATACTCCTGCTAAAATCAACAGACCCATATAGGCTTGGAGGTCTACCTGGTCCGATGCTTTCCATGTGTCTGCAAACACACGCCTCCCCTCCAGGTTTGTCATCTCCAGTATAATTTCCACAATGGACTCTGGTAAAAAGAGTTGAAAGCTGGACTTGATGTCATCCGCATACCATACATGATGACATGTTGCCTACCGTGTTGGCCCTGGTGTCATCCTAACAATATCCTAAACTCTTGCTCTTCCTCCTCTGTCCTGAGTGGATGAATACCAGCGAAAGTTGCCATCCTTGGACTGGAATGTCATCTCAGCTGCCTCTTCCTCGCCATCTGTTGACTGGTCGGTCTCACAATGGTCTGGATCAAAATCACCATCGACGTTGTATTCTATTTCTGAGACATCCTCCTCTATTTCAGGTTCAACTTCAATCCCCTCTTTATCAGTTTGAAAAAAAAAGGTCAAGAGCCTCTGGCAGAAAATCGTCTGATCAGGCGCCTACTCATTGTGTTCAGAGTAAAATGACAGCAATACACAAATAAAGCTATATATATAGGTGGTCTGTGTGAAGATATGATACATTTTGTATCGAAAGGGGTGGGAAGAGGAGACACTAATTATTAGACTAATTATTCAGTCTAAAAGGGGTTTACGTGGGGTGGAGTGTGTGTGTGTGTGTGTGTGTGTGTGTGTGTGTGTGTGTGTGTGTGAGAGAGAGAGAGTCTGTGTGTGAATCTGTGTGTGAGTGTGGTTGTGGATTTGTGGTTGTATACTATCTGATGGATGAACACAATCTAGGGTCATCCATTCATTTCCTATGGCCGGGAACACCACAGGTGTTACAAAGTTGACTTAACCACTCAAAATGCAATGAAAGTGGTGGTCAGCAATTGTATATGTTCAAATGCCTAGCGTGGAGGATATCATAAGGTCTTGTGACAATCAAATGTAAAACACAATATTTAAGATTGATGAAAGTAGGAAATCGGTCAGATTTTACCCGAATTACCGGCAAAGAAAAAGGGATATAGTATGAACCAATCACATACACAGCGCTCTTGATCAACTGCCTTGCCTATTATATGACCTTTACAAAATGTGAACAAATAAATAAAAGTGGCAGTGATTTTATAAATTAAAAAGTTATTTAGCCTACATGGGAAGTGTCTCTTTATTGCTGTCTCATAGTTCCAGTTGCACTATAATTAAGACTCTACAGACTCTTAATATAGTGCAAAACAAACCAATAACTTCCTCTTTTGTAGTATTAGTCAGTAGACAAGTCTTAGGGAGGGAGGAAGACTTCTGTCCAGCTGGAAAAAAAAATATATATAAAATTATATACACCTTCTTTATTTCATCTTTGTGTTTGAGTTTGCATCATTTTGGATTTGATTATAGAAGTGTCTCAAACAGTACACACATGTAAGCTAAATGTGTGTTATACAATAATATAATACAATAACACTATTTTTAGGGCCACAGGGCAAGAGCCCCGAGCACCTACTGTCGATTCTTTCCTAGTTATTAGGGCCACGGGGCAATCGCACCAAGCACTGGCCCTTACAGCTATAGCTGTAATCATAATCGTTGACATAATCAAAGAGTTTGTACCTACAAGATCATCCACTTCCCCACCCACTCACACACACGCGCAAGTTGTAATCTTGGCGTTGTGTATTGCGTTAGGCAATTATTTCATGTCTTTTAGTATACACCTTGGAAAAAATACAGAAGTCTGGACCTCGGTGACCTTAATGGTGAGTACGGCAGCTTTCCATACGCCATCTGTGCAGAAACGAGAGGTGAACTGGATAATGACGCCTCTGGGTTTGTTGTCATTTTGCTGCTTGCTACCGAGGCGGTGCTCGGTGTGTCCGCCAGCCTGTTCTTTACCTCTGGCAGGACAGCTTGGCAGATCTCGATGGCCTTCTTCTGTGCATTTGCTTTCTCTGACTCTTCGCCTTCTTCGAGGCATAATCATGAAAATTGTCAATTAATGCTTTGAACACCTCTCTGTGCCGTTTTTTCTTTTGCATTGGCTTGATATTAGTTAACTGCTCCTTTTATATTTGCTGTGTATCATTTACGAAACCAAAAGCAGGTGCTTGGCGAGTTAATAATTCAGGTTTTTACCGTTTTCAGAACCTTTGGCCCGAAGATGTGAATAAACACAATTGATCCTGCAATAAACTTGTCAAATAACTTGTCATGTGTCCAAAGGACGTCCACTTCTATGCCTTTCTGGGACTCTTCCAATCTCTCTGTGTCTCCGTAGCAACCTGCTGATGACACTGTTGATCAATTGTTAGGTTTTGTGTTGGTCTCATGATGTCAAAATGTGAACAGCATGTTGAAGAGGACTGTTGAAATACCAATTCTAATTGAACCAGGAAATTGATTGGTCGATTCAAGGATCAAACACCTGTTGTGAGTTTTGCCATTCAGCTCCTTGTGAGAGAACAGCAAGTTGTGCAGAAAGTACTAAAACACTGAACAGTTGGACATGTGCATTCAAATGTTTAGAGAAGGTCAAATTAAAGTCCGGGAAAGTAAGAATAAATATGTGTTCTGAGTTTGGCATACCACAGAACAGTGTGTTGTTATTCACCCTACCAACTTTGAGATTTTAAAGAAATTGCCAAATATATTAAATTAGGTCTCAAAGTCATGAAAAAACAAGCACTTCTGTCTTCTCTCAAACGCTGGGGGCGTGTCAGTTAGAGGCGATAGAACCCCATCCACGCGCAGGGGGGACTACCTGTAGAATGAATAAAAACAAGATTTTGTGTCTATTTAAACCTATAAAATAGGTTCTTGAAAAAGTCTCCTCTTTGGCTCCGCAGCTGCCATATTATGCCAACCAACATAGCAGCTCATTTGGAAACTTTCTCTTATTTTACAACAATAGTTCACCGAAATGTGCTTCTGAAAACATTTATTGCGAGAAATATGCTATGCAGTTGCTGAATCTGTCTTTATTTTAGATCGACAACTGTCAGTTTAAAAGATTTTTGAGAGCTTGCGGGAGGCGGCGGTGCACTGTCTCTCGACACTCGCCTTCAGGCGAATGCATTGCAGGGCTTCTTACATAAAGTAAATCCTCTAATATAGCTTCAGCCCAAATCTCCGCAACGCGAAATCATTGCACGGCTCACAATGAATGGGAAGCGTGGAAATAACGGTGCCTGTGGACACTTGCCCCAGCCTCCATGAGAGACTGGCCATTATTTACCTCCACCGACAGCGAGACCGGCCAATGTTAGAGACCGGCCGGTAATAGAATACAAGCCAGTATTAAAGGATTTATGGTATGTGAAACTATCCCAGTGGAAAACCACTGAAGGTAATGCGCAAAAGTATTTATACAGCAGGGGAGGGCTTATGCTAACTACAATAGCCATACGTAATGCCAAAAGTGATTTCAGAACCGCACATTAAATCCAAGACACAGAAACGTTTCAGAAGCCTAGCTCCACAATTATATAATTATATGGTTGATTGGCTTTTTACATGTGTTAACGCTCTAGTCTACGATTTGAAAGGTTTGAAAAAAGTATCCCCCCCCCCCACACACAAGCTCGTATCGTTCTCCCCTCGCAGCCTCCTACCTCCCTCTTATTTTACGAAAATAGTTCACCGAAATGTGTTTCTGAAAACATTTTAGGGGAGAAATAAGCTATGCAGTTGTTGAATCTGTCTTTATTTTAGATCGACAACGGTCAGTTTAAAAGATTATCGAGAGCTTGCGGGCGGCGGCGCCATCTCTCGAAATGCGCCACGCTGCGACTGCATTGCACGGCTTCTTACATAGACAATGAATGGGAACATTCCCTCCGCTTATGAACTCAGGCAGGACGCCGTATAGTTTCCCGGTGTGTCTGGGACTTCCACAACATGTACAAAGCAGTAATAGTGTTTATTACGGCCATGAATGATGAAACATTATTGCTGTAAATGCAGCGGGTGCCGGTCGGATTTCTCTCTCACCCCGACTGCAGTACGTTCCCGATCCCAAACTGCTCAGCGATCGCTCGCCACAATAACCCCCCCCCGCTGACACCGCAGCCTCAGCCAAAATCACGTGAGAGCCCTGCTCCATACCTGAAGTGCTCAGGGCAACAAGCATCTTGTCCGCTCGTAGTTTCAAACATGGAAGTGAGTTGGGACGAGACGTGAGCAGGAGAGTGAGCGAGGATTGGATCGGAACATTTAGCCAATAGTAGCCATGCAGATCGGATGGCTACTATTGGGTCAAGTGAAAAATCGTAGACTAGAGCTTTAAGGAGACATGTTATGACCCATTTAACGTGTTTAGAAGAAAATTACTGATTTTGGTTTACCCAGACTTTAAGTTCACCTGTAAAGGATATAGTGCATTTTAGGTTCATCCTAAAATTTCACCTGAAAGCCTAACTTTTTCTGAGTAGTGTATAAGCTCACACACATTTGTTTGAAATATCGATCACATGGAAGAATACTCGGTGAAGTGGTAATGGATGACATGTTGTCAAAGCTTCTTGGTACATAACGGCTACCGTAGTTGCAACACACATTTGACATCGCACATTGCTGTCTGTTGATAATGTATTGTGTTATAATGTGTTGAGAACCTCTGGACCAATTAGCTTTTCTGCTGTATGTAAAACATACACATTTATTTTATATAGAAATAGTTATAGATTTACAAGTGACTTTAAAGACCACTTTAATGTCATTACATAAGTGTATTACTGTTACATTAACAGGGAAATTATTTAAATAATTGTCCATTAGACACACACTTCTGGTCTTACTGGTTTATTATGTTTTTATTGTAAAAAAGAAAAAAGAAAAAAGTAAATATCCACAGCACAGTGTGGTTATGCATTAATAACATTTAACTTCCTAAAAGAGTTTACTTTACAAATAATAATATGGCATTACATAACATTTTTGTGCGATTGAACTGAAATGGTAGTTCTTAAATACGGGGAAAACCTGATGGCATGAACAATGTAAAACCGATGAAAATGAAGCTGCCTTTTACAGTGTTCTCTTTAAATAAAAAGATTACAGTGTGAAACTCCATTTTACTATCAACATTTAAACAGGACATGAGGCAATAAGAGAGAATATACAAACAGAAGATAAAAAAAAAGATGAATACACTTAATGTCATATTTTAATGTAAACAGTAAACTTTCCAATCCTCCATATCTCTGTTAACACTGCCGGGTCAAGTCAAGTCTACGTAAACTGCGTAAAGTACATAGTGTTAAAATTGGAACAACATAAGTTGGTTCAAACTTGTAGTGCTTGTAGTCAACACATTTTTATAAATGCTTGTATTATCAGGTCAACACATTTTTATAAATGCTTGTATTATCATCAGGTCAACAAGTGTTGCCCTGATAATACAAGCATTTATAAAAATTCAGCGAAACTTTTTCATACTCTCGTGTGAAACTCGCGTGACAGCATCGGCTGAGTAAACACGGAAGTGGCGTCTACGCTGCAGTAGCGTTAGTATCGGAGGATAGAAGCTATCAGGCAAGTGTTCTTTTAAATAAACTCCTGGTGTACTTACAAACTTTCAAATGCCTCGTTTTGTGAGTACAGACCCTATGTGTACTACTGCAGAAATTTGGTAACATTCCATGCATTATTAGTGCGGTAATTTACGAGATATACACACTGTACCATCACACCAGTACTAAGCCATTTGGCTGATAACCCTATCTTGACCAATGTTGACCATCGCTAAAAATGCTTCTGAGGCGGTATTTGGCTGGATGTCATGGTGGAATTTACCTAGGGTGCATTTTACTCCGAACCATCACTTTAAGTTGATCTGAACAATTTAAAAACATTTGAACATCTGAACCTTTTGCTGTCGTTGTGGTACTCATCTCATCCATGTACCCCGACCCAGACCGCTCACTGGTGGCATCCCAGGTGGCAGCAGAGGGGGTAACTGATTGTGTACAGCAGTTGATGGTGGCGGGTACCCACTACCCAAACTAGGCGCCATCCCCATGACCGAGGGAGGAGGTGCAAGCAGGTAGCTGTAGGCTGAGAGTGGGGGAGCATGGTAGGATGTGGTGCCTGGGGGGAAGTGGTGGTAGCCCAGCGGTGGAGCACAGGCCTGGGGTACAGTGGTATAACAAGAGCCCTCTGTCGTCATCATGGATTGGAGCTTCTGGTAGCCTTCACTGGACACCAGGGAGCTCGAGGTGGGCAGATCCATGGGTGGAGGAGGTGGTGGAGGTGGGCAATGGGGTAAAGGTGGAGGGGGGGGATTAGATGAGAGTTCTGGGGCTGGTGGATAGGAGGAAGGGGGTTTATGGTCTGAGGGAGAAGAGAAAGACGCAGTTAATATTGATAAAAAGAACATCCTTGGTACAAAGTGTCAAAGAATCTGCTGCATTAACGGTTTATATGAAGTGGACCTAGTAGTCACCCATTGGTTTTGAAGCCACAGTTCTGCATTTTGGGCGTCACCTCCTAGGATTTTTGCAACCAGTGAACGGAAGTGACCATATTAGGACTGCAGAGGTGCGACACAAGCACCACGAGCAGCAACCCTACTGCATCCGGCTCCATCTGGCTTTCAGTATGAAGTTATTAACACAGTTAGCTTCTTACACTCTTAAACTCTACAGCTAATAGTTATAGTAATCTTAGTGGCTAATTGCAATTGCACATACAGTAGTGATAGTGAGGCCGCTCCGGTCCTGTCAATCACAAGGTAGCCATGACTAAAGCATACCCTGCTTTATGATCTATTTGGGACCACAATTTACTAAATGAACATTATGCTGTATTGAAGAAGACTTGAAACTAGTGACTGAGACCATAAAGTCATGTTTACAATGTTTACTGAGGTAATAAATCAAGTGAATAGGAGGGTACATTTCTCATCGACTTCCATGCAATCACACTTCTTTTTGCATCCAGAGGAGTCGGCCCCTGATGGTCAGAAGAGAGAATGCAAGATTAAGGCACCTCAAAAGATCGAGACCAACAAAGAGCAAAGCAGGACTATAGCTGCGTGTGAAATACCACTTCTGATATTAGCAGACTTAGGTGAACATGCCTGGCATCTCTTAAAGGAAAACACCACCGCATTTCCATACTGAACTATGTTCTGCTCTGATCTTAGACGAGGTGATACATACCTCCCTCTCCTCTGTGCGTGCACTCAATGGCTCTTGCGCGCACTCCGCGCAGCGCTAATTTGCTAGCATGTAGCTTGTCCCAGTATATTCCTTAGGATCCAAAGGGGGGTGAAGTTAGAAGCGACCAAGCACTTCCACGTTGTCCCCATTTAAATACGGTTACGGGAGTAGTTACACGACCAAAGTTTGGTTACACAAAATGAAACATGCCAATTTTTCTAAGCGGATAACAAGGATAACTATATAGTATGGCGGAATAACAACTGGAAGCACTTCGACGTCGGCGCAGTAATATCATCACTCCGCTCCCCCTCTTACTTCCGTCAATAGAACCTACGTGACCTGCACGCCGTCGCCTGCACTACCTGTAGTAGTTTGTGCACAGTTGAGGAAGCATCAGGTTGTAGTAAGATAGTTTGTGAACAATCAAACATCATGGTTATAACGTGCATCGTACAGGGTTGTGAAAACAAGCAGAAGGTATATAGTCCCGTCATGTTTTGAGTGATGATATTACTGCGCCGACGTCGAAGTACTTCCAGTTGTTATTCCGCCATACTATATAGTTATCCGCTTAGAAAAATTGGCATGTTTCATTTTGTGTAACCAAACTTGGGTCGTGTAACTACTCACGTAACCGTATTTAAATAGGGACAACGTGGAAGTGCTTGGTCGCTTCTAACTTCACCCCCCTTTGGATCCTAAGGAATATACTGGGACAAGCTACATGCTAGCAAATTAGCGCTGCGCGGAGTGCGCGCAAGAGCCATTGAGTGCACGCACAGAGGAGAGGGAGGTATGTATCACCTCGTCTAAGATCAGAGCAGAACATAGTTCAGTATGGAAATGCGGTGGTGTTTTCCTTTAACTGGCCCCTGATTGCTCCAAGATGGGGCTGCATCAAATTCCAGCTCCATTGCTCCTGCCAGCCATTCATTGCCATTCTAGCAGGTGACGAATGTCCATTGGACATGTGAGTGGATTGTTTTGTTCATGGCTCTGTACTCAATGGGTCCGTTTTTGCAGGAGCAGCTTGAAGAGAAAAACTCTCTTCTGAATGTATGTACATGTCTATATTTATTGTTTGCTGCATTTAACAGGTTATTGTCTTCACGTATTGTACACATAATAAAACAGTTTGCCTGTCAGTCACTTCTCTGAAGGCTGTGAAGCTGCAGAAGGAATGCCACTATCTTCCTTCTCATACCTGCAAACTCACGAGGGTTGAAAAAGGTGACAAACTCATCCTAGGAGTTGACAGGCTCAGGGAAGACCAATTTATAGGTGTAGAGACCAGAGAAAACGTGTCTTTCATAAAATGGGACCTTTAAGTGCCCACATCTAATACATGCATTACTTTTGAAGCGAACTGGTGTCTCTTTCGTTCATAATTTTGCTGATATAATAAGGAGTTTAAAATAACTATTTTGGTTTAGTTTGGGAAATCTTGATTGCTTTAGGCAGGTTGGCGGGCGGTAACTATTTACAGCGTAATGGACCATGAAACTGTGTGCCAACAATTAAACTGAAGTCGGATTCATCTGTGGATACACTTCAGACATTTAATTTACAACGGCATCACCTGAATGTTTCCATTAGCTCAACAAAACAAAAACAGAGAACACATTTTATAGTGTTTATCAATGTGTATGTGTGAGCAGACTCGATTGACAATACATAAATAAAGCATATGTTGGAGTGCTTGAGTCACTATAATGTGCTTTCACATGTGTATTTTAGTCAGTCTGTTGTGTCCAAGTGAGGAGTTTAAGTTGTTTCACACTAAGGAATGATCAACAGGTCAGAGTCTTATGATGGAAGATTACACAATCGGAAATATTTTTTGACCCCCGGGAAAACTGAGTTACATTTACATCACAGACATTTCTATGATTTATTTGTATTATTTATTTATTTCTGATATGTACGTATGTCTTAACTGTAAGAGTAAGAATGTTGGCCAATGAGCAGCTGTTGGATGTTCATAATTTTTTTCTCTGACCGAAAAACCGAGGTACGTACTTAACCGTGAATTTTGTGTACCCTTAGACCCCCAAATAAATATATTGATTATATGATTTATTATTCAAGACCACTGTGAGGGAAATTCCTATTTAATCATGTATTTCTTTGGGAAAATGGCTGTCTGTCCTCAATGCGTATTGCAGGACCATTTGCCACCAGGGGCGTCACCAAACAAGCCCATTGATGCAGGATAAGACAATGACCCTTTGATCAAAGACAACATCTGGGGACACCTGGAGAGGGGGGGCTGCAGGATGTCAGACCTGTATGTAAATTCATGCATTATAAGTGCCCATAGAAACAGTGACTCTTCAGTCATTCCTGTGTCGCACTGGGAATGGCTCATGCTGCAGCATTAAAAGATCTTCAGATTCGGATATTATGTCTACTGGTATTTCATTGCCAACTCTCACCTGCACTAGACTAAACTGGTATTTCAGTTGCAACGACAACCACCATCAGGTCTTGATAATGCAATTTAATACATTCTAAGAAATGAGTAGAAGTCATTGCAAACTAACAACAAAGTATGAAGTTATGAAAATCTTATTCAGGAGAAAGGTCTTTTTTTATTCATCTAAAAATTGTACGGCGTATGTGAAGACCATTTTTTTTAACCATGGAAAGGTGAAAAGAAATCATAAAGAATGCGCAAATGCTGCTTTTAGGGCAGAAGACACTGACCTGGGTTTATGAAGACTGATGGGGGAGGAGGAGGAGGAGGAGGTGGAGGAGGATCTAAATTTGTGAGCTCTGGAAAACAAAAATAAGAAGAACAAGATAAAGAAAAAGAATGTAAACATAACAGTAGACAAACGAAGGAGCTTAAACTGTTTGGTGTCTGCTATCAAGGCAGGAGTTGTACTTACTAGTGGCCTTGCTGTCATCTTTGGGAGAAGGCTACAAAACAAGACAACCATGATCAGTCAGAGTTAGAAAAAGCACAATTTAAGGCATGCAATTTAACAGAAGCCCACTCACCTGGGCTAGTCTCAGTGGTCTGGGGCTGGTTTGAGGGGACGCTTTCTTGGCTAAAGGTGGGACAACGGGGGGCAGGATGAAAGGTTGTGGGGGGTTTTCGCCAGTCCCTATCCCTCCATCAGGTATCTGCTGCTTGGCCTGAGAATACAAGTCCAGGACCTGGTGACAGATATCTTTGTGATGGAGGAGAGAAACAAGAGAGGTGGCAGAAAGATTAGAAAACCTTATACTAAGTATACTATCAATGGTGTGGCAGTATTCCCTTTACCTTCTAACACCTCCACAGGCACATCCTGGACAAACTGCTCCCACCAGCGCCGGGATGATTGCTTGGAGGTCCAGTCCTGGATGTCGAACTTACAGAGACGTCCAGCCAGATACATGACAGCCACAGCTATGATCTGTGGCTCCCACTGCAGGGCCACCATGGTGCAAAGGCTTGAGGACCAAAATGTATGGAATTGTTATACTCTAATATACTGTACATAGTACACGTTTGAATCTACTAAAATCATGCACAAGATACATTCCAGTATGATTTTCCTATCAGAAAGGGGTATTGGAAAAAAAACAAAAAAAATGAGGGGTTATTGGATTTTCATTTAAAATACAAAAAAATGTAATTGAAATACAAGGTGCTTTTTGTAAAAATGGTTGTAAAAATATGCGATTCCCTTCTTCTAACTTGATTTATTATCTCAGTAAACATTGCATATACTTTGTGTGTGTACACACACTATATTGCCAAAAGTATTTGCTCACCTGCCTTGACTCAAATTAAGTGACATCCATTCTTAAACTTTCTGCAGTCAATTGCTACAATTGCTACAGACCTCCAAACTTCATGTGGCCTTCAGATTAGCTCAAGAACAGTGCGTAGAGAGGTTCATGGACTGGGTTCCCATGGCGATCAGCTGCATCCAAGCCTTACATCAGCAAGTGCAATGCAAAGCGTTGGATGCAGTAGTGTAAAGCATGCCGCCACTGGAAGTATTCTCTGGAGTGACGAATCACGCTTCTACATCTGGCAATCTGATGGACGATTCTGGGTTTGGCGGTTGCCAGGGGAACGGTACTGACTGCATTGTGCCACGTGTAAAGTTTGGTGGAGGGGGGATTATGGTGTGGGGTTCTTTTTCAGGAGCTAGGCTTGGCCCCTTAGTTCCAGTGAAAGGAACTCTGAATGCTTCAGCATACCGAGAGGTGTTGGACAATTCCATGCTCCTAACTTTGTGGGAACAGTTTGGGGATGGCCCCTTCCTGTTCCAACATGACTGTGCACCAGTGCAAAAGCAAGGTCCATAAAGACATGGATGGGAGAGTTTGGTGTGGATGAACTTGACTGGCCTGCACAGAGTCCTGACCTCAACCCGATAGAACACCTTTGGGATGAATTAGAGTGGAGACTGAGAGCCAGGCCTTGCCGTCCAACATCAGTGTGTGACCTCACAAATAAATTTCTGGAAGAATGGTCAAAATTCCCATAAACTCACTCCTAAACCTTGTGGAAAGCCTTCCCAGAAGAGTTGAAGCTGTTATAGCTGCAAAGGGTGGACCGACGTCATATTAAACCCTATTAAGAATCACGCTGTCACGCTAGTTTCTTTAATACAGCATGATGTTCATTGAATAAATTATGGTCCCATTTAGAGTCAAATAGACCATTAAGCATGGTATAGGGCGTGGCTACCTCATGATTGACAGGTCGCTAACGTAGCTACCAATGCAATTAGCTACTTAGATGAGTTCAACATTTAGTTGTAAAGTTTACCTTGAATCATGCAATATAACTTTGTTTACAGATTCACACCAGAAGCCAGATGGAGCCAGATGCAGTTTGTGTTTGTCAGATCAACCCGTCACTCCTCCACATGCCAAATATGGTCACTTGCGTGTACTGGTTGCAAAAAATCCAAGATGGCGGCAGCCAAAATACAAGTGAGCAACCCTAAAAATGCTGAACTTGAGGCTTCAAAACCGTAAAAAATAAATTACATCACCATGACTATGTCCACTTCTTATAGACAGTCGATGCTCTCTGTATATAAACATTTGTTCGCAGAAATTAGTTAATTGTGGCCTTGAAATAGTATATTTTTTCTCTCTATGGCCACTCACGGGCTACGTTCTACATACTGATCCATGTCCACCTCATCAGCTCTCTCATCTTCAGACCACATCCAGTCTCAAAATTAAAAAAAAACTAAATAAAGTCCCTTGTTTTGTACTCTTGTTCTGTGTAGTTGTGTTTTCTCTCCCTGCTGTGGATGTACAGGACCATCTCTCTCGACATATGTGTTGACTGTGCATTTTACACTCAACAAAAATATAAACGCAACACTTTTGATTTGCTCCCATTTTTCATGAGATGGACTTAAAGATCTAAAATTCATTCCAGATACACAATATTACCATTTCTCTCAAACATTGTTCACAAATCAGTCTAAATGTGTGATAGTGAGCACTTCTGCTTTGCTGAGATAATCCATCCCACCTCACAGGTGTGCCACATCAAGATGCTGATCTGACATCATGATTAGTGCACAGGTGTACCTTAGACTGCCCACAATAAAAGGCCACTCTGAAATGTGCAGTTTTGTCTCACAGCAAAATGCCACAGATGCCACAAGCATTGAGGGAGCGTGCAATTGGCATGCTGACAGCAGGAATGTCAACCAGATCTGTTGCTCGTGCATTGAATGTTCATTTCTCCACCATAAGCCGTCTCCAAAGGCATTTCAGAGAATATGGCAGTACATCCAACCGGCCTCACAACCGCAGACCACGTGTAACCACACCAGCCCAGGACCTCCACATCCAGCAGGTTCACCTCCAAGATCGTCTGAGACCAGCCACTCAGACAGCTGCTGAAACAATTGGTTTGCATAACCAAACAATTTCTGCACAAACTGTCAGAAACCGTCTCAGGGAAGCTCAACTGCATGCTCGTCGTCCTCATCAGGGTCTTGACCTGACTCCAGCTCGTCGCCGTAACAGACTTGAGTGGGCAAATGCTCACATTCGATGGCGTCTGGCACGTTGGAGAGGTGTTCTCTTCACGGATGAATCTCGGTTTACATTGTTCAGGGCAGATGGCAGACAGCGTGTGTGGCGTCGTGTGGGTGAGCGCTTTGCTGATGTCAATGTTGTGGATCGAGTGGCCCATGGTGGTGGTGGGGTTATGGTATGGGCAGGCATCTGTTATGGACGAAGAACACAGGTGCATTTTATTGATGGCATTTTGAATGCACAGAGATACCGTGATGAGATCCTGAGGCCCATTGTTTTGCCATACATCCATGAACATCACCTCATGCTTCAGCAAGATAATGTAGGCCCCATGTTGCAAGGATCTGTACACAATTCTTGGAAGCTGAAAATGTCCCAGTTCTTGCATGGCCAGCATACTCACCGGACATGTCACCCATTGAGCATGTTTGGGATGTGCTTGACCGGCGTATACGACAGCGTGTACCAGTTCCCACTAATATCCAGCAACTTCGCACAGCCATTGAAGAGGAGTGGACCAACATTCCACAGGCCACAATTGACAATCTGATAAACTCTATGCGAAGAAGATGTGTTGCACTGCATGAGGAAAATGGTGGTCACACCAGATACTGACTGGTTCTGAGTCCCCAGACCCCCAATAAAGCAAAAAAAAAATGCACATTTCAGGGTGGCCTTTTATTGTGGACAGTCTAAGGCACACCTGTGCACTAATCATGATGTCAGATCAGCATCTTGATGTGGCACACCTGTGAGGTGGGATGGATTATCTCAGCAAAGCAGAAGTGCTCACTATCACACATTTAGACTGATTTGTGAACAATGTTTGAGAGAAACGGTAATATTGTGTATCTGGAATGAATTTTAGATCTTTAAGTCCATCTCATGAAATATGGGAGCAAAAACAAAAGTGTTGCGTTTATATTTTTGTTGAGTGTATAAGCTCCCTGTCTACATTTTATACCTGTACCTTAAGTGTAAAAACTCAATAAAAATATCTTCGAGAAAAAAATAAATTAAAAAAACTACCTTTTTTAATATATAAGTTTTCTGGTTATACAAATAAGATCATTACAATCAATCCATTCTTTAAATTTTGCTGATCCCCTTTTGACCATGAAAAGTAAAACACCATGTATTTCAATTTAGATTTTTTTTTTGTATTTTACAATGAATGAAATAACCATTAATATTTTGTTTTTCTTCAAACTGTGTTTAAATTATTTTGAATCAATTACTACCTTTTAAAATTGAAAAGGTGAAAAGTAAATATACTAGCACAAAATGTTATTCCCTTGGTAAATCTTAAAATTAATATTTTAGTCACAAATCCTGGTTTCTGAGCTTACCTGTCATTCACGAAGGTCCAGGCCATCTGAACCAGCTTCTGTACCTTGTTCTTTTCACCTGAAAAACAGTAGTAGTTTTTCCATACCCATCAAATACTTTGCTCCCTCTGCAACAGGATACTGGACTCCCTACCAGGAGAGACCAGTCTAGATCCAGAAAGATCACCAGACTTTCTTCTTTTTGAGGAGACTTGATTTTAAGGCCACTGCAAAGGCTCGGCCTCCACTGTTTGTTTGGTTCAGATGACATCCAGGAGCATCCGATTGGTCGACCCCATTGCTCTAATCTTATCTATTGAGATGAAGATTTCTGCTAGATAAGGTGGTGCCAGTCCAATAAAATCACAAAAAACAATCAATCCTAAAATGGACAGGAAACAAGTGTAGGGAGGCCTATACTGGTTTTCTTTTCCCAGTAAGAAGATGAGCAGTTGCCTTTTACTAATTGCAAACAATGAAGTGACGACTGTTCTACACCCATATACAAATAATTACAGTAGTATAACCAACAAGTACAGATAACATGTCTCTGCTAGATTTTTGCCAAATGTCTCAGAAATGGAAGAAAACAAAAAGAGGTACCTTTGAGTTGCTTGGCATAGTGCAGAAGGAACTGGTAGGGATGCTCCACCTGCAGGTCAAACTTGATGGTCTGCAACAGGATGCGCTCCAACACCATCACCTCCTCCTGTAAGGAAAATGATTCTTCATTGAGCAAATGGTGACAGACTTGATAAAGACCCACCTAGCACTCCATAGACAGATACATTCTTAAGGTAGAAGAAGCATTGTTTTGACTAAATGCAGATGCCCCATTTCCTAAAGCACTGCAAAGGTCGACTGATTAATTGGTTCGGCACAGATATCATTATCAGAGGAACATGGACTGTGATAATGACCAGTGGGTGGGCAGTCACCACCAGTCTCACAGGGGCGTACCTTGCTTTTATGATACTAAAAGATTGTTTTAAAAAAGATTTTAGCACGATCATTTTCAAAAATAGACAACACTTAAGATTTTTAAGAAACGCAATCATCAGAAGTATAATCATCTGATAATGAACAGTGGTTGCACTGTGTCAACTCCAGGCCAAATCCCAATGTCCCTCCCTCATGGACTTTTATGCGCGTTCCTGTTAAGTGCCTGAGGGCTTAGGGCTGTCCCACGGTCAAATCATGAAGTGCGTGAGGGCTCGCTCACTGACTTTTTGAGCCCTTTATGCCCACTTTCCGCGAGACAGCATCGATGCTGACTTTGCCTGAGGGAATTACCACCAGTTCATATCGTTGCAACGTGAAACACGGGGTTACCAGGGGAATAAAAAAAGCAAACAAAGAGGACGCCGCATGTTGGAATATTACATTTACACAGAAACATTAACATTAAAGATTTAATATGGAACATTAAACATGAACGTGAAATCATAGGAATGTCATCATAGACTACACACCTGGTTTAATCATCAACCATTTTTTTTTAATTTAGCTTATTGAAGCCATTTTAACTAAAACAAGTAAATACATTATTTGACAGGGTCGTCTGGTCTGGGATGATACAAGTCTGTAAGATGTACAGATCAGAATAAAAGCAAGAATAAAAACCAACACTTTTAGATATTATATTTTGTGTCATTAAAGTAAAGTGACATGCTGAGTGCTGTCCAATTTGTATTTCTATCATTTCACCTCTAACCTCTCACACTCAACCACTTACCTGGTGACGTCAGTTAAGTCCCTGGTTGCTTTTATGATACTTTTTTTGGCCTTTTTTGCCTTAATTGAGAGAGGACAGCATGTGTGTGTGTGAGTGAGTGAGTGAGTGAGTGATATGGGGGGCTGCGCAGTGAGGACTCAGCCTCGGTACATGGGGCACCAACTCTACCACTGACCTATCAGCGCATCCGCTTTTATGATCCTTAAAGTTTGTTTTAAATTTTGTTTAGTAAGCAATTTTTTAAGCATCAATGCAATCAACAGAAATAAAAGCTAACATTAGGCTATAAACAACTATGCCAGTGTCAAATGAGCTTGAGTTTACCCAATTAGGCTGTAATGGAAGACTAGTCGGTGTGATTTTGCTATGGCAACGCTGGCACATGTACAGTTATTGTACAAAAGTTATTCCATAAAGTTGGAATAATTTGCAAATGTCTTGTCTTTTGTAGCACCAAACAAATGTGATACATGAATTAATTCCACCTGGGTAATTGTGAAACATAATTGTGACACAAAAGTCATAACTGATGCATTTAAATTGAATTAAACAGAGGATTGTGTCTGAAAACAAAATATTCCAACTTTATGGGCAACAGTGTATATGCTGTGGCCAGAAGCTCTCATTCATTTTTGCCCAGTCAAGTTTGACAGTTTGACCACCCCGGGAAGAGAGGGAGGAGAGCTGAGATGGCAGCTAAACTAACCAAACTAGGACCTAAGTTAACTCCACTACCCAGCATGCTCCTGGCTGACTGATTTCTGTTCACAGGAAAATAAGACGACTGAAATACAACTTCAGGCTAACCCAGCAATGGAAGGCCACTAACTGTGCCCACATCCTTAAAGAGCTCCATTGTGGATTAATCCCAGATCAAGCTGCACTTGATGGGTGGACTGCAAGACAGAGGACAGGACGCTAGTGGGATGAGAGAAGGTGGACTGTTTTTACATCAATGATGCTTGGGGCTCAAACTGTGTCAGTGTTGATGGAAAATGTTTCTCTGATGTTGTATTTCTCATATTCTAGTAAGGCAGCAACCTCCACCTCTGAAAAGTCAAGCCAAAGCTGCAGTGACTTAAATGTACAGTCTCGTTGCTGACCATCAGGGGGCAACGCCTCCGGTTGTAAAATCTAATCTGATTGCATGGAAGTCTATAAAAAAATTAACTTAACTTTTCACTTGCTTTCTTTTCTCTGTTACCATTGTGAAAACGGGTTTATGGTCTCAATCGCTAGTTTCAAGTCTTCTTCATTACAGCATGACTTTCATTAAGTAGATTTTGCCGCACAGGTTGCCGCTATACCGAATAGTCTTCAAAATAGGCTTCAAAACTGTACTTCACAAACCAATGGGTGACGCTGTGATGACAACTTCCACATCTTATATATATCATTTATTGTCATTATGCAAAACAGTATGTGTATAATATATATATATATATATATATACTGTATATATATATATATATATATATATACACACACACACACACACACACACACACACACACACACACACACACACACACACACACACACACACACACACACACACACACACACACACACACACACACACACACACACACACACACACACACACACACACACACACACACACACACACACACACACACACAATAAATGATCCTTGAATCGTCTCAATTAGCTACCCACATGTTACTGTCTTTTTGAAGAAATGGAAAACCTTAAAAATTCATGACAGGGGTGTGAACTGATGTATTTTATATCTTAAAACAAAACGTTAAAATCTCTTAAGCTTGTGTTAACCACAGAGGTTATTTCAAGCATCTAACCAAAAGCCCAATACGAAAAAAATATTTGTGCATCAGCACTCATCCAAACTATATCAGCAATAATGTTTTTCCCACTTCATTAAATCTTCTCTCTTGACTTATATAAAGCAACTCTATCAGCTCAGGTTGGCAGATTGGAAGAAAAATAAATAATAAAAAACTTGAATTTACTGACCAATCTGGTCTTCACTTTCAAATACTCCAGCCCTGTCATTCATGGAAATAAATCCCACACTTACCACTGGAATATGCATGGACATGAATTGTTTTTTTAAGAGTGGCATTTAACAACGTAAAGGGCTGTGCAACAGGAGTTATCCCAGCCAGCCATAAACCACAGAACAGTGTTGTATTGTAAATAAATAGGACATATTCCAAATTATGGAATGCAACGATTAATTTAGAATGTAAATGCAAAACTCTGATGTGGTGGTTCTCACTTCTCTCTTAAAAACAATAAAAAAGGTGTTATAAGAATTTTGTATAACCTCATGTCTTAAAGTTTTCTTTGTTCAGGTTACAGCTTTATGTGTTGAACTGTTTATTACTTTAGTATCCCCATTGCTGACCTAAATGTTATCAGAGGCCTGGTAGTCATGATGTCTAGTTCTGCATGAAGATTAACTGTCAATGACGCATCATCTCCTGTGCCTTTAAAAGACTCAAGTCACAACAGTGATTTGAGCACTTCCTCTGTAGCATCCTCACACGTTGTTGCATTGTAACTGCTCCTCTTGTACAAGATTAAAGTCAGACGTCGACTTTACTTATGTCTCCGATCTCCTCCTTGGGTGAATTTATTCGTTTACGGAAAAATTCTTTTAACAAAAGGCTCTCACCTGATGGTGAGTTTGATGTTCAGTTCCACATATATTTATTAATTACTTCGAGCTTGATGGTGAGTTCAACATTCATATAGCTTATTTATTTAGGTATTCAGTACTAAGAGTTTGATGTTCAGTGATCGAGATTAATTTCTTAATATATTTAGGTAGTATACTTTGAATTGTTGAGTTTAGCAACAGATATCCTCACAGATACAGTATTTTTGTACAGTCTGTAATAAAGTTATAGATTGTTTGTTGAGATTCTGGACCTCTGGCTCAGCAGGGGCCTGTACTACGAAGCAGGATTTGTGCGAGGTAACTTAAGCGTTAACTCTGGGTTTTCACAACATGGGGCGGTAACTCTACCACTAAGCTATCAGCAAAGTTGAGTTTATCATTCAATCAGTAAGATCTACTAGTGCCCTTATGATGGGGCAGTCATATTATACTACTACTAATACTATTACTACGACTTCCACGTTCACACAGTCGGTGAGTTTTTGCCAGCTGTCCTTCCTGCATTTGGCAGATGAAACTGTTGCCTTTTGCCTGTATTATACGTTTAACTTCTTCGTATTTCTGTAAGATTATGGTTCGCTCCTCATATGTGAAATACGCCGCTCCGCTGCCGTAGACTGATCCATGTATGCGATTGGTCAAATGCTGCAAACGCCCCCTCTTTCATGTGCACGCGCTCATAGCTGGACAGGTAAACCCTGGGTTGAGTTAACGAGTTGACAACCAGCTTCGTGTGACCGCTTATCTCCGATTGCCTTTGTTAGGGTTACTTAAGCTGGATCTCTGAAAGATACCCTGGGTATGTTGAACTCGCTTCGTAGTACAGGCCCCAGGACAGTCCATTAATGATCCTTAAATTCTAAAATACATTATTACAAACTATTACACAAATAATTCTGCCCAGGCTAAATAAATAAGAAAACATTTTTGATTAAAGATAAATAGCTTGTCCATGTGCTCCGAGCTTGACTTTTGTTCGAGTGTATCTGTTTTTATGATTCAAGCATGTACAACATGCATGTTGTTTTGTTTATGTCATTTCTGCTAAACATTCTCGGTTTATTAACACATACAACGTGGCTTGTACTTAAAGATGGAGTCTACGTTTTTTTACTTGAGACAAACTTTAGCCAATAGTAGCCATCCGGTCCTTATGTCATGTCATGTAAAGTGTATATTGTGACACCAGCACAGCTGGCAAGTCAATATGGATCTATGGACACTGATGAGCGGTTCAAACACCACATTCTGGACAAAGTTTTCCGTCTACACAAACAACGGAACAATGCTTTTCTGATGACACATCACAAACAACTGTATAAAAAGCCCTTCTCAAGACGGAGTCTGCCCCTATCTGGCCAGATAGTTTGCTCTGAAGCTGTATGTCGGTGATGCGGTCCGCTTGGACACCCTGTTTGCGAGGGCTTTGACTTATTAGACTTTGTCCATTTACAGTCCGTCTGTAGCGACTGCTAGCCTGTTTTGGACTCTTTATAGAATAAATTACTAAAAGCTCTGTTAGGAGTTGTATTCTTATTTCTCATCAGGTAATCATAAACCGATTTCCACCACATTGGTAAGTCAGAAACTAATTATAGATTTGGGTTTAGGCATTCTGTGAGTAGAGCTAGTTGTAACATTTAGTCTGAACAGCTACTACTTTATTCAGACGAGGACCTAACACTTGTTTCTATTTTTTAGCTCTTACTTCATCGGCAATGATATGTTGTGGTTTCTTTGTTTCTTTCTTTTGACAAATGTACTTATTGTAAGTCGCTTTGGAGAAAAGCGCCTGCTAAATGACCTAAATGTAAATGTAAATACAAGTAGTGTCCTAATAAAGGAATTTCTTGCTACAGACCTTGGGATCATCTCCAAATTGTGCAAACTGGATGTCGTTGAGCAGGCTGCGAGCGGTCTTGATGATATCTTTGCACTTCTTTGGAGTTTCCTCCACTTTGCCTGCTAGGAAAAGGCAGCATCCTCCTGTCACCTACAGATACATGCACCAGGTGAGAAAAAATATGTATTCTTTTAAACTGCACAGAAAATTCTGTTGTCACTGCAATATTTGAGAAATATATAGACGCTGCTATGGAAGATATGCAACAGATTAGAAGGTAGTCTTGGCAAAGCTGTGTCCAGCGCTTCCAAAACAACACAAACATTGCAGCAGTTAATTGTTGCAGTTCTGTATGAATAATAATTCTCAGAAAACATTACAAGCTCAAGGTTAAACTTACAGTATGTTTAATGGTGGAAAAAAGTATATTGAGAATAGCTTGCGAAACAATATATTGTTGCCATTTATTACAGTGGAGAAGTTTCATCATACACCCAACAAATGGTAGTACAGAGACGTCCAAGCCTAACATAGATAAAGAAAATACCGCACTTACATATCTAGGAAATTGCTTGAAGGAATGAAACATGTAGAAGCGGTGGAAGTAAACAATTCCAGTAGCCAGTGTGTCATAGTGTCTGCAGCCATAGAGGTTAAGAAGACTGACAGGGAGATTTCAACAATTTAAACAGTTGTTATTTATCAATCAGTCTCAGGAAGGACCGTTTGACAGAGCCTAAAACTCTATGCACCACAACTCTGTCCTGCCAGTAGGGATGGGACTAGGATTTTATCATGAATCACAATAAAAAAACACTCACAATAAGTCGAGCGTGGTGAATTTTCATTATCAGTATAATTATAAATATCGTCAAAGTGACTTGAAAAAGCTGTCTAGCTTGTTATCATTTTAGACACGTGAACATACAGCCTAATTTAAAAATTATGATGCATGAGCATCATATGAGCATCTTGATCAATTGTTCTTCACTAAAATAAGGATGTGCCTTATCTGTGACGCAATTCAAATATGTGTATCTTCACAAAAATAAACCGATACAAGTTTTAAGCATATTTTGCTGATTATCAGGATAATATCATGAATTGCAATTATTTGGGAGGATACTTGTGACGTGACATTTTCATATCATCCCATGACTAGTTGCTAGACTTCAAATTAGATTGGTCTTTATTTATCTATGGTCAGAATTTAAACCGCACTACTGCTGATGATGGGTAGCTGCAGTACCCTATACACTCGTTCGTTTTCTCTGTCTTTTACATGTGCACAGTGTAGACAGTAGCAAACACAAATTCCTGTCACATGAACCATCGGAAAACGTTATGTTTCATACAACCCGTAGGTTAACTGGCCTTTATGCTTTCCACAAAAGGATACAGCCCAAGCCTCGTGCCCACATCAAAGATGAACCGAGCCCCCTCTCTGCGGTACCGGGCCTCAGTGGCAGGGTCCAATCCCTCTGACTGAGATGGAGTATGGGCCAGGTCCTTCTTGTCCCAGTACCAGCATGGTTTGACGTGTTCCAGCGTGGCTGGGTCCTTCCTGTCCCAGAATATCAGGGGTTTGATGAGGTCCAGGGTGGACAGGTCCTGTTAGTTCCGCTAGCAGCAGGACCTATGGCCAAGGTTGAATTTTCTTGTTGTGCTTTTGTGGAAGAAAGCTGCATTTAACAGATGCTACTAGCTACTATTACTGCATTTAACGTCACTGTAGACCAATGGCATTGACAGAACCATTTACCCAAAACCGCGACACAATTTGGAGGAGCTAACCTGTGTTGCTTTAACACAATACTGACAGAATCAACAGCTGTGAAATGTCTACGAGCGAAACCCCATTGATGCATAAAAAGTGAAATATCTGTAGTTGTAGCCGTATACTCACTCCATCCAAACAAAGACCAGCGGAACACCGGAGTAGCATAAATGACTGACACATCTTTCAACCAATTATTGTAGCTAATATTACCATGTATGGGCATTTTAATCCTTCTAAAAGTAAACGTCCAATAGTAAGGCGTTGTGGGAGGGGAATAGTGAAATTTACATAAATCAACTGTTTCAACCGGCCGCTGTCGTGTTCCGTGTACGGTCCTACAACCAATCAGGATGCCAGAATACACTGCTGTCTTTGTGGGCGTAGTACACGTCTGCTCCAATCACACGCGCGGATTCAGTCAAGTTTGGATTCAGTGCAGGGACAGATCTGCTGCTGCTGTCACTTAAAAAAGGTATGACTGAAACAGAGAAAATGTTTATGGTTTGGTTTCGTAAAGTTCTTACTTGGTATTGAGGGTCATTCTGCATGAATTAGTGCTTTCGGTGTAGAGGCAGTTTTTTTAAGCAAGGCAAGTTAGCGCGCCAGCCAATCCAGCAGATTAGCTCTCCATAAGCTAAGACTCAGGCTGATCCGTTATCACTTGACAGCTTAGCAGCTAGCAGCTAGCCTTGTAATGTGTAGCCAGTGCAGCTAGTGTTGATGAATGAGCTCTGTGCGTTACCCTGCCCCGCTATCGGCTCCAATTACGTCTCCGCTCGGATGGGCGTGATTCCTCAATGCTAGTAAGCTAACCTTAGCTGCTGGCCTTGAAAGGCTCCAAATGACCAGAGGGCTAACTACTAGTACTAACCCTAACTCTTGGGTGTAGGATAAAACCTTGGTAATATCTCACTTGTGTTATTTAAAAAATAAGCCGGACATTAACGTTACCGTGTTAGACTATATTAAACGGTCCTCTACAAACCAATCTATTTCAGTTGTCAGTTTGCTGACATTTAACTTAACGTTAGCCACCGTTACATGCGGGTATTGCCAGAGAGAAGCTGGAAGTGGGACCGGAGGGCATGAGGGCAAATCACGCTGCTGTCATAAGTCAAGGATGTGTGAAGTATCCCCACGTTTAAAAAGCTTTATTCTAGTGCATTGTTCTTAACTGTAGGTTTAACTATCTCGATTGAATTCTGTTCAGTTAGTATTGGACAGCAACATTAAGTTTTGTCAAAATGATTACAGTCAGTTACATGCGTTTCGAACAAGTTTCTACTTTTGTACATATCTATCTTATTTTACAGGATTCAGAAAGGTTATTCAACCCATCTGTGGTTGTCTTTCCTTCCAGGCAGTCTCTCATTAAAAATCATCAAAACTCTCATTTTGCTGAAGAGTGGTCTGACAGGAAGATCACTGGTCTTTTAAAGCAAATTTTACCTAGTGGTCTAACTGTGGAATTTCAACTTCCGTCATATCATCATATGACTCCTTTCACCCCCCAATACATTTCCCATAGATTTATATTCATAAAGAGATGTCTGTTGATCAGCATTTTTAAAGTAAATCAACTTCCCAGTTCGAAAACATGAATAGCCTTTCTTTAGATCATTACATCCTAAAAGTTGTAAAATGCATATAGTCAAATCCAGATTAATTTTTCTTTCTCCCCAGAGGGTGAGAGGAAGGGTTAAAAAACATGTTAGTGTGCTTGTTGTATGGGCCCTGCAGCCAATTTAGTATGCGTGTCATTAGCGATGGGATATAGGATTTTATTGTGAATCGCGATAAAAAACACTCACAATGAGTTGATAAAGGTGAACGAGGTAATCATAAATATCATCACTTGAAACAACTTTTAAATGTTTTCTAGCTGGCTGTCATGGTAGAAATACATAGAGCCTGAAAAAAAAATACAGGACCCAAAAATACATGTATTTATATATTTATGCAGGGAGACATTATGATTTATGATCATCTTATTTTAAGATTGTATTGTTTTTAATGAAAAAGGAGGTTCACTAGCTGGCTTAGTTTCCATGTACAGCAGTGAATTTGAGACTAAAGTGACCTGCAATGTTTGAGAAATATATGAAAACTGCTATGGAAGATATAACATACAACAGATTAGAGGGTAATCTTGGCTAAATTGTGTCCAGTGCTTCCAAAACACATTGCAGCACCTAATTATTGTTCTGTATGAATCATTTTTAGAAAAGCTCAAGGTTAAACTTACAGTTTGTTTAACGGTGGAAAACGGATCTTGATAGTAACTTGCAAAACAATGTAGTGTTGCCAGATATTACAGTGGAGAAGTTTCATCATTCACCCAACAAATGGTAGTACAGAGATTTCCAAGCCTAACATGGATAAAGGAAATACTGCACTTACATATCTTGGAAACTGCTTGAAGGAGTGAAACATGTAGAAGCGGTGGAAATAAACAATTCCAGTATAGCCAGTGTGTGATAGTGTCTTCAGCCATAGAGGTTAAGAAGACTGACAGGGTGAAGTTAAGAACCTGGATTGTTTTGTAGTAAATGTAAATCATGTAACACATTCCATCTAAATTAGGACACTTAAATAATTTGCATTAAAATGGAAAAACAAATTTAATCTTGCAACATTTCACACCAAAAGTAACAGAACTGAACATGCATTCATGTATTTAATTTTTTCAAATACTACCTTCACTCATTGTATACACAATAAGCAATCAGTTTCTGTATCTGTGTAGCCTAACATTACATAAAGGAACACATCAACATGCATGCCTTGCTTGACATTATCGCATACCCAGCCAGAATGATGTTTGTTATAATATAGATGGTAGTCAAGTTTAGCCATCAAAGATTAGACATTCTTTGCGTTGACGCAGCCTGACCTCACACATTGCTTTGTGTCTAAATTGATTGGTTGAGTGTTGGTGAGGTATTTTTAGGATGAGTCTGCCGATTGCATTTGTGCGTGCTGCTGTGACAAGTTGTGGGCATTCATTCTAAATATGCAACTCTTCAAAGCCAATATGGCAGTTTGTTGTCCTTTACAAATGAGATTGCCCACATACCTGAATCGAGATCACAATCTTATAACAATTAATTGTCCAGCCCTACTAACTGCCCAGCAGCAAACAGCATGTAGCTTTAGTTAGCCACCAGCTGGTGAATATAGTGGAGTATTTGGCAGGGAGTTGGTGGAAACCATATCAAAGCTAAAATGAGAGTGAATATTGTCCACTGTATTATAGGAAATTGTCAGTTTTTTGTGTTTCATTATGACCCCCAAGTGACCAAAACAACTAATTCATGCAGGTTTAATAATGTTTGTAGAGCATTAAATTGTTATAGATCAACCATGGCCTTAAAACCACATTCTATGGGATGATTAAAAGTCCAGTCAGGAGTAGCATTCATGATTTTAACCTGTGCTTGTGTGCCAGGAATATGGCCATCTCTCTTCTTGTTAATTCATTGGTTTTGGACCTGTGTGTGTCTGTCTGTCTGTCTGTCTGTCTGTCTGTCTGTCTGTCTGTCTGTGTGTGCAGCTGCACAGGGAGGAGGCATTCGTATTAGCCATGCTAAGGTTTGTAGGAAATTGAATTGATGATCCATGTAAAGTGGATATGACACTGATCTATTTAAAGATATCATTTTGCTGGTGTGAAAGCCAAAGGCCTAACACTGTATCTTGCTTTTCATAATGAAATGTCAGACCAGCACTGATGTGTTGTCGAGACTTGTGTTAAGCCTTTGGACTGTTATAATGATTAAATTATTAAACATATTAGCCAAAGAAAACTTTTGCTTCATTTCCACTGCATGGTTCAGCCTGAGTTGGCAGTACCAGTAGGGCTCGGTATTGTCACTGATTTCCGATTAATTTAAAGAGATTGGTTTCAGTACCAATTTTTCTCGGATATGAAAGATTTTCATTGGTGCATTATTACAAATAATGTAAACATTAAAAATGTACCCCAAAACAGTAGGTTTAATGCAATGTTTATTTAATAGAGACACACACTACAGAAGTCGACAGATCAACTCTACAGCACAGTTCTAGGTGATAATTCAACATTTCAGCATCCACTATGAAGCATGTTACATGATGAGAGAGGTGATAGTCAGCTACCAATCTTGCTCTGGACGTCCAGCCATTGCTAAGAAAACTCTGCCAACTTAAGTCAAATATCAACGCCATGTTTCAGTCGGTCATACATGTGAGGGATATCCACTTCACTCATGTCAGTGAGTAGGTAACAAGTGTGGTTCCAGTATTTTAACAAGTCGTTAGAAGCATCGTTTTCATCAACACTGTATGGCCGTATGTACTAGGGCTGCAGCTATTGAATCGTTTTGTAATTGAGTAATCTACCGATTAATCCATCGATTAATCAAGTAATCGCATAAAAAATAATAATAATCACGACATCACTACAAATACAGTACGCTCTGGTAGGTTAAATCAGCTAACATCAATACGTTACCTTGTGTGTTCACCTTGATGCTTGGTGAACTAGCGTTAACAACTGGATGTTTTCGGCTCAGAAGTTGTATCATTGGTGTTGTGCTGTTGAGGTACGCCAGTTCCACTTTGCAGTAGACACATTGCACCAACAGCGACAGCGAAGATATTGCCGGGATGTAGAAAATCATTGAGAGAGCGCATTTTATGGTCGACATTTAAACGTTCACACACATTTTTAAGTATTTAAGTTATAAACGGGACACATTCTTTGATCTGCATGGAGGGACGATGTTCACAAAGATGGACAAACATGCGTTACCCTCCTTTTGCAGCTACTTTGCATCCACATTTCTTACCTATTGGATAGGGCTGGGCGATATGGAAATAATTCTTGACACAATCATTTTTGTAAATCAGTCGATATCGACATATATCAGGATATAAATCTTTTTTTCTTACAATTTTCTTTAAATTTCTGTCAGGTTTAATGGTTCCCTTTTTACTCCTAAATGGGATTGTGAGGATATGACAAGGTTAGTTTTGGTTTAAATATTATTTCTTATCTCTCTCTGTCTCTGGAGTTGAACATCACATAAACACTGTGGAACATTATAACACTGAATATCAAATAAATACAATGGCTAGTAATAAACACATTTTTTTTTCATAATTCTGACCAGTCAGAAGTTTCAAGTGTTACAGAACTACAAACTACCTCACTGTATCCTTTCCTTTGTATACAAGCAACTTCAAATTCAAGCAGCTTTCAAATGTAAACGAAGGAGAACATAAAGGATTGCTTTTGTGATATCGCCGTGTGTCTTGTTTTTTTTGTTTTTTTTACCGTAAGGCACGGCACTGGTTATTAGCAAATGTTTACATGATAACTATCCAATTTCATGCTGTGGTATCTTGTGACACCTGATATCGCTGCAACCCTACTGTCAAGTTGAAGAATGAAGTTACAATTTTGTTTGCAATAAAGTCTGGCAGATTTGAGGAGAACATGACGGTTGTTCCTTTTCAGGTCTAACATGATGGATTAAGGGTTTATTTCAACCATTTGGATTTGGTGGTTATTGGAGCCATGAAAAGAGCTTACCAAGATGGATTTGATGAATTCTACTTAATTTATTTTGATTGTTTGATTAATTGAAGTGTGTTATTTGGTGAGGCAGAATTTCTGTGTTTCACAATGGAGTCTGGTTGCTCTGAGGGGAGCGTATTATTGTATGTTTTGTATGTGTAGAAATTATTGCACTTACCCGCTCTACCCCTGAGCAACAGCCGCCCCCATATTGTAAAGCCATTTTAGGCAAATTTGTGATATTCAGCTATATTAGGCCTGCAACTAATAATTTGTTTCATTATCAGCTAATCTGCTGACCAATTGGGCTATAAAATATCAGTAAAGAGGGCAAAATATCCGTCCCAGTTTCACAAAATCGAATAAAAAAAAGTCAAAAATCTTTTAGTCAAAAATCCAAATACATTCAGTTTAGTATGATGTAAAACAGACAAAATCAAAGTCTGAAAAATGCATTTTCTGTCATTTGTGTACGAAATATTCCTGATATATATATGATGAATCAACTATCAAAATGTTTTTTGTTTTTTTTGTCAATTGACTAATTTATTAACTAACTGATGCAGTTCTACGCTATATTGATGAAATTCATATAGCACATAGGACGTCAAATCTGACTCACTCGTTATTACATGTGTGTTCTGACAGATGGAGGAGAAAAAGAGAGGATGGTCTTTTCTCATACTTTGGAGGGATCTCTGGATACACCAGGGACAGCAATTTATGTTAAAAAGTGTTACCTTAATATGTCACCTGTGTTTCCTCTTCTATTCTGTTAGAACACTACATTTTCACCTAACATCTAACAGTAATAACTGTTTCTTCCTTCTCAGCCCAGTTGTCCAACGAGAACCATGGGGAAGAAGAGTCGAGTGAAGATTCAGAAGTCAGGCTCAGGAGCCAGTGTTGTCGTTTCCCCCAAGGAGATGATGAACCTCATCTCCGACTTGTTGCAGAGTATGTTACTTTCAATTCTTTTACTTTCACAGTCTTTATGTAGGGAGTTTTTTTTTATCACCACGTTCAAGTGGTTACAGAGTTATCTAGATGGAACTGAAGGCACATTCAGATTTATTGTATAAGCATGTTGTGGATAAGGATGGTACAATACATCGGAGACCAAGGTGTCGTCTGTCGTGCAGGGATGAAACGTCATAAAATTCACGTTTCCGTATGTACCTCGGGTTTGGGTCACGGTTCCGTATGTTTTCAGTACAAAAGTGAAAACAAAGAAAAAAATATTTTATTGTTCATTTAATTTAAAAATTATAAACATTCAACAGTTGCTCATTGGCAGTTGTGGCACTCAAATACTGGCATATTGCCAATAAAAAATATATAAATAAAAAAATAAATCATTGAAATGTCTGTAATGTAATTGTAACTCAGTTTCCCTGAGGGATCAATAAAGTATTTCTGATTGTGTAATCCTCCATCATAAAACTCCTACCTGTTTGTAATTCCTGATCTGGGTTGTAACTCAAACTCATCGCTCAGATGCAATACACTGACTTAAATACACATGTGAAGGCAGCTCAAGCACTATAACATTAGTTAATTTTGCTTAGTGTAAATCTGCAGTGGGAGGAGCCTAAACATTGTTGTTAAACATCTCAAAAAACACATTCAGGTGATGCTGTCATAAATGAAAGTCTGAAGTGTAACTGTTGGCACGTAGTTTCATGGTCCATTGAGTTAAATTAACCCGGCTAAGGGGGCTAAAACAACTAGTATGACACAACAACTAGTGTACTGCCTAAGCTTTCTGGGTAAGACTGACACTCCAGAATTTTTGTTCCGCATGTGTAGGACAAAACAGCTGTTTGAAACACAAGGCGTACCAAAAGGATGAGGGCTACTGAACATCCTGTATAGAAATATCCCGTGCAAATCTGTGTACGTTACACCCGGAGTGTCAAGTCTCTGGGCCAAGTCACGACAAGAATTTATCGCCTAATCTGACATAGCGACCATCATAACCACACTAAGATCCTGGAGTCTGAACCAGGCGATAACAATCATCACCTGCACATGTCCACAGGGACCAACAAATGTGTGTGAATGCATTCACCCAATGTAGCAAATGCGTGTTCAGGTCTGCAATTCATGTTTGCAGCCCGTAGCAGCAGAGGTGACGGAAGCAGGAAGGATGATGGCTAAAGATCCTAGTAGAGCACACGGAAAGCAAGCTGTCATATCACATTGACTTGGCGTTCACCTGTACTGCTTCAAAGTTTGAAGCTCTAGACAACACTGTAGATTTAGTCTTGATTAGCTAATTTTGGTGTCGTGTTTTAGATCCGTTATTTTCTTTTCTTCAGGTTAACATGTCATGGGTGATATGTGATTGGGTTGTGTGGTTCATTTATAGTGGTAGAGTTGAGGTGTTAATGGTAAGCATGCTTCCCCAGAATGCAGCAGTGCAGCACCATCTGCTGGTAAAGAGTGGGAGGAGTACATCCAGATCAGAAGCCTGGTGGAGAAAATTCGCAAGAAACAAAAGGGTGAGTAAATGTTCATGTAGCTATGAATGCAATACAGTTATATTGTATTCCACTGTACTGAAGAAATTGATGAACAATATTAGATTTCATGGCATTTTAGGGATCAGTTTAGGAGTGAAAATAATATTATTTGTTACCATTTTTGCCGTGTGTTTAGGTATGTCGATCGTGTTTGAAGGCAGCAGAGAGGACTACTTCTCAGATTTGATGTCCTGGGCTCAGGAAAATGGGGCGTCCTGTGATGGCTTCACAGTGGCCAACTTTGGAACAGAGGGCTACGGCTTGCGGGCCACCAGAGACATCAAGGTGAGTCAAAACCTTTTAGTTTCTCCAGTACTTAAGCCACTTCATTGACTCCCAGTGCAGTATAGAATCTCATCCTACCATATGTGGTGCCCGCAGCCCCCAGAGTTTTACTCTTTGTCATACCTCACAGGAGTTTTATTCAATCCTTCCCATTTTTTTCCTGACTTTGTGAATCAAGCATTTGAAAGATGGGGATAGCTTAGAGCTCATTATTTTAAGACGACTGCTGTTTTGTAGGGATTTGACGTTAAATTATTTTTATCACAGATCGCGATAACAAAACACTCACAATAAGTTAATTTGAGTGAATTTCAAGATAATCGTGAATATTGTCATGAGGGAATTGAAAAGGCTGCTATAAGCTTCCAGTCAGTTTTGTCTTGCACTCATTTCCTCAACCTGGCAACCCGTGTGAGCTTCATATCTGGGGAGTAGGGAATTTTCACTTTGTACTGTAGTACCCATTTGAAACACTAGAATGTTACATATTGTTCCTTGAATGTAATACAAGTTTCTTGTCCTAGTACACATGAATGAAGCTCCTGCCACCTGTTGTGGCAGATTAGCAGGCCTCGTTGCCTTAAGTTGACTGTGTGTGTGTGTGTGTGTGTGTGTGTGTGTGTGTGTGTGTGTGTGTGTGTGTGTGTGTGTGTGTGTGTGTGTGTGTGTGTGTGTGTGTGTGTGTGTGTGTGTGTGTGTGTGTGTGTGTGTGTCTGTGTGTGTGTGTCTGTGTGTCTGTGTGTGTGTGTCTGTGTGTCTGTGTCTGTGTGTGTGTGTGTGTAGGCAGAGGAACTATTCCTGTGGATTCCCAGGAAGATGCTGATGACTGTGGAGTCGGCTCAGAACTCTGTACTTGGTAAGGACTTCTGATGATAAGTATATAACATAGAAATAAAACAGGAGTAGAACAGAAATTGTCATTTTGATGGACTGGGGACATTGAAGCTTGTCTGTGATAAACACGGGTCACAGAGCAGTGCTGGCATCTGCTCCACTTCTGCAAAATGAAAGCATGAAACAGAATGTAACGTTTTGAAGACATGTTTCACATGCGACCACCGGGGGATTTAAAAAGCTCAGAACGTTTAATACACTACCGTCAACGCCAATTTGTTGCATGTCACGGCCTGTCTGGTTCCGCAAAGCCGTGCTGCTTTCGTTCACATTCACACCTACGGGCAATTTAGAGTTACGAACTATAGTTATTAATTAACCTATCCCCATCCTGCATGTTTTTGGACTGTGGGAGGAAGCCGGAGAGAACCCATGCTCACATGGGGAGAACATGCAAACTCCACACAGAAGGAACCCTGGCTGGCTTTCCGCCAGCTAGCTAGTGTTGGGGTTGTAGCAGGAGCAGATTTGGTTATCAACAGTTAACTATCAATATCAATATGATTATCGGTATTAATAATTATATTTAATATATTATCATGATATAATCATGAATAAACGGGGCACCACCCTGGGATCAGGGAAAAGATAACCTAAAACTGTATTCAGTCTCAATATGAAGGTTTTATACTCACATGCCAATCATCGTGATCATTGGCATAGGAGTACAAAACCAATCGAACAATTAAAAAGGCGTGAAATTCAAGCACTAGCCTTCACAACCTGCTGTTATCCAGTGACATATACACAACAAGCACAAGAGACCGCTAGTTATAATATAATACGATTTATTAAAATCAGTAATAATGATCACAATCAATAACACTGCAATTAACAAAGCCTTATTACCTAACTACCTAACACACAAAGCTAAGCTTAAACAAAGGGAGATATACACGTGGAGTGTGTGTGTGCATACGTGTGTGTGTGCGTGCGTGTGCGTGCGTGCGTGCGTGTCGAGAGAGAGAGAGAGAGAGAGAGAGAGAGATGGCTATGGGCGGCCACCGGATGGAGCTATTCCTCGCAGCGTTCAGGGGCGGAGCCACTGAGGTTCGATGGGGTAGCGAGAGAGAGAGAGAGGTGGAGCTATTCCTCGCAGCGTTCAGGGGCGGAGCCACTGAGGTCTGACGGAGTAGCGAGAGAGAGAGGGAGAGAGAGAGAGATAGCCGTATGTAGCCACCAGATGTAGCTATGTCCCTAGCGCCCGCCGGGAACAGCTGGCTTAGGACACGTGTGTGCGGTGTGTGTGTGTTAGCGGGGCACAAACAAAGAGAGAGAGGATGCGCGAGCGATATTCGGAGGGACAGAAAGCGTGCCGTTATCACACGGGCTCGCGTGAATGAACTGCCGTTTATTCCGCGAGACCGGTCTTTTAACTGATAGTAGAGGCTTTCTGAGCTCGCGAATATGGCGGAGGTTAGTCGAAAACACTGTTACAGAAATCAACCCAGCGGCGATCACGATCAGCATTCAAATACAGCAGCACATGAACAAACGGACTCGGCGGTCCGCGATCAGAACTTAAAACACATTAACAAGAATTACAAGCATATCCTACACTATCACTTGTGTCTCTGCCCAGACTGATAGCCTCTTACTGGTATCGTTGCGTAAGACGATGACGGCGTTCCGTAACGGCGGTGGTTCGTGAGTCCCCGGCGTCAGCGGGGGACGTGATGAGTCGGCTTCGTCCAGACGAGAGCGGAGCGGGTTTCCTCTCGTTGATCAAACTCAAATAAAGAAAACAGTCCGTGTTTCTTTCTTCCACGGACGGCGATATAATCGCGGCTTGGCGATTTAGTCAGCTTACTTCAGACAGCGTCTGGTAGCTGGACGGCAGGAACCGGCTTGGTTCCTCTTGTTGCAGCGGTGCGCTGCGGGGCCGTGTCCACCTCCTGTTGGTGGAGGGGTCGCCTCCCGTGGCAACGTGGTGTTGCGATGGAAGCGCTGGAACCAGCTCCCGGGTAGGAGTGGGAGCCAGAGAGTAAGAGTGAATAAGAGAGCGTTCTCCGGGCGGCTTCGGTTTATAAAGCTCAGGCCGCTCCAGGGGACCCCCCGTGGTTCCCTGAAGATGTCAGCCAATAGGATGGTTGTGTGGCGTCGCATCTCTCACCTGGGTGAGATGTGAAACTAAAATGGCGGTGTAGTTTTTAATCCCCTTTGTCCCTTTGTCCTGGCCGCATGTGTGGGCTTCTGTAGGCCGCATTGTGTAGTCCTAACGGTTAGGTCCCAACAGTCCCCCTTTTGGTCTGAAGGTTGAGGTGTGGGACGCAACCTTCGGAGCAACATAAGGGCCGAACCGTCCATGTATTCCTTGAAACATGTGGGAGTCCAAACAGTCTGTATATTCCATGGAAAAGAGGTTAAACAGTCATTCAGGTTAAAGTCCATAACTTGATGGAGGCATTGTCTGGGCAGAGATTGAGGCAAGGTCTGGGCAGAGATTTCTACGGTCTGGGCAGAGATTTCTAAACATCTAACCTATATCAAACATCTGCTAAGACACAATTTTCACAAACATCAACATTGTCATTACACTCAGGTAGTTTCAAACAGGACACACCCCAACTATGAAAACGGAACGAAGGAGGAAAAGGAAAGCGAGGAAAAGGAGAAGGGGTTAGTGGTCGTTTGGTTTACTCCTGGAGAAGATTTAAGTTAGCCATATTTACTATGTTGTGGCTCAGGGCTGTAACGCTCCATGTAGCCAGAAACAGAGGAAATGTCAGAGGCGCTGTTATTATCTGAGTTGTCATGTTTGTACACTGCTGGTTCACGTGACTGGGACAGAATTTCGGAGTAGGGCTTCCTACTACTTCTGTGTGAATGCCCATCTCGACGCAGTTGGTGGGCATGTCGGTGATGCTCAGTATCCCCACGCCGTCTCTTACCAGGCTTCTGGGGGGAGTTTAGTGATGGTTGGGTCGAGTCACGCCATAGCGCTATCGTTTTTATCAGCTTCTCGATCGGGTCGCACGGATCCCTATCTTCGTCAGTTTGGGAGTTTGTCTGATTCCAGGGGCGTGCTGGCTGCTCACCCCCTTTTGCGCTGTTATGGGGGCTCTGCTTTAAGGCGGCGGATGTTTGGGAGTTACTCTCGTTCCTTGGTTTTGTCTGATTCCTGGGGCGTGCTGGCCGCTCACCCCCTTTCGCGCTGTTATGAGGGCTATGCTTTAAGGCGGCAGACGTTTCGGACGCAGATGTGTCGAAGTTAGCGGTTAGGTCCCAACACTAGCTACTAGGATTGGGCTGATTACGGTAGACTGGGGTATTTAGAACTCCCAACAGATGCTCCACTTTCTATGATGCTGTATTGATGTGATGTTTTGTAGTGGACAGTGAGACCAGAGGGGTATTCCACCAAACTCGCTAATTAAAGCGGCGCTTACCTGGTTAAGCCTGGTTAGAACTAACGCCAACTTCCACTTGCGGCTAAACCCGTTCCATTCGCGCATGTCAGCCGCGCCTTGTTGAGGCTAATTCAAGCCAGGTTAACGTTGTCGTGTGTTACGCCGTTCACGGGATATGAAGCCAGACAAGAACCGTGAATGTCGAATCATCGAGAAAATGGCAGAAAAGACCAGAGCAAAAATTATTGATGGAACTGTATGAGGAGTACAAACCCATCATAACCAAAAAAGGGAATACTGTAATGATAAATAAAAATCGCGAGGCTGCTTGGGCAAGAATTGCCGAGCGATTTAATACGGAAGTACCGTTAAGAGTAACATGTTCTAATATAACACTGACTACGATTTCTCTAACGTGAGGATAGGGTAGAGGTAATGCGCCGGCTTTACACGCGGCCGGCCACGGTTCAATTCCTGACTATGGAACATTGTGAAATATCTTTCTTTGGCCGGAACTCTCTCTTTCTCTCTTTTTTTTTTAGATAGGCCTAGTAAATGCATCTACGTTGACCAACTAATTTATCTCAACAATTTAATGAATACATTCAATGAACCTATTAATGAACTCACCTGAAAGGAATTTATGTGGCTGAAAATTGCATGCAGCAATGCCTTTGTCATTGGGATCTATAACATGCTATTAATAATAACATCTTTATATCTATCATGTTTTTGCAAGTTATATTTGGATTCTGGGGAAATTGTATGACATATTTATCATAGTTAAGGTAAAATGTTGGTCTAATTCTCTGATCTAAAGACAATTATACAGGCAAAAAAAATAAAGAAAACACACATGAGATGTGAACCTGCGATGCCCACATCCGAGGGCAGGTGCATCACCACTCACCCAACTGGGGGCTTTAAGTTATGATATGACCAGTCGGTGTTAAACAAAATAAACGATTTATTCATATTTTTTAATTGCAAGCATGTATTTTTAGACGCTTGATGAAAATATAGTCTGTTTGTAGTTCATATATGTAATTTTTGTAATTTTTGGTCTTTCACGTGACGAAATCACGAGGACTAGACTTGGCGGAACCTTCTGCTGGTACAGTTGTTTCCGACAGACGGACTTCTCTGAAACCCCCGCTAAAGTAAGCCTGATGGTTAGCCTGCCCCGGAGCAGGCTAGTTTGGTCGGATAAATTTCCATGGTTACTTAGCGGAGACTGCCTCAAGTCACGTTGATGGAACGCAACTCTCACTAAAGGTAGCGAGGCTTATCGAAATTAGCCCGGCTTTGCGCTTAGCTAGTTTGATGGAATACCCCTCAGAGGTAGCTCTGTATGATGTAACAGCCAACTGAGCTCAGAAAGATGGCAACCACCAACCACCCATCATCTCCATTCGTTACCATTGTGTGATGTAACTCATTTTAGAAATTGCAAATTTCAAGCAAATTTGCATCATTGCAATTGTGCAATTGCACGGAAAACTCACGCCGCCTTTGATCTGAACACACCTTTACACCTGCAGAGATGATTATGAATCATTTGTAGCAGAGCATAAAAGGAGAACAAATCTTATTAAGTTTGATTAAACTTCAACAGCATTTCAATTCATCAATGATTATTTTTTTTGTAAGAAAAGATGCTAAAAGCACAAAGTGGAGACTGTAATCACATTATTAAATGTAGTGTAGCAAGTTTTAACCTAGACATCACCAAATCAGGGCTGCACAGTGGTGTAATGGGTAGCACTGTCGCCTCACAGTGAGAGGGTTCCTGGGTTCCTTCTGTGTGGAGTTTGAATGTTCTCCCCGTGTGAGCATGGGTTCTCTCCGGGTTCTCCGGCTTCCTCCCACAGTCCAAAAACATGCAGGATGGGGATAGGTTAATTAATAACTATAGTTAGTAACTCTAAATTGCCCGTAGGTGTGAATGTGAGTGTGAATGGTTGTCTGTCTCTATATATCAGCCCAATGACAGCTGGGATCGGCTGCAGCCCCCCCCCAACCACAGAAGAGATTACTTAAACTTCTTCACTTTAGGAGTGGGCAACCTGAAAGACAGCAGTTTGACAAGATTTACAGTTGGCTCAAAGTAGCATTGTGCTATGCTGTTACTGATTCTAACCTCTACGTCGCAGGTCCTCTATACAGCCAGGACAGGATCTTACAAGCCATGGGCAATGTGACACTGGCTTTCCACCTGCTGTGTGAGCGGGCCGACCCCGCTTCGCCCTGGCTGCCGTACATCCGCAGTCTTCCTCAGGAGTACGAAACGCCGCTTTTCTACCAGCAGGAAGAGGTGGAGGTGCTGCTGGGCACACAGGCAGTGCAGGACGTCCTGAGCCAGTATAAAAACACGGCACGCCAGTACGCATACTTCTACAAACTGGTACAGGTAGGCAGATGCACTGAGGTCACAAACACAACTACTGTCTTATAGATACTGATACAAGGATCATTTATTGTCATTGCACAACAAAACTTGTGCAACCAACTGTAACTGTACATTTGTAGTCACATTGGCTGCAAATAAGAAAATATACACACAAAACCCTCAAAACCTACATGTTGAGGATAAAGTTAGGAATCTGACAGTCTGAGGGAAGAAGCTGCTCTGAAATCTGGTGGTACAGCAGCTGATTGTAACGCCTGCCAGATAATACACAGTACAAATGTGCCAAATGTTGGCTGAGCCTTCCCATGGAAGCCCAAAAAGCATGCAGAGACAAAAGAGAAATCCAAAAGTACCAGTTGATACACCCTGCCTGTAATTAATGCCAGATCTTGGAAGTCACTAAGTACAAGAGAACTTTTTCACAACAGACATGTTGGCTCATCGCAGGTGGTACTAATAATGTTGATGATGGCTGTTTCTCCAAGTTGAGATGAAATGGAATGGACCGTTTTTGTGTTTGTAAACAGCGGAGCCAAACTGGTGTCAGAAAGTGACAGTTCTGTAGTAGCACTGTAACATGTGAGCAACAAAATCACAGAGAATATGGATCATCTGGACGTCTTCTTTGATTATTTCACTGGTTTTCCAGCAAGCAGGCTGTCTGACATTAAAGGAGAAATCCGGTCATTTTTGACCCCATGTCCGTTGTCCTCAGGGTCATCCCGACTTATTAGAAGCAAAAAACCAGACAAAAATTGACGTTGCCTAGCCCGAGATCTGTACCTGCCTGGCAGCCTTCCAGACTCGCTACAATGCTAACCCATTGGGGCACCGTTGTATCTGCTTTCCTGGGCCACAGAAAACAATTCCAAGACCTATGCAACACAGGTTGTGTCCGTACGAGACACCACGGCGCTCGTTTAGCACAAATAGTGTGGCAAAACGACATAAATATGTGTGTTTTAGCATGAAGTTACTCACCTCAAATCACCCCGTAGAGTAGACATTAGCAGTAGACAGCCGAGCACCTGTCGTCCCTCCCAGTCACCGCAGAAACGAAAACGTTTTTCACGTAGTTTTGATTTTGTATCCATAAAGAAACGACCGAGCAGTGCAGTCGTCATGTCCATAATAAATCCATGAAGCTGTTACGTCCATATGTATGACTGTTACAACATAGCAACATAGCTTCAGCTAGTAACGTTCCGGGCGCTCGTCCGTCCCAGTCACCGCAGAAACATAGCAACGATAGCTTACAGCTAAACAGTAGCCGGGAGCC